>NC_139950.1:12924276-12931776 GCF_963454915.1 Gymnoscopelus microlampas
ACACACACACGACAACGAATGACTCTTATGTACATAAAGTACTTGTTGGTTCGATTGTGAAAGAGTGACTAAAATAACTCTAATCCTTCCCCTAGACACACACACACACACACACACACACACACACACACACACACACACACACACACACACACACACACACACACACACACACACACACACACACACACACACACACACACACACACACACACACACACACACACACACAGGGAAACAGGCAGACAGCGAATGGTTTCACCATCCTGTCCTCCACATGTTCTGACTTCCTGCTGGCTTCCTATTGGTCAGCTAATGACAAGGAGGAAACGAGAGTGGAGGAAGTTTTCCTCAGCAGAAACAAATAACCCCTCAAAGTTTCTCTCTTCTGTCTGCCTGACTGCATGTGTCACAGAGTAACTCTGCCCGAAGCTCAGAAGCCTTATATAGAGTTCCGAGCAATTACCATAATCTTAGGCCCGAGACCGACCAGAGAGAGAGAGAGAGAGAGAGAGAAACAAATTGCATGCATTATCTGCCCGAACCCACCCGGCCGGGCCGGTTCGGTTCCGGCCTAAAATTGAGAACTCTAGCCTTCTTTGTCTTTGATCAAAGGGGATTGTGGGGATCCCACCCCCCTTGCATGAGCGATAGAGGTTTGGTTTACCGTGTGCGGTTCGAATCCAGGTTATTCTTCATGACAAGGGTTCGAGGAGCAGAGCCCATGTCAACCAAGTTTGCGATGAAACTGAATTGCATGGCAAAATGTGAGGTTTCTAAAACCAACTTGGCTTTATTTGTATAATACCCAAACTAACGCCTAACCCCTAAATCATTTTTACATTCTAACTTTTGTGTTAAAATTGGAGTATTTTCATATCCTTGAAAAATAAATGTTTGGGCTGCGATGTAGGCTTAATTGACATCGTCACTGAAACTTTGTATGTCCAAAATCGTTTGTTTTTCATTATTATTAAAACAATTATAATAGTGAAAATAGCCTATCTATGAGCCCACAACGCATCGCATTGTGAAACGTTGTGACAATATATTTTCCATGCAACTCGATAAGATGCTTTCAAATCTAGCTCACCATATCTAGCCGATTGTCTCCTCAATGTCTGTTGTCCGTTGATCTATGTGAGACTAGCTTGCAAGTATTCCACCACTTTTCCTTTGGGTTGTCTACAAGTGACGTGGCAGCTTTAATGGCTTCATAGAGTCCTTTGACAACACTGTCAAATTAAAATATGTTTGTTTATACATTTCCTTTGCTATAGTGCCGTCAGAATTGGCCAAAACATGACTTTTTAATATTCCTTAAAAATATAGCACGTGGGTTCCATTCCATTCGAACCTATCGAATGTCGAATATATATATATATATATATATATATATATATATATATATATCATTTTTTAATTTGAATTCCGCAGATGTCTCTTTCTTTCTCTGTATTGCGTCGGCCGCGGTTGTTGCTGAAAATCGCTCTCTCTTGCGTGATATGAGTGATTCATATCTTATTCTATTTAAAACAAACGACCGCCCCGCCCACGTCCATTGAGTTCAGTGGACAGGTGGTGCCATCTTGAGAAGTTCTCGAGCTATTACTTTCAATAGTGTGACGTCACGGTCTCTTTCTACATAGCATCATGTTCAACAAGTTTATGTACTGTAATGGTTTACAAGCCCAGACTTCCTGGAGAACGGACACTCCGAACATCGTACTGAGCCTGTGATGGAAGCATGGAACAATCTCCTTCCTTGACATGAAACTGGAAATTATAATCAAAATAATCTATTATTTTGACAAAATATATTGACAACAAATAAAAACTAGCCGAAAATGTTATGGACGGACTAGTGGAGAAGAGATCCAGTATACTACTAAGACAAGTCATTTTATGTTTGGCTGCGTGCAGGTGTCACACTGATCAGAGCTGAGCTTGTAGATCGGCTATTTTCGGCACGCAGCTAAGTATAAATCAGGCATTACGAAGCCTGTCACTGCCCGCCAAAATACATTTTAGTCGACTGAATGAACTGTACATTTAGTCGACTAAAATCTTATGTTATTTAGTCAACTAAAACTAAAACATTTCAGATGACTAAAATGTGACTAAAACTACATGGAATTCAATTCAAAAGGCTATGACTAAAACTACATCCAAATGTCAAAATCAACACTGGACGTGGAGGTCATCTCTGTGTTCTTTCCCCAGGTGAAAACGTCAAGATGCTCGCCTTTAAACGCTCCTAAAGTTGAAAACATTCCAGCTCTCAGCAAGCAGATAAAAAAACAGCATGCGTTAACGAGATTCTCAGCACAAAACAGACTCTCAGCGCCTCGTAACACTGCTGCAGTTTCCAGAAACACGTACGGCGCTCCCGTTGTAAACTATTACAAACATACGCTGCAAACATCTTGGTGGAACTATTTCAAGCTCAGAAAAAAGAACATGCAGAAATGCATTAGCCTATACAGTAGTGTTAATGCACCAAAGTTTAAGTGTTAAGTGTTAAGTTTAAGTGTAAATATGAATATTTATAGAAGGATGAGACGAAGACAGAATTACCTTCATCACACACATACTCTGAGTGATGTGAGGTCGCGTCTAACTCACACACACACACACACACACACACACACACACAAACACATGGGCACACAGACGCGCGCACGCACGCATGCACGCACGCACCGAACTGAGTGACACGTCAACATCATTCTCCCATCACATGACTTAAGCCCTTTCATAGCTTCAGTCATGTCATGACATCAGACCACGCACGCACGCACGCACGCACGCACGCACGCACGCACGCACGCACGCACGCGCACACACACACACACACACACACACACACACACACACACACACACACACACACACACACACACACACACACACACACACACACACACACACACACACACACAACCCTAATACTGTATTTGACCATTTGCAGTGTGTGAATGACACAGAGACAGCACAGGAAGTGACAGACTAGGGACAGGAAGTGACTGACACGGTGAGGACAGAGGTCATGATGGAGACTCACGGCGGGTACGAGCAGTTTGTTGACTTCCTCCACGGCGCGCTTGAGCTTGATCTCAGCGCGGTTCTGAGCGTCTTCCACTGTTATCAGGACATGAAGGTCCTCGTTCAGATGCTCCCAGTTAGGTTTACCTCTGTTCTGCTCCTCCTGAGAGAGAGAGAGAGAGAGAGAGAGAGAGAGAGAGAGAGAGAGAGAGAGACAGACAGACAGACAGACAGACAGACAGACAGACAGACAGACAGACAGACAGAGACAGAGGAAGGGAGAGATTCTTTATTATCTTGGATACGATCATCACAAAACAAATGTATCATCGCTGTGGGCAGAGACCTTATCTCCATATTCTAACATTTTGTGTTTTTTCATAAATTAACACCCTACTTGATCATACTACAGCGTCACACAAAAGCATCAAAAGTAGCAGATCTACAAGCTCGAAACACAGCGCAAAGTGACACATTTTGAGTTTGTAGATCTGCTACTTTTGCTACTTTTGCTACTTTTGCTACTTTTGCTACTTTTGCTACTTTTGAAATTGAATCCTGAAAAGTACCAGTTTTGGACATATGAGGTTTCCATCCGACAGAGACCATATACAGTAATGCAGTTCACGCTTCAGTTTGGCTGGCACACAGCCAGGGAGCCTGCAAAGACTTGTGACAAAGTAGGCGTTTCTCCCATTACTTTTTGCTGATTGGTCGAAGGACAGCCAATAAGATGCTTTTCCCCATGTTCCGCAATCGCTCCCCCATGCTCTGGACCGGCGGGAATAGCTCCGGTCAGAGAAATTGACAGGTCACCACATTTGGCTGCAACACCCGGAAACCTTTTTGGCTTTTTATATAACTATGGGATTTCCTTAGTGAGAGAGAAAAGGCAGAGAAGCTAGTGCGCATCTGATTTACTTAAAATCATTCTTGTTTTTTTTCAAGGTCCCCATAACTGAGAGCGTACAAATGGAACCAAATGGACCCGTATGGTTTACGGGTCCATTTGGATCCATTTGTACACTCACAGAGTTACAGACCTGTAAAGGTCCATTTTGAACCCCCTCAAGGAAAATGGAAAATGCTTTGTGTGTGGACACGGACCCTGAATACTGCCTCGGAACTGAGTTCTGAATTCTAGAATTCCAACCACTCAGTCGTTCTGCCTCGATCTCCGCTGTTTGTTCTCATCAGTCTGCGACGTGCTTTGACATTCGTTTTGGAGATTTCACCATTTCTGGCGACAGGCACAGTGGACAAAAGTGTGTGCTGTCTCTCTCCATTCACTAATTGCCATCTGGTTGTGTTTGTTGTGAAATATTTACATCAAATGAAAATCCAAATATCAAAATATTGAATCCAGCGACCTAGTCTCACATGGATCATATCGTCTCTGTCGGGAGGAAACCTCACATGTCCAAAACAGGAAAAGTAGTAGATCTACAAGCTAAAATTGAGCTTGTGTATCTGCTACGTTTGATACTTCTGTGTGACGCTGTAGTATGATCTAGTAGGGCAAGCAGAGAAAAAAATGAAAAAGTGCTCATATGGAGATGGGAGGTTTCTGCCTGACAGCAACGATATACAGTGATATAGTTTTATGTTCCAGCACAAAACTGTCATAGTTTTGTGCTGGAACATATTGTAGGGACCTGCAATATGAAGAAGGACGACGGGACGTCCAAATATTCCATTTTACAAGCTTCTGAGCCAAATGGAGCCAAATCCAGGCAAGAAGCACCTTTGTTTGCACATAGGTCTGATGTGACGTCACTGTAGCCTAGCTAAAAGAACAGCAGTGGCTCTCAAACTTTTTTTCAAGGTTTTAAGGAATTTCTTTTCTTTTTTTTACATTTTGTTTTTAAATGTTTTACACAACATTTGAGAATTTCAAAGAGCATGCCATTGGTACTTCTGTGGGAAGTCAGAGGGAGGTCAGAGGTCATGTCTGTGCGGTATCATTAAAATCGTAGTATTTTGCCAATTATTTGGGGGCCCTCTTGGAATATCCTCACAGCCCCCAGGTTGGGAATCTCTGGAATAGAAGGTTTCACATGTTTGTTCTATTGTTGTTATTGTTATTCTCACTGTCACTGCTAGCAGCTGTATCATAATGTGACCGTAAACACTTTGACATGACACATGTCAATCAATCATGAATTACACACATACACAGGGAGGAAAAAAACAGGTCACATCTGTGTGTGTGTGTGTGTGTGTGTGTGTGTGTGTGTGTGTGTGTGTGTGTGTGTGTGTGTGTGTGTGTGCGTGTGCGTGTGCGTGTGTATGCGTGCGTGTGTGTTTTTTTGTTTCAGCTGCTAACAACGTTAGCCACCTGCCTCGCTAACACTGAGATCTGATCTGGACTGCACAGTAAGACTTCTACTGGAAACAGATGGAGAGAAAGAGAGAGAGAGAGAGAGAGAGAGAGAGAGAGAGAGAGAGAGAGAGAGAGAGAGAGAGAGAGAGAGAGAGAGAGAGAGAGAGAGAGAGAGAGAGAGAGAGAGAGAGAGAGAGAGAGAGAGAGAGAGAGAGAGAGAGAGAGAGAGAGAGAGAGAGAGAGAGATGGGAGGATTGGAAGGACTGTCCTGTTGCTGAGAGTTCAGAGATCAGATAACGTCAACAGTCAACACATGCACGCACACACGCACACACCTTTGTGTTAGAGCCAAAATAGACCTCCAGCTGTGAGTGCACGTGTGTAGGAAGATGATGTAGGTCTCTGTGTGTGTGTGTGTGTGTGTGTGTGTGTGTGTGTGTGTGTGTGTGTGTGTGTGTGTGTCCACCCTCATCCTTATGTTTCTTTAAAAATGAAAAACTCTCCTCTCCTTGTCTCTCCTCTTCAGGGTCAAACCACACAGGGTTACATGTCACAAACAAGACCACACACACACACACACACACACACACACACACACACACACACACACACACACACACACACACACACACACACACACACACACACACACACACACACACACACACACACACACACACACACACAAAGGTCCAACTCACTCTCTCTCCCTCCATTTCTCACTCTCTCTCCAGATACGAACGAAACAGATATATCATCATAATCAATAAATACGAATAGAAAAGAGATCTAATTAAGAAATTGCTTGTGTGTGTGTGTGTGTGTGTGTGTGTGTGTGTGTGTGTGTGTGTGTGTGTGGGGGCGTGCGTGCGTGGGCGCGCGTGCGTGTGTGCATGTGCATGCCAAATGGACCCTTTCAGGTCTATAACTTTGAGAGCATACAAATGTATATTTGGTACATTCTCTCCCATTTGTACATTCTCAGAGTTATGGGGGTCCATGAAATTTTTTTTTTGTTTTTTTTTGTTTGAGAACCACTGTCCTCAAAATGTGATTTAAGAAAATGTTCTTAAATGGTCGCTTGTTCCTTTCCCCAGGCACACATTTAGACTTCACACTGTCGCCTTTATCTCAGGATGTCGCTGTCTGTATTGTTGCAATAAAGAAGCACCGCTGGACTGCAGTGAAACCAGTCCAACATGGCCGTGCCTTCCCTACTGGGCTGGGAACTGGAGTACCTGCACGGTATCGGCGTCACGCACCGAGACATAAAGCCCGAGAGCATCTTGCTGGACGACAGGGGCAACCTGAAGCTGACGGATTTCGGTTTAGCCGCCACGTTTCGTCACAAAGGCGGTGACGAGCGCCTCTTCAGCAGGCTGTGCGGGGGGCGACTGACCAAATGGTCTAAAATTTGGGGTGTGTGTCTCCTATGACCCCTTGATGGAACGTGCAGAATGGCAGGGGGACGTACGGTTCCTGAGAACTAAAAAAATCACACCCAGTGTGAAGTGAGCGGTGTGGTCATCACAGTGGTCATCACAGTGATGGAAGCTCACTTTAAAAAAAAGTGTTTCTTTTGAAGTTCATAGTCCTATTTATAGGTTATTAATTTCATCATGTGTCTCGCTAGCCAATCACAGTGCTGAATAGAGTCAGCCAATAGAGTCAGCCAATCACAGTACAGCTAGGGGTGTACTAATGTAGAGGGGTGTGCTATTATGAGCCAATCACAGTACAGCGAAGGGTGTACTAATGAGGTGTCCCAACCCCACTTATAGGAGCGGCTACACCGCTCCTATAAGTGTATGCTGAGTGGCCAAAGCTTGGGTCTAAGGATGATCCCAGGCTTCCCTGATAGGCCAATCAGGCCCTCAGCTTGACTGATTGGTAGGGCTTCTCATGACCTTTGTGCAGAGCCTCGCAATCTATGCGCAGAGCTTTATGATTGTCCGCTAGTATACGTCATGCCAGCAAGTCAACTCTAGCAATAGTAGCCGGAGACATGGAGGAGAAGGTATAGCCACAAGGTGGCTGTGTTTACTATGATGACCCGATACCTTATGGATGACATGCAGGTGTCATTTTACAACAACACTGTAGAAGAGCTGTGAACATTGGCTCCCAGATGG
>NC_139950.1:12936776-12939276 GCF_963454915.1 Gymnoscopelus microlampas
CATACATACATGGTCAAATCCTGTACCGATTTGATTTCAATTTTATAATTAAGCTTGGGCAGATACAGGCTTTATGAATGACAATCAGAGAGCCTATCACTGATCTGCAGCTACTCAGGAGTATACGGTATATGAGCTAAATGTGTATGATTGAATGTCCTCTATGGGATTCTATATGCTGAGGAGGTGTTTGTTCAGTTTCTTTGAGATCCTTCAAATCACTGATTTGAGAATCCTCAAGTCACTGCTACCCCCAGCTCACATCCCAGGTCCAACCACCTGCAGAGTACTACCATGCCACGCCCTGACTCTCCCCAAGTCCAACACCAAATGCCTGGACGGGAGCTTTCTCCACTCTGCTATAACAACATGGAACAGCCTTATCCCCCCTGCTGTTGTTGGAGACATTACATCAAGTACTGTTCATTCCTTTAAAACCCATTAAAACAGGGAAAGCATCCATGTCATTTTAATCAGCCTCAGGTCTTAATGGGTTAAGAAGAGACTGAACAAACACCTCCTCAGCATGAGGCTGTAATTCCATCACCTGTTTTGACGAAACAGGTGTGAGAATGTTTTGGATTTTAAGAAAGTGTAGTCTAATGTTTTGGGAGATAAGATGTCAGTCTGTATTGACTGAAACACGGAGTGGTGGACAAACTTCAGTACCTGGGTCAAAGTATAGATACTCCTAGCTAAATGTTACTCCACTATAGATACTCCTAGTTAAATGTTACTCTGGTCAAATGTTACTCCACTATAGATACTCCTAGTTAAATGTTACTCTGGTCAAATGTTACTACACTATAGATACTCCTAGCTAAATGTTATTCCACTATTTACTCCTAGTTAAATGTTACTCCACTAGATACTCCTAGTTAAATGTTACTCCACTAGATACTCCTGGTTAAATGTTACTCCACTAAAGATACTCCTAGTTAAACGTTACTCCACTATAGATACTCCTAGTTAAATGTTACCCCACTATAGATACTCCTGGTTAAATGTTACTCCACTATAGATACTCCTGGTTAAATGTTACTCCACTATAGATACTCCTAGTTAAATGTTACCCCACTATAGATACTCCTGGTTAAATGTTACTCCACTATAGATACTCCTGGTTAAATGTTACTCCACTATAGATACTCCTAGTTTAAAGTTACTAAACAACCCTGGTTAAATGTTACTCCACTAGACACTCCTAGCTAAATGTTACACCACTATATATACCATGCATGGTCAAATGTTACTGCACTACAAACAAATGCTCAGCTCACCAAAAGGCATGTAGCGGTAACCACTGGTGTGTGTGTGTGTGTGTGTGTGTGTGTGTGTGTGTGTGTGTGTGTGTGTGTGTGTGTGTGTGTGTGTGTGTGTGTGTGTGTGTGTGTGTGTGTGTGTGTGTGTGTGTGTGTGTGTGAGTGTGTGTGTGTGTGTGTGTGTGTGTGTGTGTGTGTGTGTGTGTGTGTGTGTGTGTGTGTGTGTGTGCGCGTGCGTGCGTGTGCATGTGCATGTGTGTGTCAGCCAGAGGATGATGAGGCTGTCAGAGTGATTTATGGAGGACTTTATTTCAACCTTTTACTTTGACACACACACACACACACACACAGTTTCTCCTTTCTTTAATGATTTGTCAGCTTTCTAAAGAAATAAAAGATTCAATCAGTTTCCTTCCTGGAGGCCCGAACACACACACGTTATGGGGGGTGGAACATATCAAAAATAAATGTGCGCTTCACTCACACACACACACACACACACACACACACACACACACACACACACACACACACACACACACACACACACACACACACACACACACACACACACACACACACACACACACACACACACACACACACACACACACACACACACACACACACACACACACACACAGCCTTGTTAAGAGAGAATTACTGTTATTTGATAAGGATTTTCTCCAGTCAGGCTGCATCAAAATTATCTTATGTTGTGACGGTAGATATTATCTACCGTCACATCATAATATAATTTAGTTTGGTCACTGACAGGAGGAAACCTCCAATGTCCAAAACTGTTACTTCTCAAAAAGTGGAAAAAAATAAGCTGTGTTCCAATAGATCCACAGTAGTATAGTCACAAGGTCTTGTTAATACTCCTCATTGGTTCAGTATTTATAAAGCGCACGTACGTGCGCACGGACGTGTGGCGCGCGCACACACACAAACACACACACACACACACACACACACACACACACACACACACACACACACACACACACACACACACACACACACACACACACACACACACACACACACACACACACACACACACACACACATATGCACTTTCCAAAAATAGCGGAAATAGCCATCTACAAGCTCCTTCTTTTTTTTTAGCAAGACCCTTAATTGACAAAAAGAAGCTGAAATAAGGAGATACTGGGTTTCTGCCTGACAGCAACAATATCAAACTTCTAAATCTATGATGAACAGCTCCCATAAGC
>NC_139950.1:12944276-12949276 GCF_963454915.1 Gymnoscopelus microlampas
GGTCCACAGTTTCCACAGGAACATATCTGTCTGTCATGCTTGATCAAATGAATATTGAATCAAGCAACTCAAAAACCGTCTGGGGTGAAACACAGAAGCTAGAGTAGTAGATGTTAAAATGACCACAGAAGAGTTTTAAAGTGAATACCCTAAGTTATTTAATTAGAGGAAATGACAACAGTATTGTATGTCATATCATGACATCACAATAAAAAAATCCCAGTGAAAACAATAAACAATATGTATAGTCTCATATGATGATATCCATCCATAGCTAATATCAATATATTTCCCAGTGCTAGGCTATACGTTGGAACTGTTAAGGCTGAATTGGTAGATTATAGGTTTGTTATGTGTTTTTCCTCCTTACTGTACTGAAAATGTCTGTAAGTTTACTGACTACTACTGTATGCTTACTGTATGTCTGTATAAAAAAGGAACATTTCAAATTTCCCCCAAATCTATTATTTGCATTAAAGTCAATTATTAATTATTAGCCAATTATATATGTAAGATTGAATCAATTAGTTCGACCATGAAATAACATTTTTATCTGACAACTGACAGGGTTTCACTTTCACTTCACAGTCTCATCACTTGTTCACGCATCACGCATGCACACAAGCGCGCGCACACACACACACACACACACACACACACACACACACACACACACACACACACACACACACACACACACACACACACACACACACACACACACACACACACACACACACACACACACACACACACACACACACACACACACACACACACATTGTGTGGATCACAGCTGTGATATCTAATAAGAACTGTTGCCAACCTGAACCTACTGCAGACAGACTGGTGCCTGTGTGTGTGTGTGTGTGTGTGTGTGTGTGTGTGTGTGTGTGTGTGTGTGTGTGTGTGTGTGTGTGTGTGTGTGTGTGTGTGTGTGTGTGTGTGTGTGTGTGTGTGTGTGTGTGTGTGTGTGTGTGTGTACTGTAAGTAAGCAAGTAAGAAGTAAGTGCGTGCGTGCGCGCGTGCGTGTGTGCGTGCATTGGTTTTGCTTTTGTCCTAGTGATTATTATACCGTGGAAAAACTTGAATAGGGGTGAAAAAGTGAGAGAATGTGTGTAAGATACAGATAGAGAAGTAGAGAGAGACACACACACACACACACACACACACACACACACACACACACACACACACACACACACACAACACACACACAACACACACACACACACACACACAGAATGACGGACGGACGGACGGACGGACGGACAGACAGACAGAGAGAGACAGAGAGAGAAGGAGGGGGAGTGGAGAGAAAGCAGGTGTGATCCCACTAGGTATTGACAATAAAGAAGAGAGATTTGATTTTAAGACTGCTTTATGAAAACCTTTTTTACAAAGCCACTTTTTGCAGTACAATGACGATCAAACAATTCTATCCAAAATCAGAAGACCCATATGATTAGACCTGTAACATCACAAAAGCAATATAGAAATGTCTTCTTTTTTTTAAAGCAACCTGTAAGGTGCCATCACTACTGATTGTACATAGTGGCTCACCTACACACCACAGGTCTGTACAAACCAGACAGAAGAGGAGAGGAGAGGAGAGGAGAGGAGAGGAGAGGAGAGGAGAGGAGAGGAGAGGAGAGACACACACACACACACACACACACACACACACACACACACACACACACACACACACACACACAGAGTACGTGTGTGTTTGTGGAGTAATCAGGTTGCGAGGTCACGAGATGCTAACTGCTAACCACTTAATGACTTCAAGTCCTTAATGTCCCTAATCAGCTCCTGTAGGAGTCACATGACGCCCAAACAGGAAGTAGCGGGTCGCAGCGCGGACAAACTGGATGAGCGTTAGATCAGCTGTTCTCAGCTGTTCTTTCTGGATCAGGGCCCACTTGGAAATCTTGAAAGCGTTTCCGCGGCCCACCCATCTGACCACTTAACACGGCAGAGCATGTTTATTTTAATCAATATACAATCAATCAATTGTGTTCCAGCTTGGATCATATACTTTAAAGCACTGTCACAACAAATCTTTGTGTGATAGGAACTTTTATTTAGATTGCTTTACATTAACCACTTGAACCCTAGCATGACTATAATAAGGGGAACATTAGCTAAAAATAGCAGATTTACAAGCTCACAACGCCTTGCAGTGAGCTTGTTTTCGGCGGTTTGGTGTAGAGGAAAAAAGAACAGACTAAGTACAAGTTTTCTAAATATTGAAAATACATATTTAAATGTTATCTATGAAATGTATGTGTCTGCAACACAATTCTACACAATATTTAGTGGGGGTCCCTGCTTCATCTCTCTGTCAAGTAGGGGGTCCTTGGCTTGAAAGAAGTTGAAGACCCCTGCTTTAAAGGAGTAGTTCGCCCCAAAAATGACTTATTTTCTATCAATTACACACCCCATGAAGCCTTGAATTAATGGAGATTTCTTTCTTTTTTTGTCGCATTCCTAAGCTAATCATTTTTATAACCGGCGGAGTCGACTCAAAGAGTAGGAGACTCAAAGGAGACTCAGAGAGTCCCCATATAGCAAGGCGATGACGCAACGTAATCATTATATTTATACTTATATTACATTATCGCCAGGTTGGCCCCTCTTAGTTCTTTTAGCTCGCCTTTTAAACTGTTTGCTGCTGTTGCCAGTTATTATTTCACCCCTTTCTCTTAGACAATTTTCCAATGAATGGAAGTTAAATCTTGCTAAATTGTAATAATAATAAGTAAGTCTATATGCCACCCAACGTAATACTAATGTGGTATGTAGTAGCCCTATATAATGCCCCACCTTTCTAATTAATTAACATGCTAAGGTGCCTCATCATCTTTCTGCTATTGCAGCTATTGTTGAGTTTAAAAAAATATAGATAGGCTCATAGAGAACTAAAAATAGATAGGCTTATAGAGAACTTCCCCTATTTGTAGAATCACTTCTACAAATCAACAAAAATAATAAAAACTAAAAGAATAGAATAAAATACAGTATAAGATCAGAAACGACTCGTCCTGCAGTCGCTGCAGTGAAAGCCTTCCAACAAATAATAAACAATCCACGCAAAATAACCACAGCCTTGCATAAGGTTTGCCCGTTACACAAACACCAGCCTGCCCTCTGTCAGATTTAAAGCCATCCGTAGGGCTGCCAGGCATAGCAGAAAGATGATGAGGCACCTTAGCATGTTAATTAATTAGAAAGATCGGGCGTTATATAGGCTGCGCCATACTTCATTATATTATTAAGTTGTGTGGCATATAGACCTACTTATTATTATCCTCCAATTTAACGAGCCTAAACTTCCATTCATTGGAAAATCGGTGTACATTAATACAAACGGTAATAAACTTAAAACACCACCACCACACAGCACTGAACACATCTAGCACTGAATGAACTGACTGTGACCCTCATCGCTCTCTCTCTCTCTCTCTCTCTCTCTCTCTCTCTCTCTCTCTCTCTCTCTCTCTCTCTCTCTCTCTCTCTCTCTCTCTCTCTCTCTCTCTCTCTCTCTCTCTCTCTCTCTCTCTCTCTCTCTCTCTCTCTCTCTCTCTCTCTCTCTCTCTCTCTCTCTCTCTCTCTCTCTCTCTCTCTCTGCAACACCACTTTGGCTGCAGAATTAATTAATTCATTAGACCAATTATGTGATGAATTGCTGCACTTAGTGGAATTATAAATAAGATCTGGAAGCCATGAGAGGAGAGAGAGAGAGAGAGAGAGAGAGAGAGAGAGAGAGAGAGAGAGAGAGAGAGAGAGAGAGAGAGAGAGACAGAGACAGAGAGACAGAGAGATGGCAAACGGTAAAGAACGACTGAGAGAAGACAGTAAAAGAAGGGAATGAGAGGTGAGAACATCCTGACAGAGAGGAAGATGAAGTCAGCTGCAGTACATTACCACAGAGATGCACAAGACATTCACTTCCTTGTTATGTTTTGTATGACACTATCAATTAGGGCCGGGCAATTAACCACTAAACCTCATATGGTTGACCGGAGTCCCTCAGGGCTCTATACTAGTACATTTTCTGTTTTCTGTTATTGTAGGAACATGATAATAGCAGATCGACAAGCTCACATCATCGGCTCACATTACTTTTCCACATTTCACGAAAATACGAAGACTTTAAACTAGCGACAGGAAGCATATAGGATGTATGACAGTGTTTATTAAGGTAATAAAATCAAGTCTAAAGTTCACCAGCAGGGGTAAAACAGCTAAATTACAGGCCAATCATATGAACTGTCACTTCCTATACAGCCTCAATTTACAACTCAGAAGCTGGCCCCTTGGATGGAACCGATTCCGGTTCCGCAATGTTGGATCCGGTTACTACGGTTCCGGATCCCAACCCTATACATCTCCTCCTACATCTATACATGGGCTTGAATCTGCTACAAACTGTCAACACAGGCTGCTTCCCACAGGCCCTACAACTGCAATCATCAAGCCACTATACATTATACTATAATGTAGATCCATCACTAATGAACAATTATAATATGCATGTATCAACCCTCCAGTTTTGAAGTAAAATAATTGAAAAAGCATGTATTTCGACAATTGAACAACATCTTAGCACTAAACAATGGCGATACCTTTCAGTCAGGGTTTTAAGGTGTTAAATTGTTGTTATAGAGGGCAATTATAATGTATCAAGGCATCCTTGGCTTATTAGTCAGGGATCATTTTAATGGTTACCAGTAAAATGATTAACGGTTAAACGGTTAACCATGCCTATCTCTAACTAAGAAATACACAAAAAAAACAAGAAAAATAATAAATGAATGTGAAAATGGCTCATTTTTATCTGGGTAAGTGACTTTTGTGCCTGGACAAGTGAAGTGGGAAATGTACTTGTCCAAAGGACAAGTGCCTCAAAAGGTTCATGTCAAGCTCTGCATGTGAGATATTGTGCTACATCATGAACCATCAGACCTCTATAGGTCATCTGGGACAGGTCT
>NC_139950.1:12956776-12969276 GCF_963454915.1 Gymnoscopelus microlampas
CACGCTGTGATTGGCCAGTGCCCGTTGCCCCGGAAATATGGTGGCCACCATATCAAGCACGTCGCTCCAATGAACTGCAGAGGCCAATGAGGTATCTAGGTTTCTATATCTATGATTACCGTCACTGCAGGCCGTTCGTTTATTACTGCGTTACCCAGAATTCCATTAGTTTTCACCGGAAGACGGAAGCGTTATAAAAAGCGTTCTTTTAATTGTTTTATACGATCTGTGGATCGTTTCTCTTAGCCAGTGGAGCTTTAGTTACCGTGAGCTGTGCTTTCTTTTTCTGTTTTTTTTTTTCGTTCTTCAAATCATAAAATCTCTTAAAATCAGCGTGAGTTTCCTTTTTGTTATTAGCACGGTAGTTCCTGGCCAAACAGGAAACCGGTGCAGTAGTTCCTGGCCAAACAGGAAACCGGTGCATTTCCGCTTCCATTTTCCGGCCAGATGACGTCATTTTCGCGGGACAGTCAACCCCGACAACGTTCAACAGAAAATATATAAATAAAAGGCTTTCGGGGGTGAAATTCATGGAGTGGGTGTTGTGAAACATTTGCCACTCACAAAAGATATACAATTTAACTTTAGTTTTATTGAAAAGGTTACCTAGCATTACTTTAACAATCAGAACCATAAATTGTATGTCTGAGTTATATTAAAGAAATAAAGGTCCATCATTGAATTCAAATAATAAATCAGTGCATTGACTTCCAATTTGCAAGTGAACATAATATTAGCAAACCCTAGCCATAGAATGGCTGTGATATTACATACATTTCATGTATTCCAAATACAAAGCCATAGATCGGTCCTATCTGTATAGTTCCAAACACTACTGTATAGTTCCAAACATTAATGTATAGTTCCAAACATTAATGTATAGTTCCAAACACTACTGTATAGTTCCAAACATTAATGTATAGTTTCAAACAATACTGTATAGTTCCAAACATTAATGTATAGTTTCAAACACTACTGTATAGTTCCAAACATTAATGTATAGTTCCAAATACTACTGTATAGCTCCAAACATTAACGTATAGTTCCAAACACTACTGTATAGTTCCAAACATTAATGTATAGTTTCAAACAATACTGTATAGTTCCAAACATTAATGTATAGTTCCAAACATTACTCTATAGTTCCAAACATTAATGTATAGTTTCAAACAATACTGTAAAGTTCCAACTACCTCATAGTCATGGAACCAAATGGACCCTTACGGGTTTGTAACTCTGAGAGTGTACAAATGGAACCAAATGGAACCTTTCAGGTCTGGAACTCTGAGAAAAATAGAACCAAATGGACCCTTACGAGTCTGTTTCGTTCCATTTGTACAAACCAACTTTGAGAACCACCAGTAATTGTATAGCAGACATGTAGTCCACATGCCAGCTCTGACAGTTTGCCAAGACCAAGAACCTATCATCAGTCTAAACAGTATATATAAATAAAAAAATGATAATATATTGAAACTAAACAAACTATAGGACGTCCGGTCAACAATGAACCTGGCATCTGTCTACATCAGTGATTCTCAAAACGTTTTCATGTCAAGGACCCCTAAAATGATATGTATTTGGTTGCGGACCCCCCCATCTAAAAAATATTTTGCGCCAGGGATTTTTCAAAAATAGTAGATCTACAAGCTACTACTAGTTCATCTACTAGCTCATGAGCTTGTAGATCTGCTATTTTTGAATAGCCAATGCAAAGTATAAAATATGGTTAAAGTGGTTAAAATGATTGTGACGCCATATTAACTACATTTTCTGGACACCCCCTGGTATCCTCCCCAAGGACCCCGGGGGGTCCCTGGACCCCACTTTGAGAACCAATGGTCTACAACATAACATGCTATCTAACGCGTTGCATTGTTATTGTGTGCAGTGGCAGGGCAGCAGTAGCTCAGGAGGTAGAGTGTTTGTTTGAGAACAGAAAAGGTTCCTGGCTGCCCCTGAGTTAGTGTCAAAGTGCCCTTGAGCAAGACACTGAACGCCTAACTGCTCCCAAAGAGCAGCTTGGTGCCTTGCATGGTTTCCTCTGCCATCGGTGCGTGTGTGCGTGCGTGCGTGCATGCGTGCGTGTGGATAAAGGGGCTAGATAAATGCACCATTTACCCTTACTAGTGTAGTGTGTAATTGTGTGGAGTGTAGTGTGTTTTTTTTGTGTAGTGGGTAGTGTAGAGTGTTGTGTAGTGTATGTAGTGTTGTGTTTTGTGTTTTGTGTGGTTGTGTAGTTGTGTAGTTGTGTAGTGTGTAGTGTGTAGTGTGTAGTGTGTAGTGTGTAGTGTGTAGTGTGCAGTGTTGTGTTTTGTGTAGTGTGTAGTGTGTAGTGTGCCGTGTTGTGTTTTGTTTTGTGTAGTGTGTAGTTGTGTAGTGTCTGTAGTTGTGTAGTGTGTACTGTTGTGTTTTGTGTTGTAGTGCAGTGTGTTGTGTAGTGTGCAGTGTTGTGTAGAGTGTGTAGCAGTGTGTAGCGTGGCATGTGGTGTTGTGTAGTAGTGCTGTAGTGTTGTGTAGTTGTGTGTAGTTGTGTGTAGTCGTGCGTGGTGTTGTGTAGTTGTGTGTAGTGTTGTGTAGAGTGTGTAGCAGCACGTAGTGTGGCATGTGGTGTTGTGTAGTCGTGTGTGGTGTTGTGTAGTTATGTGTAGTGTTGTGTAGTCAGTGTTGCAGTGTGTGACTAAAGCTTCATTTGAAGCAACAAATGGTTCCAGAATCCTGAGGACCTGAGAGAGGCCAGTCTGTGTGAGGTCATCACCATGCACACCATGCAAGGACACGCACGCACACACACACACACACACACACACACACACACACACACACACACACACACACACACACACACACACACACACACACACACACACACACACACACACACACAAACGTGCACACAGTGTTAACCATTCAAATACAATTTGCTTCAGTTCATAAATTATCTTCTATTAACTTTGTATCTCCGTTATTTTGTCTTTTTTTATGCACGTTTCTGTAAATCAACGTCCCACTTCGTCACACAGGAGTGTCCCACAAACGTAGTGAAAAGAGACGATCGACAAGATCACAATGTGAGCTTGCAGATCTGCTTTTTTCACTTTTTAAAATGTTTTAATAACAAAGGAAACAAAGGTTTCCACCCAACACCAACAAAATGCACTTGACTATAATTTAACAGGTTTCACTCGTTTTACTGACAGAAAACTGATGGCTTTACTGTTAATTGTAACCTGTTTTACAGTCAAATCCTCTGCTAATTCATGCATTTTACTCAAGAGTGTACAACTTAACCACTTCAACCACTTGAACCCCAGCGTTCATATTCTGGGGGGGAACATTAGCCAAAAATAGACGATCTACAAGTTCACGATGCGAGTCCAGCTCTCTTAAAACTACAGGGGTTTAAGTTGATACACCCTTTACTTGGTTAACCAGGGTCTTCCCAGGGGGTCTTTACTTGTCCCCCAACCTTTTTTTTTTGTCTTCCCCTCTACACCAAATCTCCGATCTACAAGCTCACTACATGTCACAGTGTAGTTAAAAGGAGTCACAGAGTCCAAGTCAAGCCGCATCAGTCCAGATTTCTGTGATTTATAAAGGTTGCTATATTATACACCCCTGGTTCTCAACCCGTGGGCCGGGGGCCCCACTGGTGGGCCATTAGGGTATTGCAAGTGGGTCCCCGAATAATAGGCAAAACACTAAGATTTTTATTTTAATAAAACATAAAAATAAAAAAATGATTAAAAAAAAAGATATATATATATAAAGTAAGAAAAAATATATATATTTCTAACCTTTAAAAATTTGTTTTTACAGTGATACCAATAAATAAGTACTAAAGTATACTACGTTAGTTCCATTGATACAAGCCTCAACAATAAGCATGCTCTGACAAATGCATCGCGGCCCACCCACCTGACCACTTAACACGGCAGCGGTTGTCAGATGGGTGCGCCGTGATCCGGAAGAAAAGGTTGCAGAAGCACTGCCTCTACACAACACTCAGCCACTAGGTGGCGCAATCCACTCCACTCCACATCACAACACCTCGGTGGCATAAGGTTCCTTGTTTCCCTGAGTAAACACCTATAAGGCAGAACTCATGCCGTTTGCAGCGTCACAACGCAGCACCTGTCTGTTATCGTGGAATTCACATTTCCATGTGTATTCTGCAGAATACACTGTGGGCCCTATTTTCGCCGGTGCCTTACCCATTATCCCTAAACTTCTTTGCCATTTTGTACTATTTTCAAAAACATTTTCAATATTTCAACTAACCGATCTACTATTTGAACTATTTGAAAATGTTTTTAAAAATAGTAAAAAATGGCAAAGAAGTTTAGGGATAATGGGTAAGCCACTGGTGAAAATAGGGCCCAATGTGAATTGGGCGACCGGGATGGTTTCCCAGGCTAGTCTGTTTAGGGATCAAAACCTTTACCCCCCCCAATAAAAACGGATGCAACGTGGATAATGGCTACGACAGTCAGCTTATATACGGAAGTAAGAGGAAACAATCATTTTGGACCCGGCAAAAATTATTCAAGTGACTATTTCACAATACTTTTTTTCCATCTAGAGATGGGCAATATAGCCGATCAATATCGATATCATGATGAGACTGTATTGTCTGGGATTTGTCATATTTTTCATATTAACGCAATAAGGCAACCTACAAATATAGGCTACTTTCAAACAAATTGCCATCTGGTATTTTTTTAAACAAAACAAACGAAAAAATTAATATTATCATGACATTGACAATACAAGATTATCATCAAAATATCCACATTGAAGTATTGATCAAAAATATTGCGATACTTGATTCGTCCATATCGCCCATGAGTCTACATGAACAATCATTATGAATAGAGCAGTGTAGTTTGTGTTCTTTAGCCCAGTGGTTCTCAAAGTGGGGTCCGGGGACCCGCAGGGGTCCTTGAAGGGGTTCCAGGGGGTCCCCAGCTAAATGACTTAATATAGGATCACATGCATCCACACCATCCACCATCTCTAAAAGAGAACCAACCAACATCCAGTGTACCAACTTTTAACCCTATATAAATCAGCTATTTGGAAATAGGCGATCTACAAGCTAGCTGCGTTGTGAGCTTGTAGATCTGCTATTTTCAACAACAAAAAAACTCTTGAAGAAATTGTAAAAATGTTGAACTGAAACATTTCAACAACAACACAAATCTGGTATGGGGGTAGCGGAGGGGGGGGTCCACGGACAAATTTGGTGGGTCCTTGACATGAAAAAGCTTTGACAACCACTGTTTTAGACCAGTGGTTCTCAAGGTGGGGTCCCGAGACCCCCAGCCTGGGGTGGGGTTCCTAGGGGGGTTGCTCGCACAAAATATTTTCGGATGGGGGTCGGGGTCTGCAGGACAAACACATAGGGCTATCAATTTGGGGGGTCCTTGTCTTAACATGATGAAAGGGTTTGACAACCATGCAGTGACAACCACCACGTTTAGCCTAATGGTTCTCAATTTAGGGAGTTGGTTCTAAATTGACTCTTACAGGTCTGTAACTCTGACAGTATGGAACCAAATGGACCCATTAGGGTCCATTTGGTTCCATTTGGTATACTGTCAGAGTTATAGGAGGTCCGTGAAATGTAAAAGGTTGGACATGGTCTGCCCCATGGAACTTTTGTTGAGTCTAAAAGCCACACAATTAAATCTCCAATCTCGATTATTTGTATGACGATTAATCGTCAGCTTCAGTAAGAAATAAAATCATAATCGTGACAGCCCTATAAAGATGAAAGGAGGATGTCAGTTAGTTGTCATACTAGTTGGGAGGCAGGGGATGGACACAAGCTGCATATGGGAGAGATGTTGCATGGCAGCAATATTGTGATGATTATTATAAAGGCCTACAGTATTTGAATTGTATTTATCTCAGTTTCAGTCCCTCCAGGTCTATAAAAAATGACCCTACCTTTGTCCATGCAATCTTTCCTATAAAAGTGGACCTTGCCTTCGTCCAGCAGTGTCTATAAAAATGACCCTAATTCGTCCAGCAGTCTCTATAAAGTGACCCTACCTTAGTCCAGCAGTCTCGATAAAGCAGTCTATATAAACATGACCCTACCTTCGTCCAACAGTCTCTATACAATGACCCTACCTTCGTCCAGCAGTCTCTATAAAGCAGTCTCTATAAAGTGAACCTACCTTCGTCCAACAGTCTCTATACAATGACCCTACCTTCATCCAACAGTCTCTATAAAGCAGTCTATATAAAGATGACCGTACCTTCGTCCAGCAGTCTCTCCAGGTGGTTGAAGATGCCACAGAAGTTGGGCAGGCTACTCATCAGCTTCCTGTCGTTCATCAGCTGCATCAGGTAATCCGGGCTGGGTTTGGGTTTGTCTTTACTTTCCATCATTTCACCAACCATTATTATTACGATCCACCTAATGGACCCCGAGAGAGAGGGGACGGCACGCACGCGCGCACCCGCGCGCACGCACGCACAATCAAACACCGGACTGGTAGCCCTTTTTTTCCCCCGACAACAAACCGTTAGGTTAGTAGACTTTTAAATACAAAAAAAAATAAAGATTTATATAGGCCTGTATAAAAAAGAATGGAAATAAATAGTTTGACTTGAGGGAATAAATTAATAAATAAAGAGATATAGTTTAAATATAAAAAGAGAGTCCACTTTTGATACAAAAAAAAGAAAGGAGAAAAAAAGATTGTTTTATCAGGGTGGCAAATCTATACCGAGATCCACGGACACACACACTCACTCACTCACAGCCACACACACTCACTCACAACCACACACACACACTCACTCACACGCACAGCCCCGTTTAGGACTGATTAAAAAATAATTTAAAAAAACTAAGAAGAATAAAAGATGAAACAAATAAACAATAAAAAAGGAGCGTCCTTAGAAGTTTGTGTCCAATCAGAAGAAGTTCAACTAGATCTCCACTAGATCTCAACCACACCAGCTTGATTGAGAGGATTTTTCCTTCAATTTGTCTCCCTTTTTCTTCTGTCCTCGATCGGTCCCTGCCCGGGTGGCAGCCGTCAGTACAGCGGTCTGTGTGTTTGTGTGTCCTCGTCCCTCGCCGGGTAACCCTCCTAGACACTCTGTCCTCTCTGAGCATTCATTACACTGTGGTCTCTAGTCCGCGTCTGACTGACTGTCTCTCTCTCTCTCTCTCTCTCTCTCTCTCTCTCTCTCTCTCTCTCTCTCTCTCTCTCTCTCTCTCTCTCTCTCTCTCTCTCTCTCTCTCTCTCTCTCTCACACACACACACACACACACACACACACACACACACACACACACACACACACACACACACACACACACACAGCCTAACTCTCTCTCACTGCCTAACTCTCTCTCTCTCTCTCTCTCTCTCTCTCTCTCTCTCTCTCTCTCTCTCTCACTCTCCTCCGCCGTCACATGACCACCACAGAACACACACACACACACACACACACACACACACACACACACACACACACACACACACACACACACACACACACACACACACACACACACACTGTTGGACTCTCGCTCAGGCTGGTGCAGAGTCGCTTCTCTACACAGAGCAATTGGGAACAGAAGTAAGTGCGTGTGTGTCCACGCAGTCACGCATGCGCGTGCATAGGCTACTGCCTGTGTGTGTGTGTGTGTGTGTGTGTGTGTGTGTGTGTGTCTGTCTGTCTGTCTGTCTGTCTGTCTGTCTGTCTGTCTGTCTGTCTGAGCAGACAGACAGACATACGTTTTTTGTAGTTGGCCTAATGGTGGCGCTGTAACAGCATAGTTTAGGTTTTTGGCCTATATGTCTATTTGCTACATGTTATCTGAGGAGAATAAACATGTATCATACAGATATTTTATATTCCATAACGATTGGCTTTTAAAAAGTTTGTGGGAGGGTCTTTTTTACACAAAAAAAAGAAAGAAAAGAAAATCACTTTGACCCATAGGGGGCGACACAAATGGCTGGCACACAAATGGACACAAATGCATGGATTCAGCCTTATCCGACTTCCTTTCACTCTATAGACCAATTATTTGTTTACTAACATTGAGCCTGGACGCACAGGTGATTGTTTCACGCAATCAATTCCCAACCTGTTTCGGGGTGCACTGGTTTCAGCACACCCCAACCCCCTCTTGTGTGTGTTGGCTAGTGAGACGCGTCCTAACGAGACCTGATATAATGGGTTTCGTTGCGCGCATACTGGCTGCACGCAGCCAGTATGACGTCGTCTGTTAAGGGGTCTATTATAACATTTAAGGCTCAAAAAGGAATGCTGCAGGGTCCTAGCGCCCGAGGACATTTTGAGGGGAGAGAACCGGGAGGGGCGGGCAGTGCCACGCATGGCCGTCTCAAAAGTCCCGTTGCGTCACATTAGTCTGGAGGTCTGCTGATTGGCTGGAGGGGAACAACGATCATTGGCTGAAGGGGTTGTCAGTCAACGGTACTACTCCTGCCCAACTCCAGCCCACAGCCAATATTTCAGAATGGGCGAGCAGGCCAGACTCACTCCTGAAATCAAATGGAAATGAGATTTCCGGAGGGAGGGTTTACCAGGCTACTGATCACCATGGTTGTTGGTTAGTCTATGATTGAAAATGACTGGGGACATCCTTGAAAATCTCATGAAATCTACCTCACTTTGTAGCCACATTACTCTGGTATACTGTCACACTTACATAGACACAGCACAAACACACAGATTTCACAATGTTTCTGCCCCAAAGTGACGATGATTGGCACAAGGCATTATCGATCCTTTATCGTAGCCCTTCACCCCGTTGCCCTGTGACCTTTCATACACCTTTCATGCACAACACCGAAATAATGTCATCACATGGTAGGCACACGCACACACAACGCCGGAGGCAGGGAGGGTATGTGTCTCCTGGTGGAGATTTGCTCCACACAGAACGCACCTTTCCAGGTTGACTATATCTCTGATCCCAGAGCAGCAACTCAGCCGTAACTCCTGATTTGATCACATAAACAAACAGTCTCTCAAGGAGATCAGCCCGCAACCCCATTTAAACACTGTTTACTGTGTGTGTGTGTGTGTGTGTGTGTGTGTGTGTGTGTGTGTGTGTGTGTGTGTGTGTGTGTGTGTGTGTGTGTGTGTGTGTGTGTGTGTGTGTGTGTGTGTGTGTGTGTGTGTGTGTGTTATGGGAATTTGCCCTCTGGGCCCCATTATAAGGAATGATTGTATGTTTGTACTTTATAGCAAAACATAACTAAATTCTGTCTGTCTGTCTGTCTGTCTGTCTGTCTGTCTGTCTGTCTGTCTGTCTGTCTGTCTGTCTGTCTGTCTGTCTTTCTATCTATACACATACTATCTATCCATCCCTCCCATCCATCCACCCACCCATCCATCCATCCACCCATCCATCCCTCATCCCTCCATCCCTCTCTTTCCCACACTGTGTGAACTAGCAGTCTTTTCATTGTGTGTGTTTGGGTGTTTAGAGAAATACTTTCATTTCTTTAATGGGGTTTACCTCTTTCACATGCAAATCAATTTACACACACACACACACACACACACACACACACAAAGTGCGCGCGCGCACACACCCACGCCCGCATGCATGCACGCACACACAGCTCTATGGCAGCCTGGAGCTAAGTTGTTCCGATGGGGAAAAACTACAAAGAAAGGATAAATGACGAGAGAGAGAGAGAGAGAGAGAGAGAGAGAGAGGGAAAGGAACAGGAAAGCGAAAGAAACAAGCAGGCCACCAGGAGAGAACACACACACACACACACACACACACACACACACACACACACACACACACACACACACACACACACACACACACACACACACACACAATTCTAATGGAGATAGAGTTGGATTAGGAGACCCAGGGAGGCAGAGAGAGAGAGAGTATTTTTCATACCATTTCAGAAACTCAACATGATATATAACACAAACTAAAATAAACACGTTTCACAGTGACTTTAATGAAAAAAAGAAATCGGAATGTTATCAATCAGTGGATGAAAATACAGACAAGCACAATACTTATTGATAGACAGCACAGGGTCTATTAAAGCAGTGGTTCTCAAATTATTTCATGTTAAGGACCCACAAATTGATATATATTTGTCCACGGACCCCCATCTGAAAATGTCTTATGCCAAAATCATTCAAAATGTTCATATTTTTCAAATATTTTCAAAAATAGCAGATGTACAAGCTCGCTGTGAGCTTGTAGATCTGCTATTTTTGAATAGCCAACATATAAATGGATAAATTGTGATGCTACGTTAACTAACCCCCTGGAACCCCACCAAGGTCCCCTGGGGGTCCCTGGACTCCACTTTGAGAACCAATGTAATTAGTCCAGGGGCCAACACTGATATTCAACACAAATTGGTACCACCTAAGGTGACCGTAAAGTTTTTGTATTTTTGTCTTCCTACATGTCTCTAGTTTATATTTTGGTATGATAACCCTTCCAATCTTGTAGCTTAATGGCAGTTATCACTACCTACCGGCTAATGTATCCGGTAGGAGACACAAAGTAGAATCTTTGTGTCTCCTACCCCGGGCAACAAATTATTGCGACAAAAAACAAATATATCCATGTATTCAAGGCTTCATGGGGTGTGCAATTGATAGAAAATAAATATTTTTTTGGGTGAACTCCTCCTTTAAGTTTTTCAGGGGGACTCTCTACCCATTCAGCTATGACCACCCCAGACCGAAGGAGGGTCAACTTTTACAAGCTTATGGAAAGCAGTCTTTTTGCAAACACCAAAAATCTGAGAAGTTATCAATTGCACACCCCATGAAGCCTTGAATACATGGATATATTTTGTTTTTTGTCGCAATAATTTGTTGCCCGGGGTAGGAGACACAAAGATTCTACTTTGTGTCTCCTACCGGATACATTAGCCGGTAGGTAGTGATAACTGCCATTAAGCTACAAGATTGGAAGGGTTATCATACCAAAATATAAACTAGAGACATGTAGGAAGACAAAAATACAAAAACTTTACGGTCACCTTAGGTGGTACCAAAATATGTCTTGGCCCCAGGACTAAATGTACTAAAGGAGTGGACTCCCAGGGGTCTCACACTTCTTAGGGCGATAGGATAACAATCGTCACAGTGTTTTTTGTTTTGTTTTTTCCAAAGCCCCTCATAACTCTGACAGTGTACAGAGTGGGTGGGTGTACAAAGTGTGCTTGTTTCTTTCATGTGTACACTCTCAGAGTTACAGACCTGCATGGGTCCATCTGGAACCCCCTCAACGAACCCTGAGGGTCCCTGGACCCCACTTTGAGAACCACTGGTCTATGACACATCATGTATGACACTATGACACCATATTTGGGCATGGCTTCGGCCCTATCCGAGCCTTGTTCACTTCCATAAAATGGTAGATGGAAAAATAATACATATATATGAACAAGACCAGGAGACCTGGTTCTGCCAGACCCAGAATACATTTTGCATGACGTGTCAGCCTGTGTCCCTTTTATGACAGACCGAGGTCCCTTTTATGCCCATGTATGGACGAAAGGGGGACAGACGAGGTCTTTTTTGCCCATGTATGGACGAAATGGGGACAGACTTTTTTGCCCATGTATGGACGAAAGAGGGACAAAAGAGGGACAAAGCCACATGCCCATGTATGGACGAAAGAGGGACAAAAGAGGGACAAAGCCACATGCCCATGTATGGACGAAAGAGGGACAAAGCCACATGTAGGCCGACCCCTTGGGTCTGGCAAAAATTATGGGAAAAAAATTGAGTATGCTTCTCGGCTGTATTGGCAGTGGGCACAAAAAAATTGCCACTGAACCGTCCAGCTGTTTTGTGAGAATAGCTTTGGACGCAGAGACAGACACAGGCAGATTTGAGCAAATCAATCAATCAATCAATCTCCCCCTAAAGGCTGTTTATGTAGTTTGTTTTCAATTTCAGGTTAAAAACTACAGCAGATTAAAAACATGTAAGCAATGCAGCTGCACCAAATGAATTAATAATGAGTGGGGCTTCTTTCGCTCTACATTAGAAGAGTTGGGAAAAGTGGGCGTTGTCAGATAATAGAGCCCAAATACCCAATCTCAGCACTGGCCTCAGTGGCTTGTGACTCAGTGACTCTCAACCCACACATCCCGGGTCCGACTCCTGTTTAAGACATTTCCAACAACCACGGACTGCTTTTTTTACGCCGATAACGTTTAGTTTTGGACCGCGACGGAGGGGCGCAGTCTCAAGCGAACTTGAGCCACGAGAAGCATCACCGAGAGTGCTAAAGCACGCAAGTTGCCGTGCTGAACGTTGCGAAGTTCGCTTGAGCCTACTCAGCCCCGTCCGAGTTATGTACCGATAGGCACAGCATCGTAAACTATCGCCCCTCCGAAGCAATGCCGGCGCCGAGCATTATTTTCCACCACAGAGTACTGTCCTCCTGGCCCTGCCCCCCGCTTCTGCGAAGCGATAGTAAAACGCTGTCCTCG
>NC_139950.1:12974276-12981776 GCF_963454915.1 Gymnoscopelus microlampas
CCATTTAAATGGGTGAATGATTAAGCATCAACCTAATATTGTTTATATACCTCGCTTTTAAATCCTTGTAATTATGTCACCTGTTAACCCTGTAATTACAACTAATTATTTATGTTAGGGATATTTATTTAGCTGCTTAAGGTGTTTGGTTGCATAATTTTAAGTGAATTTTGGCTGCTGCATAATGTTTAAATGCCTGTCAGATGGTCAGACAATGCTACTCCGCGATGGGACAAACAGCCTACACGTCCTCAGACCAGACGTGAGATTTGAGCGGTCCGTACACTGAAGTCAAAGACACGATAGATTGATAAATGCAGACCATTGCTGTGATTTCGGCATACGCCCGTTTTCCAGTCTGCGCAAGCTTGATCAATGAGGGCCATGGTATATATACACTTGTGTACAGCACCTTTCTGCACAGCACTGTACAATGTGCATTCAACCATTCACACATGCACGCACGCACGCACACACTCAGAGAGAGAGAGAGAGAGAGAGAGCAAGTTTCTGTGCTGGTTAATCTCTCTCAGGATGAAGGCAGGCAGGGGACAGAGATTATGTTTTTATCCCTGTCTGTGTATATGTGTGTGTGTGTGTGTGTGTGTGTGTGTGTGTGTGTGTGTGTGTGTGTGTGTGTGTGTGTGTGTGTGTGTGTGTGTGTGTGTCTGTGTGATACTGCCAACCACTGGACCGGTCAGCAACACATTCTCATGCAGGTACCCAGTAGGCCAAGGACATAAACCTCCACTCGAAAGTTTACAAATCATCATTTTGACGTATAAAGGGGTCTACATGCTTCCATTCCGACATGTGGACAGGCTGGGTTATACAAAATGGCTTCAACCAGAACTTTGGCGGTCTAAGACATTTTTACGGACGCTCCCACACCCCTACATGTGTGTTTGTCCAACGCATTCTCTCTCTCCCAAGACAGCAAACGTTTAACATCTCAGGGGTACCCACAAAGTCACATGTTGTCCCTATCGGGACATTAACTGTAATGGCGCTGAATCGGCTGAAGCAGACTTCACAATGTTCGGCATGGCGACTCACTCGCCTGACGGCTTGCTCGGCTGTGCCTCTCGTGGCTCAAGTCCGCTTTAGACGGCATTTTAATCTTTTTTTTTGCGCCGCCGTCTCCCTATTACGTCTTGGGTTTGAGAGCGGCACTTCCGCAATTCCAGTCATGACGTGAAGGGGACCCCTCTCACGTCAAACGTTTGCCGTTTACATTACATTACATTACAGTCATTTAGCAGACGCTTTTATCCAAAGCGACTTACAATAAGTGCATTCAACATAGGTAGGGAACGAAACTACTAATCACCAGAAGTCTTAAGTGTATTTCCTGCAAAAACAAGCAACCAAGAGTGTACCTAGCGCCAAGGTAAAAGTGCTACATATCAGCTACCTACTTTCTTAAACAGATGAGACAAAATAGCAAAATCAAATGAGCACGAGCTAATACAAAATGTGTTTGTTTAGTACCATTTGTCCCATGAAGTAACTACGTCTACAGTGTACGTTTTGGGAGTGAGAGTATGTTGGCTTGTCAAGTAGCGTTTTCTTTTTTCAGTTATTTTTTCCTTTATGTACCTTTAAAAAAAGAGAAATAACAAAAGAAGAAGAAAAAAGTAACTGAAAAAACACGGCCCCCTCACGCATTAGAAGGACAACATTAGTCACCAGAACCAATAGCATCCTCCAATTATTGCATCCTTTGATATCCTGGAATCATATTTTTAAAAAGAGGAGAAAAGGGATTTAATCTTCTTTGAAGGAAAAGTAATCACAAAGAATGTCAGTAAATAACATTCAAATCTGGACGCCTTCACATAGTGTTGAATAGCCCTGGTACAGTGTGTGTGTGTGTGTGTGTGTGTGTGTGTGTGTGTGTGTGTGTGTGTGTGTGTGTGTGTGTGTGTGTGTGTGTGGTCAACAGAGGAGCTCTTTGTGAGGAGGTCACAATCACCTCCTTCCACAAAGGAGACGTCGTCACAATGGAGCCGTATGCGTGTGTACGTGTGTGTACACGCGTGCGCGCGCGCGTGTGTGTGCGTGTGTGTGTGTGTGTGTCGGTGTCGGTGTCGGTGTGTGTGTGTGTGTGTGTGTGTGTAACAATAAACAGAGGTGTGTGTGTGTGTGTGTGTGTGTGTGTGTGTGTGTGTGTGTGTGTGTGTGTGTGTGTGTGTGTGTGTGTGTGTGTGTGTGTGTGTGAGATGCGTGACGCCAGACACAGATAGTCTCCATTCTCCTCTGGACCGGCTCATGACTGTATAAAGGTCCCTGTCTGCTAGTTGCCCCATAGTGTCCTAGAATAGGGACACTATGGTTCCAATGTGGTTGATCGGAATGCCTCAGGGCTCTGTTTTGATTGATTGACTACTTTAATAACAATTTGTAAAAAGTACAGAGGTTCAGTTATACAATAATGCTGAAAGGATAACACAAAAAGCCCTGAGGGCTTGTTTCCATTGTGGCAAATAAAGACAAATAAAGACTAGTACTATACAAGAAATCAGGAGCACTAAAAGTATATTTACAGTCAATAAGGGCCCGGACCACTGGCCTGGCGGTCTGGGCACCTAGGCTATTGTGAAGCCTGATAGTAAATTGCGGGTTCGAGTCCCGTTCTCAACGAAACTTTACTGCACGTCTCTCCCCATCTCTCTCTGCCTGCTTCCTGTCAATCTCCACTATATGCTATAAATAAGGCGTAAAAGCCCCCAAAAAATACATTAAAAAAAAGAAAAGAAAAACTGGGCTATTTTGTCAAGCTATAAGACTTGTCTATAGGTCCAGTTGCAAATTGCAGACAGGTGCTCTTTTATGGCGGTTTTGAAGGAGGGGGTCACTCTTTTTGATGGCTACTGGTAAGGCATTACACATTTTAGTGGCATAATAGTAGAATGAATTCATGCCCATGTTTTTGCCGTATCTGGAGTGTGTGTTTTGAGAGGTCTAGACCTCGACTCACCTAACCCCTGCTCATTATGCTAAGGTGGGATGGCTCAGTGTAGAGAACAGAGTTGTAGAGGTTTAAATTGTCCACTGGAAGCATGTGGCTTACTCGTTTGCTCACTGTTTGTATTTCCCAAAAAACTGTCTTAAAATAATTCACTCCAGACGGATGTAAAAATGTACTTGAAGTTTTACTTCTCAAAAGACAAAAAATAATATTCCACAGGTTACAATAATTGTGAGATGAACACGGTAAGAAAACTGTATGCTTCCAAACTCCACTGTCTGACACTGACTGGTACTCACAGACTCTCAGTCCCACTGATGACAGCAGCTGAGTCTAATCATCAAAATGTCACAGTGACACAATACACACCTGTCCTTACTCAACCTTAATTATCAAAGGCCTTAATTAACAAAGGTACTCTGTGATGTTCTCTTAAAGCAAAAGTCCTCTTATGTCAATACTTGTACATACATACATACATATACCATGAAATAAACATATGAATTTAGCAATTATTTATCTTCTTCAAATATTTAGGTTTTACCATTTTTACTCAATACACATTAATTATGAAATATCAATATGAACTGTTATCTCTGTGGTTTGGCTTCCACAAGAGTACAGCACCTTGCAATGGGCCTGGTCTACAAGATACTCAAGGGACCAGTGCTCATGTACCTGACAAACTATTTCAAAAGAGTGAGAAACACCCTTTGCAACTGGACCTAGACAAGTCTTCAGACCACCTCCCAAGGTGGTCTGAGTATGCTTCACTTCAGGGGGGTCTGAGTTCTTTCCGGGTGTTCATATATGCACAACAAATTGCAGAGTCCTCGTCTGAGTCCACTTCAGGGACTGAAAAATGCCCTCATGTCTTCACTGAAAATAGACGATCTACAAGCTCACAATGCGATGACGCTTTGTGAGCTTCAATTATTTCTAAGGAAAATAAGGGATGCCCATAAAACTAGCCTTATATAGTCGCTTTTTGGGGGCTCATGTATAGTTTTTGTATAATATATTAACCATTTGAACCCCAGCATCCATATTCTGGGGGGAACAGAAGAGATTTAGTGTAGACAGAAAAAAAGAGGTCCAAGTACAGAGACAACTCAGGTCCAGTTTACTAAGGTTGGGGGTTTTAAGTGGTTAACAACCGTTATTACACAACTTGGTTGAATGTTTGATTCCGATTGGTCAATCACTGAATTCAGCTGTGTATTATTTTTGAATAATGACCACTGAGCTCAATAACAAACCGCAGACCTTCCAGTTGTGTTCGAGGCGGCCGTGTTGCATTGGACGCACCTGGCATAAATGAATGGAATGCTTTCATTACCATAAGCAATGAAATCCTTTGTTTTGTTATTTTTGGGTCAATTTATTAATGTCTTTATTAATTAGCCATGTAATAAGCGGAATAATCAATGGGGTCATTATTTTTTCCCATTGATTATCCCTTCCGTATTATAGTATATGTATATGAGCTGAGTCATTGATTGATTTCCAAAACTAGGGAACAAAGTGTTTCCCTTATCAGTTCAATAAGAGGACACGTCTTTTAGTTTCCAACTAAGGGACTTTATTTCAAGGGACGGTTGGCAACTCTATGTGTGTGTGGAATGTAGAAGTAGTACTTAATGTGCATGACATTATTCATGTGCATGTGAAGGCTTGTTTTTGTAGACCCGTGTGCTTGTTTCTCCCGCAAACATAAACATTCTAAACGGGCCCAACTTTGTGTCCTGTTACCGTGTGAATATTCAATAGCTGACAGCAAATCAACTTGGACCCAAGCAAGCTGTTCCCATAGCAATGCATTTCCACTGACAAGGTAGGTCTGTGGAAAACAGCCGCTAATGATGGTCAAAAATATTTCAGCTCATCTTATTGTTTACCTCACACACACACACAGTATAGCTAGTTTTAATTGGACATGCTGCATTCACAGAAATGACACCCACCTCTGTTATATATACCCACCTATAATATATATGTGTATGTGTGTGTGTGTGTGTGTGTGTGTGTGTGTGTGTGTGTGTGTGTGCGTGTGTGTGTGCGTGCGTGCGTGCGTGCGTGCGTGTGTGTGTGTGCACGTGCGTGTGTATAACTATACTTGTGAGGGCCAAATTTCCAAATCAAGTATAGCAGAATGTGAGGAACAGACATAGTTAGGACTATTTTGTGGTCCTCACAAGGCCTGGAATTTCGGGGCAAGGCCACTTGTTCTTTGTTGTTGTCAATTGTTTGAGGGCACATATTGGGCCAAATGGCAGGGCAGGAAGGCCATCAAATAAAACTGATCAGAGAGTTCAAAGATTTTAGTCCATTGAAAGAATGAATTGAATTGAATGGTTAAGGATTTTAAATTTAATATGTAGACTGTCTGCAGTGAAATGAATAAAGTATGGTATTTACAATGCGCGCGTGCACGTTTGTGTGTGTATGTACCGGGACCTCCGACTATGTGGCATCCGCGTGCGGTTAGGGTTAGGGTGCGGGTTTGGTTCGGGTTTACTATTGAAACGTCGGAGCGCTGCGCTGTCGGAGGAATGCGCTGTCGGACTAACGTACTGCACCCGCGTACTGCCAAAGTGACACTAAGCAACCCACCTCCACTAGCTTGCAGGCTAATTAGCATGATGAAAGCTAGCCTGGCAGCATATGGAGATGATGCTAAAAACACAATGAAACGCCAGGCAGGGCAGTGTGTGTGTGTGTGTGTGTGTGTGTGTGTGTGTGTGTGTGTGTGTGTGTGTGTGTGTGTGTGTGTGTGTGTGTTTGTGTGTGTGTGTGTACGTGCGTGCTTCTGTCTGTTGGTTGGTTGGTTGGTTGGCTGTCGTTAGCTCATTAGCATGACAGTTGTGTGAGCATCAGCACCTAGCAGACATTATGAGAAAAAAAAAGAGGTTTACAGAAATACTGCCTGGAAGTTATTTACCGTACAGCCTGGATAGACTCGTCTGTGTACACTGGGCCCTATCGTCCACGAGAACACGCTGCTCGGCAGCGTTTGCGCGTGGGGGGCGTCACCCAGCGCTATTTTACTACCTTCCACACACAACGGCTGCCAGTCCCTTTAAGACCAAGGTCATGCTATGCGCAGGACGCAATGCCTATCTTCCGCGTTGGTTTAAGTCTTGAGATAAAAAATAGGACAGAAACATCTCATTGACGGGAGAGATGTCCAAGTGCATGGCCGTCACAATCACTGTAGCCTCTGTCTAATCATGTCTTATGTCCAACATCTCTCTGTGGTTATGCAGAAATAGGTTGGCTCATGGCTACATGTAGAATCAGTGCTGCTGTATGGGGCTGAGACATGGATGAGCACGGTACAGTCTACACAAGAATGCTATGAATGGCACTTGGTGTCACATGGGCAGACCGGGAAAGCATCTGTCATTTTAGATTTTAACCATTTTCATCATTATCTTATACTTTGACTATTCAAAAATAGCAGATATACTAGGCTACAAGCTCTTGTGCAAATCTGTGAATATATATATTTTTAACGCTAACATTTGTAACTCAAATCTTTGCCCCTGGGGATTCTACAAATGTACTTTTTTTTTTACAAAATGATATGTATTTGGCCCCCCATCTCAAAAATGTTGTTCCAAGGAATCCCCAGAATTAAAGATTTTAGTAAAACACATATATATAAACAAATATACACATTTTCACAATTTTTCAAAAATAGCAGATCTTTATGAGCTGGTATATCTGCTATTTTAGAATAGCCAAAGTACAAAATAATGGTTAAAGGATCTACACCATGAATTTAATGAAAATATTTAGCATTTAATATCATATTGTTTATGTCCCTCAAACGTTTTTCAAAAGGTTTGAGCCTAAATCAAGCCTCGGATATACTCATTCCAACTAACTTCTCTCTGGCTTATAAAGCACTTTTACCTGCAATACCACATTGTCCTGATTTGGCACGTGGCGCTATTGAGCCAGTTTGTATGCATGTTATCCCCTGGTTCTGTGTGGAAAAAGTATTTTTATGTTGGAACTGAAAAACGGGAGGGATTGTACCCCTAGTGACGTCACTTTCGGGGGCAAATCAGTTTGGCCTGTTTTGAGACCAATTTACATAAAACCCCAGATATGCTGTGAAAGCCTGAATGCTCAAACTGGGGTATTTTTGGGGGATAGAAGAGAGGTAGGGGAGACCAAAAACACACACAAAAGAAGAAAAAGTTCAAATTCATGGTGTAGTCCCTTTAAAGTGGTTACGCACAGACACCGGTTTTAATGGGCACAAGAAATGTGGACCTCTACCGAGGCCTCGCGCGGGTCACGGACAAGGTCAGAGAGAGAAGGCTGGCTGGGCACTGTGTGTCAGGCAACCAGAACTGGTTGCGAGGGGGGGGGGGGGGGGGGGGGGGGGGACACCACCTACGACACTGCAGAGCTCAAGACCATGATGCTAGACAGGAGGGAGTGAAGGGCAGCGATCTAGGAGCTCCGGGTTGGCGTTGGCTTGTCTGCAATCTGGCATCGCATCACATTAAATAATG
>NC_139950.1:12984276-13024276 GCF_963454915.1 Gymnoscopelus microlampas
CTGGTGCAGGGAGGAGGAGAAGGAAAAGGAGGAGAAGAGAGGAGGTGGGGTTCAGTATGTTCTCATTGTGATTGATGGTTCAGACCATGGGAAAGGGCCTCTGGGAGAATACAGCCGTTTCACGGCTGTCCCCGTCGTTGCCTGTTTGCGAGTCAGCCCAGGTTTTGTCAGAAAGGGTCCTTTGTACGGCAACGGTGGTTACTGAACACTAAACAGCTCTGACCATTAACACCTATCACACTGGACACGGTTCATATTAAAGTCATACCAGCATAACTTTTTTTCAATTAAACAAAAGTAATTTTTGATATCGTTGCTGTCGGGCAACAATATCAAAGATTTAACACGTAACCAGTGGTAGGTATGATTTAACACGTAACTAGTGGTATGTACGATTTTGCGTAACCAGTGGTAGGATTTAATGCGTAACCAATGGTAGGTACGATTTAACGTGCAACCAGTCGGTACGATTTAACGTGTAACCAGCAGTAGGTACGATTTAATGTGTAACCAGCAGTAGGTACGATTTAACGTGTAACCAATGGTAGGTACAATTTAACATGTAACCAGTGGTAGGTATGATTTAACGCGTAACCAGTGGTAGGTACGATTTAATGTGTAACCAGTGGTAGGTACCATTTAACGCGTAACCAGTGGTAGGTATGATTTATTGCGTAACCAGTAGGTGTGATATAACGCATAACCTGTGGTAGGTGCGATTTAATGCGTAACCTGTGGTAGGTGCGATTTAACGCGTAACCTGTGGTAGGTGCGATTTAACGCGTAACCAGTAGTAGGTACGATTTAACACGTAACCAGTGGTAGGTACGATTTAACACGTAACCAGTGGTAGGTACGATTTAACACGTAACCAGTGGTAGGTACGATTTAACACGTAACCAGTGGTAGGTACGATTTAACACGTAATCAGTGGTAGGTACGATTTAACACGTAATCAGTGGGAGGTAAGATTACATACATGTTTGTCCATTCTACGCATTGCCAATGACACACACACACACACACACGCACGCACGCACGCACGCGCGCACGCACGCGCGCACACACACACACACACACACACACACACACACACACACACACACACATCATGTCGGGTAGAATGAGAACAGATGTAAAGTGTTGCCAACAGAGAACCTCTCCCCCCCCCCCCTCTCTCTCTCTCTCTCTCTCTCTCTCTCTCTCTCTCCTCTGTATCTCTCTCTACCCACCTCTCAGGGTGCATTGTGCTGGCAGGATCTGGCTGTGGCTTGGCTGAATGAATGGTCACTGTGCAAGTGTGCGTGTGCGTGTGCGTGTGCGTGTGCGTGTGCGTGTGCGTGTGTGTGTGTGTGACATCATCGTATCTCCTGGGCTAAAGGGTTCTCTCCTCTTGTAGATGTTATTCTGTTGTGTTGTGACTGCTGTGCTACTCTCTCTGTCTGTTGTGTGTGTGCGCGTGCGTGTGTGCGTACGTGAACCCTACAGAGATGATACATCACAGGTTGTAGCAGGGCTGTCACAGTACAATGCACACTGTCACAACAAGACACACACACACACACACACACACACACACACACACACACACACACACACACACACACACACACACACACACACACACACACACACACACACACACACACACACACACACACACACACAGAGAGAGAGAGAGAGAAGAGGAGAGGAGGAAGTGACATCACGTGGTCTGTAGTGTCAAATGTCACTGTCACTGATGCTGCTCTTTCATTTCCCCCAGTGTCACCTCTGACACACAGACAGACAGACAGACAGACAGACAGGCTCCTCTGTTGTAATAATTCGGCTTTAGTTAACTGTGTGTGTGTGTGTGTGTGTGTGTGTGTGTGTGTGTGTGTGTGGGTGTGTGTGTGTGTGTGTGTGTTTTTAAATTATTATATTATATTGACCACTTAAACCCTTTACACCAAATACCTTTGCTCGTCACCTCTGAAAGGAGTCACGTCACAATGTGACCATGTCACGGTGTGTTATGGCGTTGCTTTCTAGGGGCTGAGCCATCTGGAAGAGGGTCTGTCTGTCTGTCTCTCTGTCTGTCCAGGGCTAATCCCACTAACTGCTGCACGTATTGATTGATTGATTGATTGGTTGATTGATTGAATACTTTATTAACAAGATTGTTAAAACCCCAGGGACCTGTTTCCAATGTGGTTCATTGTACTCAATTCATCAGAAAGACATACAATACATACATACAGTATAATACATTATGAGTAAAAGCTTGGTACCAGCAATGGACCCTTCGCTAAACCCCACCCCAAAATCGATTGTCCAATGCCAGCTTAGCAACCGCTGTTAGCCTGGCAAGCTTTCGTCACCTGCCATAGCTGTCAATGTTATTTCGCCCGCACACACACAATCATTTGCAACATAATAGGAAGGAATACCTCGATAACGCAATGGTGACTATGAACCACGTACCCAAACCCGTTGGAGGCTGCCTTTCCCAAGCTGAAATCTGAACTTAAACTGCAAGGCTGCATGGCTGTGTTGTTGAACAGAACACATACAGCTTAACGTCAGGAAAGTTACACGACTCACTCGCCCAGGTGGTGTCAATAATAGGCTACTAATCACCGTAATCGTAACAAAATTCAGAATCACAGCGCTGCCTGTTTCGGATTCCGCACGTTAAAGTATATTAATTAATTTCTTTGTCTATTTATTAACTGCTACTGCAGTCTTACCCTGCGGTACATGAAAACTCATGTTACAGTCATGGATCAACTTCAACCTGGTGTTTGCACTTTCTCCATTTACGGTCCATACTTCTATATAAACGTTCAGATTTCAAATATAAAGTGCTTACCCATGGCCACGGATGTTACAATTATGCACTCAAAAGTACCCGTATATTCTGTATTGTTCAATAAAAAGCATTTTAATCCGATCAGTGGCCATTTTCTCATAAATGTATCAGAGTGCAATACCTACCAACCGATAGGGTCGCTCAGTTGAAAGCATGTGGAGAAAATGGCCACCGATCAGATTAAAATGTTTTTTACTGAACAATACGGATGATACGGGTACTTCTGAGAGCCCGTACATAAATGTAACATCTGTGGCCATGGGATAAGCACTTTATATTTGAAATATGAACGTTTATGTAGATGTACGGGCCATACAACGAGAAAGTGCAAACACCAGGTTGAAGTTCATCCATGACGGTCGTGACAGTCGACCGTCGTGTACCCATGGCTATTACTCCCTCTAACATTTCCCATGTTTTTAGTTTATTGAAATAATGTCATGCACATTTGTCCAGTGCATAGCCTATACTGCAGGCCTTGTTGACTAGATTTAGAAGAGATTTTGAAGCTCTTGCTCCTGAAATGATCGATTATTTTTAAGGGGAAAAGCCATCATTTAACATGCAAGTCAATGGTTGAGCACCACCAGTCACAGAGTGGAGTGGGTGGGGCTTAGCGAAGGGTCCATTGTATTGTAAGGTCAGCCATTCTTTTAGCCATTCTAAAACTAAGCCGTGTGATCCGGTTTAGAAAAAAGGAAAAAAACTATTGTGTTTCGGTGGTGTATTCCGGTTGGCGTCGCATTGTTTTTGTCGCGCTACGAGTTAGAATAAAAGATGGACGTACCAAATGATTATTATACCAAAGTAACCAAGACAATTATACCAAAATAAACACATTTTAAACCAGGGAATTATTTTGGAGGTGCACGGCACCGGTGGTTCCGGTCGTGGGTTCCAGCCGCCTGATGACGTAAAGTTATTTCCGCTCCAGACCGGATCAGAAACCCGAAAATGGTATTGATCCCAGGCTAGATCCCCTGAGTATCTTAAAGACCAGACCTATTAGCGCCACATTTGTTGCGTACGCTCACAGTAGACCAGGAGTCGGCAACCTTTTGTTTAATTTTTTTGCTTAATAGTGCTTAATAGTCAGCATGCCATATCAACATTAAGTTGAATTATGACACCATATCAAAATCCAATATCTATATCTCCTAGCATCTCTCCCCATTCAGCTGAGGTCAGAGTTTGAATGAATGTAGAATTAATTTGAGGTTGCCTATCACTGCAGTTGACCACGGCAGCAGATCCATGCATTTCCCCCCCAAATACTGTATGTTTCATATTCTTTGAAATAGTTAACTTTAATTTAAAATAAAAGTCAATGGACGGATGGACGGACGGATGGTCAGAGACCATCTTAAATAGGCTGTCCATTGTACGCTGAACCAATCAGGTTACACCACAAAATGACATCACTCATTGGTTAAAAAGTTTGACACAATCTGTGTCAGGACTTATCCCCCAAAGGGGCAGATCTCTGTGAAGCCCGCCCCCAATCAGAGATTGTATTTGACTTTTTTATCCAATGAGTGATGTCATTCTGTGGTGGGACCTGATTGGTCCACCGTAGGTTGGGCAGCCTATTTAGGTTGGTCTCTCTCTCGTACCTGGTAAGATAACCTGACAGAGGTCTGAGGACGGACATTTTGATAAAGAGAATGTGTGGGTTACTTACATTATGCTTCGGGAGGTCCGAACCTGAATGGGGGCAACCCATTGGCAAACATGCAGAGCAGCACAAGGAAATAATCAACAAATCACTCAAGCTCTTACAGGAGAAGTTAGTGGTCTTCGAAAAAGTAAAAACAAGCTGTATCGACGTAGAGGAACACATCAAGGTCCAGTCCCAGACCTCAGAGAAGCAGATTAAGAATGTTTTTTCCAAGCTTCATCAGTTCCTGAAGGAAGAAGAGAAGGCTAGGATTTCTGCACTGCAAACGGAAGAGCAGCTCAAGAGCAAGGTGTTGAGGGAGAAGATTTACGGTCTGACCAGGGATATACCCACTCTTCAACAAACGATCAAAGCCATAAAGGAGCTGAGGGAGGAACACACCTCATTCATGGAGAGAGTCAACTTCACGGTGCAGGACCCGCAGCTGGTCTCGGGAGTGCTGATAGACGAGGTCAAACACGTGGGCAACCTTTCCTTCAGGGTCTGGGACAAGATGAAGGAAGCTGTCTCCTACACCCCGGTCATTCTGGACCCCAACACTGCCCACATGGAATTCACCCTGTCCGATAATCTCACCAGTGTGAGATGTGGGAAGAAACGGCAGCTTCCAGACAACCCGGAGAGGTTCGATCACTACGGAAATATCCTGAGTTCCGAGGTCTATAGGTCAGGGCTTCACAGCTGGGATGTTGAGGTCGGGGAAAATACAATGTGGGATGTAGGCGTGTTAGCAGAGTCCTTCCAGAGGAAGGGAGAGGGAGTGGGTCAACTCTGGTGTATCGGGTTGATAGACGGTGAATACGGAGCATACTTCTCCCCAGGGGACCAACATCGCACTATTCTCTCTGTGAACCAGAAGCCCCTTAGGATCAGAGTCCAGCTAGACTTTAACAGAGGGAAGCTGTCCTTCTCCGATCCTGATACTAACACACCCCTGTACACCTTCACACACCCTTTCACCGACGGAGTCTTTCCATACCTTTATAGTGGCGATGTTCTCCCTGTGAAGGTTTTGCCAAAGAAGTTCTGCGTGGTCGAAGAGGACGATGACCACCTTCAACAAAATGAAATCTTTCCTCTGCAACAAAGACGTGGGCCTAGTCTAATCTACCCCAGCCTAACCCACGATTCTCTCATCAGACGCATATTTGACTCTATGCGACGCTGTGTGGTATTCATTCTAAAACTTCCGTTTAGAAAAAAGGAGAAAAACAATTGTGTTTCCATGCTGTGTGCAAGTCTCCCTGCTCAGACCAACAATCTCCCCTGTGCCAATGTTGGCATCAGTGCCTAAGGTTGCCTACCCCTGCAGTCTACCAAGACAGCATCTCCATGCATTCCCCCCCAAATACTGAATGTTTTATATTCTTTGAAATAGTTAACTTTAATTTATAATGGAAGTCAAAAGGCCTGAAACCTTACCCAATTATGGAATCATACACCAGGGGCTCCAACCTGATCTAGATCAGGGCCCACTTGGACGCCCCATCTGACCAGTGACCACTTCACGTCAAAGGGGTGTTTCCCTCTTGAAATACTTATGGGGTCATTTTAATGTCTACTCTGATTTTTATGTGCATGATGGGTGGACGGACGGTCAGAGACCATCTTACAATAGCCTGTCCATGGTACGCTGAACCAAAGATGGGTGGACTGACGGTCAGACACCATCTTAAATAGGCTGTCCATTGTACGCTGAACCAATCAGGTTACACCACAAAATGACATCACTCATTGGTTAAAAAGTCAAATACGATCTTCAGTGTGTGGAGGATTCCCCTTTAGGCTAGTGGATAAGGTGTTTGGCTTTAGTATTTCTTCCCGCTTGGGTTTGAGATCCGGGGCATTACATCTGCATGCTTGGTAATTCAAGCTCTCATGATCAACAGCAAGTGTGTGCTGTGTGTCAGGACCTATCTACCAAAGGGGTAGATCTCTGTGAAGCCCCGCCCCCAATCGGAGATTGTATTTTACTTTTTTATCCAATGAGTGATGTCATTCTGTGGTGGGACCTGATTGGTCCACCGTAGGTTGGGCAACCTATTTAAGATGGTATCTCTCTCGTACCTGGTAAGATAACCTGACAAAGGTCTGAGGACGGACATTTTGATTAAGAGAATGTGCGGGTTACTTACGTTATGCTGCGGCGGGAGGTCCAAACCTGAAGGGGTGAGACCCATTGGCGAAGCTGCAGAACAGAACAAGGAAAAAGTCCAAAAATCACTCAAGCTCTTACAGGAGAAGTTGGTGGTCTTTGAAAAAGTTAAAACAAACTGTGTCCAAGCAGCGGAACACATCAAGGTCCAGACCCAGGCCTCAGAGAAGCAGATTAAGAATGTTTTTTCCAAGCTTCATCAGTTCCTGAAGGAAGAAGAGAAGGCTAGGATTTCTGCACTGAAGACGGAAGAGCAGCTCAAGAGCAAGGTGATGAGGGAGAAGATTTACGGTCTGAACAGGGAGATACCCACTCTTCAACAAACGATCAAAGCCATAGAGAAGGAGCTGAGGGCCGAAAACACCTCGTTCCTGGAGAGAGTTCAGTTCACAGTGCAGGACCCGCAGCTGGTCTCGGGAGCGCTGATAGATGAGGTCAAACACGTGGGCAACCTTTCCTTCAGAGTTTGGGACAAGATGAAGGAAGCTGTCTCCTACACCCCGGTCCTTCTGGACCCCAACACTGGCCACATGGAATACACCCTGTCCGATGATCTGACCAGTGTGAGATGTGGGAAGAAACGGCAGCTTCCGGACAACCCGGAGAGGTTCGATCACTATGGAAATATCCTGAGTTCCGAGGGCTATAAGTCAGGACTTCACAGCTGGGATGTTGAGGTCGGGGAAAATACAACGTGGGATGTAGGCGTGTTAGCAGAGTCCTTCCAGAGGAAGGGAGACCGAGTGGGTCAACTCTGGTGTATCGGGTTGATAGATGGTGAATACGGAGCATACTTCTCCCCAGGGGACCAACAACGCACCATTCTCTCTGTGAACCAGAAACCCTTTAGGATCAGAGTCCAGCTAGACTTTAACAGAGGGAAGCTGTCCTTCTCCGATCCGGATACTAACACACCCCTGCACACCTTCACACACCCTTTCTCCGACGGAGTTTTTCCATACCTTTATAGCGGCGATGTTCTCCCCATGAAGGTTTTGCCAAAGAAGTTCAGCGTGGTCGAAGAAGACAATGACCACCTTCTACACAATGAAATCTTTCCTTTGCAAGGAAGGCGTTGGGCTAGTCTAATCTACCCGGACACCCACGATTCTCTCAGCAGACAGAGTCGTCTATTTGACTATATGGAAACGTATGATTCCCAAGCCAGTCCCACGCAGGAATGCTGGGGATTGACCCAGGAACTTTCGGACTTCCAGGAGGTCACTCCCATAGAGGAATCAGGGTCGAAGCAGGAAACGATTGGCTCGGGGTCGAGGCAGGAAACGATTGGCTTGGGGTCGAAGCAGGAATCGATTGGCTCAGGGTCGAAGCAGGAATCGATTGGCTCGGGGTCGAGGCAGGAAACGATTGGCTCGGGATCGAGGCAGGAAAAGATTGGCTCAGGATCGAGGCAGGAAACGATTGGCTCGGGATCGAGGCAGGAAACGATTGGCTCTGGATCGAGGCAGGTAACAATTGGCTCCAGATCGACGCAGGAATCCTATAATTCCCAACAAGAGGCCGATCCACCTCCTTAGTCACTGCCGCGCCCCACGTTCTAAATACGCTCTCTGAACGCAATTTTTCTATTTTTTATAGTGGGCTCGATGTTATGTTATTGTGACTTTTTTATTAAAACATTTCTGGTCTCAAAACATTGGTACTCTCTCCCCCTACATACTTTCACCTAGAAGCTTCATTCAGGACTTTTTGAATCCTAAAAAGGAGAATCTCTTAAAGTTTTAATGATTATTTAGAAATCTTTCTTTAACGCTATAACATCCAGTCATGTTTGAAGCTCTTTCATCCACCACAACAACTTACCCAACGTAGGAGAGATCTGAATGGATGGAATCAGTTTTTGTTGTTTTTTTGTTGTTTTTTCCAATATAACCTTTTCAGGAAAGGCGACTGGAAAGCAGGGGAATAGCACACAGCAAACAGTCTGGCTGGCCGGGAGTCGAACCCGGTGACACGCTGAAAAGGGCATTTTGCGTCCATGTGGTATGCACCCTAACCATTCATCATCTGTTTGTACGTGGGACGTCCTGTGTCAGATGTCAAGACAATCAAGCCCAACACTAATGTATTGATTGACTAGACCGGTGACAATATGACAAAGGCCACCGACCTAGCCGGGAACGATGCAAAGTTGGGAATGCATGCCCCACCCAGTTATGCGATACTGTGCCCATTGTCAGATTACTCGCTGTACCCATCTTTCTGTTTGTGTACCTTTCATGCGAGTTGTACCGATCCTTATGTCTGTGAACCTTTTATGCCCATATGTGGAGATCTCTGTATCTGTCGGTCTGCCTGTGTCCATGGAATTACAGTATATTATTTAGAGAAACTTAAAACTTACCTCTGTGCACCGTTCATATAGTGGACCCCAACTGGCCTAAACTTGAAATACCAGATTTGGAGAGTGGTCCTGGGGCTTGCCTGTGCCCCTTTTATCTGTCCTTGTCCCTTTTATGTTCATACATGGAGATCCATGATGTCATCAGTATATGGCCATATGCATGGACATAATTAGCCGAATCGGCTGTTCTGAACAACCGCCTATGCGACAGGCACCTCACCACTCGGATGGTTCTCAAGACAAACAAACTACACACATACACATAATGAGATTTAAGTAATGTATAGTTACTACATTTGAATAATGGCCGTGGACGGTGTTGAAAACCACAGATAACAAATCTATGCTCACTGCTTTGAAAACCAATCCTGATACCTTCCCACATGAAGGACCACCCTGAAGTTTCTTCATTGGTTTTGTGAAGCTGTTATTTTTTTACATTTCAAATTGTTTCCACCCAGTTTTAGGCCTTTCATTGATTGTAGATGATCACCTGACGTATCAGTAGGTGAAGATCTCTGATCGTCTGGCAAAGCAAGACCTGTTACTGAACAAATACTCTACAGCAGGGGTCTTCAACAGGGGGTCTGTGGCCCCTAGGAGGTCCCGAGAGTTACTACAGGGGCCCGCCAAATCTGTGTGATCTTTTTTTCTGCTGAAAAGGTTTCGTGTTGAAGGAAAAAGAGAGAACCGAGTACAGAGCCAAGGGTCAAGTATTGAGGGTTTAAATGGTTAAATGTCAAAATCCAACATATTAATAGAAAATGTAATGTGTAAACAAACAAACAAACAAAAATGACATTAATTTACACAACACTGATGACAGTGCTGTCAAAGAAGTCTATGAAGCTATCTATGAAATCTATGAAGAGGTTTAATCTGCAACACAATTATACAATATGCAGTGGGGGTCCCTGCTTCATCTCTATCTCAATAAAGGGGTTATTATACTTGGCTGAAGAATGTTGAAGACCCCTGCTATACAGTAATGATTATCAGAATATAGAGCTTCAGCCTGGTTACCACACTGTACGTTTCGGCAAAGAGCACAAAGCAAAAACTGGATGTTTTTTCATCCCAAAAATTGCTTTAAAAAATTGCTTTTCCTCTCTGATTGGGTTTAGAGCTTTAACTTTAACATGTTTCCAACAGTCATCGGCCCAGTCATATTCAACAAATCAAGAGCTTTTTCTTGCCACTATACTTATAAAGGTACAAGCAGCGCAATGCAAGTGTGCTAAGATCTGCAAAAACTGTGCAACATCAACATAACAGCAATAACAATAATAAAGATAAAGATGATACGATGAAGTCAACAGAGTATGTATATTGTCTTTAAAATGGAACAAATCGTTTATAAAGCCAGAAATAATTTACTTCCAGGCAACATACAGAAAATGTTCATGGATCGGGAGGGTGGAGTATGAATTGAAAGGGGAATTGAATTCCCCTTTCTTTAAAGTATGCTACGTTATAGTTCCATTGACCGAAGGCGGAACACAATTGATTGATGGATAATTAAATTAAACATGCTCTGAAAATGCATGCAACCCACCCATCTCACCAGTTAACACGGCATGCCGTGTTTTAAGAGGTCAGATGGGTGGGCCGTGAACACGTAGATCGGCTATTTTTGGCAAAGAGAATTGGCGTAGCTGGAAAGAAATGTTTGCGTGTGTGTGTGTGTGTGTGTGTGTGTGTGTGTGTGTGTGTGTGTGGGTGTGTGTGTGGGTGTGTGTGTGTGTGTGTGTGTGTGTGTGTGTGTGTGTGTGTGTGTGTGTGTGTGTGTGTGTGTGTGTGTGTGTGTGTGTGTGTGTGTGTGTGTGTGAATTGGCGCCCCAGTGTCCTATTTGAATATAAATGTCTTCAGTAGCCATAAAACTAACTAGTAGAACACACACACACACACACACACACACACACACACACACACACACACACACACACACACACACACACACACACACACACACACCTCCTTAATGAAGACAATGTTTCTGTTCTTCACTTCTCTGGAACAAAACGCTGGACTGCCAAGAACAGAGGACAAAGAGAGAGAGAGAGAGAGAGAGAGAGAGAGAGAGAGAGAGAGAGAGAGAGAGAGAGAATCTTCCGGGTCCGAAGGAAGATTCCAGACAATAAACACTTAAAATCCTATCGTTATAAAGCCCTCAAGAGCCACAAGCTTGACATAGAGAAGAGTTCCCTCTAGGGATGCACGATATGTCGGTCCTCATAACGGTGTCAGCAATATCGGCCGTTAAAATCTAATATCAGCATCAACCAATATCAAAATAATATGTATTGATTTTAGCCCAATATTTTATTCTTTATCATTTTTATCTTTGAAGCCTTTTGTGCTGATTCAATCAGTGTTTTCTGCAGAAACTTTCAAAAGGGTCAACAAGTCTGATTAAAAAAAATAAAAAATAATAGGCCTTACTACATTTAAGTTGTTTATGTTGCAGGTTAAATGCTATGTGACTACACCTTGTTTTCAGAATGGACCAAATTTGAACTTGTTTTCCTTTACAGATAATATCGTCATCGGTAAATGCCGGTTATTGGCCATAACAGCAATGTTTATGTTTATGCTGATGTCGGTTATCGGTTATCAGTATCGTACAGAATTCTCACATTGGCGCATCTCTTGTCTCCTCAGTCAACTGGTCAACACAGTAACCAGGGGTGGACACTACTCAGAAAGTAGAAATACCACTATATTAGTGATGCGCGGGTTGACCCGTAACCCGCGGGACCCGCGGGTCAACCCGCGGCGCGGGTGGGTCAAGTCAGAATTTCAGAGGAAATTATGCGGGCTGCGGGTGAGCGGGTCAGCCGCTCTCACACGCAAAAAAAAAGAAGAAATCACATGGTCTTGTTTTGTCTTTATTCCCAATAAGAATAAGAATAATAACAATAAAACAGTTTGAAAATACTTGGGGATTATTTTCTAACCATGATTTTACAGAATAAAAAAAAATCGCGGGTCGCGGGGTGGGTTGAGCTATAGATTTATATATGGGTTCGCGGGGCGGGTTGAGGCGGGTTGGGTTCCGTCGCGGGGCGGGGCGGGGCGGGGCGGGTCATGAAAAAACCCGACCCGCGCATCACTACACTGTATACGTGTATATATATATGTATATTTAAAAAAATCACACCCTGTGTGAAGAGAGTGGTGCCTTTGATGAGTCCCGTATTGACCCCCGTATTGATGTTGTCATCAATGTTTGTTTATTGGACAGACATACATACATACATACATACATACGGACACACGGACAAAGCCAGATATAGGAGTGGTTGGCACCACTCAAAATAATACAATTATGAGAGAGAGAGAGAGAGAGAGAGAGGGGGGGGGGAAAGACAGAGGAAGAGAGAGAGAGAGAGAGAGAGAGAGAGAGAGAGAGAGAGAGAGAGAGAGAGAGAGAGAGAGAGAGAGAGAGAGAGAGTACAACAATGTGCAAACATGGCAGCAAGATTTGTGTGCTGTTGTGACAGGAGAGGGATGTTCAATGGAACACAACCACCTTAAAGACTACAAATCTTAGTCCTGCACTGCCTGTACTGAGGTGACCTCGGACAGTTCTACTTTACATAATGAACAGAGCAACTACCTTTAACCCATTCCATCCGGGAACACATCTACAGTACAAATGTCTTCTAAATCCTAACTGGTTTCTGGAAAAAAAATATGTCTCTATATCAGTGTTGCTCAAACTTTTTCATGTCAAGGATCCTCAACATTACATGTAATTGGCCGCGGACCCCCATCGGACCCCATCTCAAAAGCAAAGAGGGGGAAGAGAGAGAGAGAGAGAGAGAGAGAGAGAGGTGGGAGGAGAGAGTGGTGTGAGGAGACAGAGAGACACACACACACACACACACACACACACACACACACACACACACACACACACACACACACACACACACACACACACACACACACACACACACACTCATGCCCCATGCTTAGTGCGCCACCTGCTGGTGAAATTGATTCTTACCCCACAGTAAGAAGGTCATTAGTCTCGCGTAGCCAGACCCAACTGAAAATGAAATCTGTTCAGTGTTCTTGAGAGATTAGAAGGTCATAGGATATAAGGACACATTGGTAGCATCAATCTTATTAGTTTTGAATTCCTCATTACTTTTTATATTTTTTATTTTGTTTTGAAAAGGTTCAGTTTTAGGTCAGTTTTTAGTATATGATTATAATAAATATATTAGACATTTGAGGGAAATTGTTATTTTCTTTATATAGCCAATAGTTTTTTATTATTCCTGGAAAATATATTTTTATGTTAAATTAAATTTCAATACAGCAATGTTTTTTGCAAACTGTTAATAAAGTATTGAATCAATCAAATTGAAAGGGTCGAGTTCTTTGTCCACCACTGAGTACAGCAGCTAATTTTAGACCAGACACAACAGTTTGGAGTTCAGGTACAACATCATTTATTGTGTTGTGAAGTTAAATGTAAAAATAAACCACGCACGCACGCACCACACACACACACACACACACACACACACACACACACACACACACAAAACTAACTGTAACCAGAAGGTCACTGGTTTGAGTAAGACAGCAGTGAGTTTGTACTTTAAAAGTACAAATTCCAAAGTACATTTGAGTAGTACTGACCTGGGAACAGCTATATGAAGTGTGACCTCACATTGGGATCAATAACTACACAATTTGACAATAACACACACACATACGCAAACTACACACGACAACTCCCTGTGCTATACCCATGACAGAAGAGAAGAGAAGAGAAGAGAAGAGAAGAGAAGAGAAGAGAAGAGAAGAGAAGAGAAGAGAAGAGAAGAGAAATGAGGCAACAGGAATTCAATACCTTTGAATAGATTAGCAGGTAAATATAAATAAATACATATATATTATGTCTGTTTGTGAGTATGTCTAAACCCATTTTAATATCCTTAGACACACTGATATCTTAATTTGGAAAAAAAATCTAAAACAAAAAAAACAAACAAGAATGTAATAAACTACAGTACTGTATGCTTTGGAAAATGGTTGGCAGTAATGTCCCATGTCGTCTCTGTTGGGTGGAAACCTCACATGTTCAAAACTGTTACTTTTCAGGATTTAAATGTAAAAGATAGCAACAGTATCAGATAGGTAGGACGGAGAGGCTTGCTGTCGGTATCAGCAGACCCGGGGAGATGAGTTGCTGCGGTCAAGCGCCACACCCACCACCAGCTCCCAGTACTTACCGCACAACTTACCAAGACCTGCGCTGTGACGCTCAAACGCTGAGCTGGCGGTACCGAGGATCGAACCCTATGACCATGTGGTCCAAAGGCGAGAGCTCTACCTACTGAGCTATACCCGGACGCAAACTTTTCAGGGTTCGCATTTAAGATAACAAAAGTATACTTTTGAGGCTTTTGAGTGACGCTGTAGTATGATCAAGTAGGGCATTGATTTAAGAGTTTCTGCCCGATAGCGACGAAATTCATTGCCAATGGCATGATGACATATGGGACCGGTCTTGAAAGCCTACAGTTCAGACCAAAGATGTGCAGCAAGACAAACCATTTAAGGATGTTGTAGAGAAAAGTCACAGCGGCCTGAATCACCCTGTCACAGGTCAGCTGATGTTGGCTTATTGAGGCCTTGGCCATATGGATATTTCTTAATTCAGTAACAAGAGTCTGCATGTCTCTCCAGCTCTTTTATTAACATAATTCAGATCTGAGGCTGATTCTAAAAACACATTCTAAATCCGGAGGTTTTCTGAAAAACTAAAACGTTTATTCAAATAAATTACAAAAAAGAATGTTGCTATGTACTGTACATAGCAACAACTACACCAAAAGGGGTTCTCGGATTGAAAGGTATTGTAACGTATTGGTGTTCCAGGTCTAAATGGGTTAAACAGAACATGCATTTTTAGGTCAGGATACTAATTTTATACAATCAAGATAGAGAACTAAGTCAGGATACAGATTAAACAAGTAAAATTGGAAGTGATGACACAAAGAAATGAGCAGACAAAATTGGAACTGTAACACTATAAAAAATGAAGCTGATACAGTAAATGAGTGCTCTCTCCTGATTGACTGAATTTTTGTCACCTTATACCTGAAAATGTATTTTCTGTTTAATAAAGAGCTGGAGAGACAGGGAGACTCCTGTTAGTGAACAAACACTCTATAGCAATGATTACTATCAAAATATAGTGCTTTAACGAAAAAACGTTTGTTTTAACCAAAGAATATCACTTACCCTACCTTTAAAAGAAAAATGATCTCCGTACACACGTAAATTGAACTAGGAAGTACATTCCTGATCAGCAGCAGATCAGGAATAGCCAAATAGCATCTACAAGCTCACAACGCCTCGCAACACGAGGCGCTGTGAGCTTGTAGATCAGCTTGTTGTTGTTTTTTGCCTCTTTCTTATATTATTTGACAATTTGGCCAATGTTTGACCATTTTTTATAGTATCGTTTGTTGATTACTTTTGATGCAGTAATGGTATTTTATTTTTTCATTATTATTATTTTTTTCATCTGGGCCCCCCGCCCCCCTCCCCGACAAACAAACCCCCACTGCCATAGAAGACTTCTATGGAATCCAAATCACGACTGAAATCAGTCATGGCGACTTGAGAACTTGAATCCATATTCAACTTGAGAAATCTGCGGCTTCGTCTGTTTGCCATAGTCTTGCAGTATGCAATAATAACAGCAGTCAGTCTCAGCTTGTCGCTTTGATGTGAACTGTGTCCACTTCTATGACGTTTGCAAAGCGCATTTCTGTGGGAAGTTTCAACTCGACTCGTTGCAAATCTTTGGTCTGAACTCTGAACTATAGGCTTTACAATTTGACAGAATCCATGACCATGGAAGCTACCACATTTCACACATGTTCACTTTTGTCTTCTTGACATTTGTCTGTCAGACAGACAGACAGACAGACAGACAGACAGACAGACAGACAGACAGTTAATGCTGGTCTTGGATCAGACCTCACAGAGCCCTCTGTCCTACACTGTCTCCCTCGGTTGTCCTCTACTGTCTGCCCCGATGAAGACACAATACAGTAAATAAAGACATTGAATGTCCACGTCTGTTATTTGAGAGTCCCTCCTGTAGATGTCCCTGTTGAATATTCAAAAGGACACCCATTGTCAACCTATATCTTCATATAATTGGTCCCCACTAATGCTCATCATGACATGGAACCATTTTCATCTTTGTTCACTTTCCAGGAATAGAAAGCCTGCAGTTTCTATTAGCTTGGATTCCCCATCGACGATGTCACTGCTAGGTGGGTTTCGGAACTGTCCACAGCCCTCCTCTGAGACACAGACCGAGTAGTAGACCAAGGGTTCCCACACTTTTCAGGCCGCGACCCTGCAAAATAATCCTATTTGTACTGGGGACACCCCCACCCAGACAAGCACTTGGACTTGTAGGCATTACATTTTGCTTGACTCGGTTCCACAGATAAACATTGTGAAAATAGCCGAACTACAAGCTTACTACAAGGCATTGTGAGCTGTAAATCGGCTATTTTCACAACGTTTGCCTCTTTCTTATGTACTACAGTATTTGACAATTTGGCCGATTTGGTATTTAAAAGGTCTTAAAAGTCAATAAATTGTAATTTTAGAAATGTGCAGATAACCTGTATAGACTTATGCTGTATGTTGGTATGTTTACTGTAAGAAAACAATGTTGCACACTAGGCTAATAATTTGGGGACCCGAAAAAATAATTTGGGGACCCCCTGGGGGTCACAACCCCGAGTTTGGGAACCATTGGAGTAGGAAAAATTGGTCCCATATTATGATGAGCATTAGTGAGGACCAATTATATGAAGATAGGTTGAACATGGGAGAAGTTGTCCTTTAACTGTATAAACCTTGTGGAACCTGGCCACCCGTCCTTTTCTTTGTCCGAGTTCGAGATTGCAGGCTTCTGTGTCCGGTTCTGCAAGCAACGGTTTCCGATTGGCCGCACAGTCTGTCAGTCAGAGGTACCGAGGCTCCCGATTGGCTCGCCTTGAGCGGAAACGAATTTCGGACAGCTTGGAGTTGATGCCTGTCCCGATCACTCCTTTACGGGCGAGGGGGAACCTGGTTAGAGTTGCATCTGGAGAGAGAGAGAGAGAGAGAGAGAGAAAGAGAGAGAGAGAGAGAGGGAGAGGGAGAGGGAGAGAGAGAGGACAATCAAATCAAATATGAAATATCACAATTATTTTTGACCAAATACCTCTTGCTATTGATGTGACGATAGTATGGTATTGTGACGATGATATCCAAATTTCTGTTCAAACATTACATTTTTAAATAGCTAAATAAATTATGTTTATGAAAGTATAAAACAGGGCTTATGATGTTCAGCTGAGCTTATAATGCATTATGACCAGCACTTATAACACTTCATAAACCTTGTTATAAGTAATTATGCATAATTATACACATTTATTATAGGGATGTTCGATATTGACTTTTTTTTTTTACCAATATACCGATATTGTCCAACTCCTATCTAATAAATCTAACATAATACAGTCATGTTGTTTTCAATTAAGTGAGCCCTGGGACTCACTGGTGATCATTTGAATGAGTCCCACTAAACTTAGATTAGATGTTGGCCTATTTGACAGTGCAGAAGCATAATTGCTGTGATGCCTATAACATTAACGAGCGTCAATGAGGGTCAGCTGGACACAGACACACACTAATTTGAAAGTGACTGGAGTCTCATTTCTCTGAGAAAAGCCCTTGTATATAATGGAATATGATAAGGATTATTATGATTATAGTAAGCTCACATTTCATATCACACACACCCTGAAGAACTCCTGTAACTTATTTAAAAACAAAATACAGATATTTTCCGATATTAATGTTTATGCTAATATCGGCCGATAATATCGGACATCCCTAATTTATTACGAGTGTTATGATGCCTTACAAGTGCATTATAATGCATTAAAAGTGTGCTTATAATGTATTATAGACCCAACCTTAACAACCTTAATTAAGTCTTACTAAGTGGTCTTTTTTTTAAAGCAAGTAGTCCAGTACTTTAACTCAAGTACAAATTTGACTGAGCAACTTTTAGTTGAGCAATATTTGATGAGGAGTATCTATACTTTGATCTCAAGTATTGGGGTTGATTTGTCCTGTGTGTGTGTGTGTGTGTGTGTGTGTGTGTGTGTGTGTGTGTGTGTGTGTGTGTGTGTGTGTGTGTGTGTGAATGAATGAATGAATGATTTTTTATTTTCGTGTCTTGCCATAAGACCCAAACACCAAAAACATACATAAACAATATGCACAAAAGAAAATGTTTGGTAGGTAAACACCCAAAACAAAACAAAAAATAAATTAAATAAATCTTCTAAATCACCTGTATGTTCTCTTTGCACGTCTATCCCAGGCCTTTTCCAAATACTCTGCAAGTGCGAATACCCTGTGCTCGAAAATCCATGGATGTCTCTGTGTGTCATCCAACCAAATCAAGTCCAGGTTTCTACACTTCTTAAATATTTTTTGACGCAGGTCACGATATAAGGGTTAATAGAAAACAAAATGGAACTCACTCTCAATATCATCCATGTCACAATAAATACAAATCCTCTCCTATTTCACTACTCCTCTATACCTACTGTACCAGTCTCAAGATGCAGGGGTGTGTGTGTGTGTGTGTGTGTGTGTGTGTGTGTGTGTGTGTGTGTGTGTGTGTGTGTGTGTGTGTGTGTGTGTGTGTGTGTGCGTGCGTGCGTGTGCGTGTGCGTGTGTGTGTGTGTGTGTGTGTGTGTCCTTTTTTCACTGACAAAAACTAAATAAAAACTAAGCTACTAGAACTATAAAAAAGAAAAACTAGACTAAAATATTATGGAGGGACTAGTGGAGATCTAAGACAAGTCATTTTATGCTTGGTTGCGAGTGGGTTGCGAACTGTATATTTAGTCGACTAAATCAACTGTACATATAGTCGACTAAATCAACTGTACATATAGTCGACTAAATCAACTGTATATTTAGTCGACTAAATCAACTGTACATATAGTCGACTAAATCAACTGTATATTTAGTCGACTAAATCAACTGTACATATAGTCGACTAAATCAACTGTACATATAGTCGACTAAATCAACTGTATATTTAGTCGACTAAATCAACTGTACATATAGTCGACTAAATCAACTGTACATATAGTCGACTAAATCAACTGTACATATAGTCGACTAAATCAACTGTACATATAGTCGACTAAATCAACTGTACATATAGTCGACTAAATCAACTGTACATATAGTTGACTAAATCAACTGTACATATAGTCGACCAAATCTTTTCAGATGACTAAAATATGACTAAAACTAAATGGAATTTTATTGTGTGTGTGTGTGTGTGTGTGTGTGTGTGTGTGTGTGTGTGTGTGTGTGTGTGTGTGTGTGTGTGTGTGTGTGTGTGTGTGTGTGTGTGTGTGTCGTACTGAAGATAGCGTTGATCTTGTGTGGGTCCAGAGCGCTGCGTTGCTCGTGGAAGGTGGACCTCCGGCTCCGCCCCCCGCGCAGGTTGCTGTTCATCAGCGTGTCCATGTCGAACACGCCCAGCAGCAGCGTGCGCGCCATCGCCGTGGGAGACTGCGCCTGGTTGGCCGCGTGCCACGAGCGCACGTCACAGAACACCCCGGAGCCTGGGTAGATCTCCACGTGGTTCACCTGGTACACGGACGCACGCACACACACACACACACACACACACACACACACACACACACACACACACACACACACACACACGCACGTGCGCACACACACTTTTCAGTTTTGGGAACGACTCTTAAAGTCACTCTTTTAGCATATACGTATAAACGAATACAAACAAAGTTGATTCTGTATAACATCCCAAAATAAAAATAAAACCTTTAAAAATGTAAATTCATGTTCAACAGGAAGCTGACATTTTTGTTAATTAATAAATAAATACAGTAAGTACGGTAAGTAGGTAAGTAAGTAAGTAAGCTGTACTGTGTTTTGTGATGTTCTATATTGTCAGACTCTACCCTTTTTTTTGTGTTTGTTTGCAGGCTAAAAGTGTGAATTTGAGAGCCGTTTCACCGTCAATGAAGGAATATATTAATTTCATTTCTAATCAACGGAGCAACAGAGCAAGATATCTCATCAATATTTTAGTTGCATCAATGACGGCGAAGTGACTACCGTACACAACCCACACCACTACCAAAGTCTCATTGTGCTTTAAATGAGGGTGTATGTTATATTTTGTTACAATAAGTGGTAACTAGCTCTATATTCCCGAGCAGTGCTTCCCAAACTGGGGGTCGGGACCCTGAGTTTGGGAACGTGGACGATACAAATTTGTGGACGATAAAAATGTGTGTCGTGGACGATACAAATTGGATCCAATCAGGAGAACTCACACAGGACACAGAATAAAGAAGTGCAATTGGAAGTAATGGTTCCAAATGATATCATCCTTACCTTGTGATACAGTGGTAAGGGTTCTCTCTCCTGATTTGATGAAATTGGTATCCCGACCTGAAAGTATAATGGTGTGTTTACTAAAGAGCTGGAGAGATGGGGAGACCCCTGTTACTGAACAAAACACCCTATAGCAATGATTGACGTCAAAATATAGAGATACGAACACTTATTTTAACATAAACCTTATCACTTAGGTTTCCACTGGCAAGTCACCACACCACCTACTTGTGCCTTCGTTTCAACTTACAAGGACCAGGGCCAAAGTGGGCTCAGTGGGGCCAATTTTGGCACCACTCCAGGGTGGTCTGAGGCAGGCCAAACAGGGCCAAACCGGTGATGTGTAATGCTGCTTGCTACTGATTGGCTGTGGTTATGATGTTTCGGTAGACTAAAGGACTCTCCCCCAGGATTTCAGAACATGTATAATTTGGGGGAAAAAATGTGATTTACATTGGTTTTGCTGTGATTTCATTACATTTGTTGTTAATAAACAGTTTCATTAACAACATCCATTTAGTTCCATCTTTACACTCTGAGTGTACAGACATTTAAGGGTCCATTTGGTCTTACCGATAGCTGGAGTAGTCCTGCACAGGTGATTTGCATTTGTATACAGGACAGTTGGCCACATCTACGTACATTACATTGTTAGGCAAGAAGCAATGTCCTCTACCAATGTTTACATTACAAAGGAGTGTCAATGACTCAGTGGATTTGAGAGGGGGTACTTTCTTGTGTGCTGGACTCAAGCACCTTTAAATGTAATTCATAGTAAATAGTGGGTCAGGTCTCCTCACGTGTGAGAGTATGCCGACGTCTCCGTTGACGCACGGCGGTGCGTCCGAACAGCACCTCCTGGCGGCCACCGTCATGTCCGTCTGCGTGCACATGGGGGCCTCCTCCGCCACGCCCATCTCTCCTCCTCTCACCTGCACAGGTGGAGCGGCACATTTTGATTCTTCTTGAGTCTTTTGAAAAAATCCCATTTAGTTTTATTTTAGTCATCTGAAATGTTTTAGTCCGTAGTTTTAGTTGACTAAATATCATAAGATTTTAATCAACTAAATCTACAGTTGATTTAGTCGACAACATTGTATTTTGGCGTGCCGTGATGGCGTCGTAATGCCCGATTTATACTTAGCTGTGTGACGAAAACAGCCGATCTACAAGCTCACAACGCGTCGCTTGTAGATCGGCTATTTATTTAGTTTTTATTTAATTTTCGTCGGGGAAAAAACAGTAGTCAACGAAAATTTTTCGTCATCGTTTTAGTCGAGGAAATTAACTCCGGTATCAAGACACGGAAATACTCAAGTAACGCAAAAGTACCTCGAAATTGTAAATTCACTACTTTCCACCCCTATGCTCACCTTCTCCTCTTCCTCCTCCTCCTCCTCCTCGCCTCCTCCCAGAGACCCCCCGCCGCTGTACGGGGACATGTCCCCGCTCAGGTCCTCGGTGGTCGCCACCGGGTGATGCTGGGCGGCGAAGAGCGCGGCGACGGCAGCGGCGGCGGCGTTGCTGTTGCCGTCGTCATGGTGATGGTGATGCGCGTAGGAGGAGGAGGTGAAGCCGCCGTGCTCCTCGCGGACGCCGGGCGTCGCCGTCGTGGAGTGGCTGGACTGACCCAGGGTCTGCCACATGGTGGACAGCAGCCCAGGGATCTCTGGGAAATGTAGGCAGTACATGAGATGACCAAAGACGATTTAGAAAGATACGGCGTCCCGATTGGAGATGCGATGTGGTCTAAACCAGGGGTCTGGGACCCCTTACGGGGGGGGTCCTGAGAATTACTACAGATCTACTAATCAGGCAATTCTTTGTGCGATAGGAACTTTTATTTATCTATTTATCTTTTAGACATTAAGCAGTTGAACCCTACAATCTCTATTCTGGGAGGACCATTCACCCAAAATAGCCGATCATGTAGTTATGAAGACATAGTATAATTGGTTAATAAAACAAATTATTGATAATTGGGTTCCAAATGGACCCTTACAGGTCTGTAACTCTGAGAGTACACTCTCAGAGTTATGGTGGTCCTTGAAATGTAAAAGTTTGAGAACCACAGGTATTGTAATCGTATAGTAGACATGAAGTCCTCATATTTGGAACCGATTCTGTTCCTCAATGTTGGATCCAGTTCCTCTGGTTCCTCCGGATCCCAACCCTATAAAGCTTTCCAATACATATAGTCCATGGGCCAGACCAGGGACACGAAAGGTGGCAAAATCTCTTTGGCACCATTTTGTTTGTAGGGTCCATATAAGTACTTTGAAACATGATAGCCTTTTCAAATGAGTAGCTTTAATACTTTTTTAGGATATTCATTTTTTGCCATTATCTCCCCACATTATCTGCACAGTAGTCCTGTACCTGGCCTATAGACCTGTTCGCAATTTGGTGGTAGGAGAATTTCTCACTTGAATAATGGGTACCTAGACATGAAAAATCACAGAGGTGCTCGTCCGCCATAGTGCCACGAATGCCACAATAGCCAAATCAAATATGGCTGCCATCGGCTATGATGAAAATCCAACTTCTTTGTTTCTGAGTGTATATACACATGCAATACCTCCATTTTGACTAATTGTGGGGTGGGGAATTCATTTCTGATATTGTTATGACAACTTTGGGTGATGTTGACCTTTTTTTTTTTCAATAATGATGAACAAAAGACATACACATGACACATATAACAATCATAAATATCCCCTTTAACTTTTATTTTAATTTGGAAATTAACAAATAAGAGTGTTATAGACCTACAAAATGAAATACAAATAAAATCATAACACAAAATCAAACTAGAAAAAGTGCTCCTCGGAGCTCAAGTCTCCGCCAGGTCAGGTAGGTTATTATGGCCTCCTGGTAGCGCTATAACAGGCCAATGTGAAAAGGAGGGCATTTCTTCCTTGGCAAAGTGGGAATCTATGCGGAACATTTTATGGAAATCGCATGCTGTGTTCAGGATTTGAGGCATTTTGTTCAAAACGAACCAATCCTGCAAACGTTGGCAGGTGTGTGTTTATGACGAGGAGCACCCACGGGATCAGTGTCTACGACATCATGTTACTTTGTAGATTTTGATTACCAGTAAGACTCCCTAATCGGGAGATAAGCGACCGTAGGTCACATGTATACAGAAGAGGGCTGTAACGGCGATTGGTTCCTAGTTGTGTGGGCAATGTATAGTTTTGTTTGGTGGTCTAAGAAATGTGGTGGCAGGCATGTTGATGACATGAGTGTAGACATACTGTGTAGTGTGTAGCAATTTGCGTGTTTTTAGGGGCAAAACTGTAGGAGTAGTGGGCAAAAATGTGTTGTGAAAAGCGGCCTGAAGGTGGCGCTAGAAGAGGGCCATGTGAGAAATTAGGGGTGGGGTGTCCGCGTTGCCTTGGCGGACGAATAGGTACCGGCCGCGGCTCTCCCGGACGCTCCTAGCCCGAGTTACGGCATTTTATGTGAGCTGCAGTGGCAGGGGGTCCTCCACTGGGGGCGCCACCACTTTTGCATCCGTTCTGGAGCACCAGGAGTGGGTGGTCCCCGGGAATGCCCCGTGAGCAGCCCCGTTGGGGTGGTCATTTGGTAATTTGTCCACATGTGCTCATTTTTTACACTTGGGGGTCCCCGAGGCAGCTGGGGGTCCCTGGAGCTCCGGGGGTCCTTGGAGGGTGTAGTTTGGCAGGTAAGGAGTGTGTGTGCAAAATCTGGCATGGATCGGGGCAACGGGTGCGGAGATATGAGCAGGGCAAAAGTGTGACGGACGTGTGTGACGGAGTGACGGGACGTGTGTGACGCACGGACACCTGGAGCAGGTTTCTATAGTAAATGTGACCTACGGTCGCAATTATGTGTGTGTGTTGTGCCTTGGGATATTTAGCTATGCACACTTCTGTGGGGCATGAGATGATCTGTTTACTGGGTTGTAAAAAGAACAGGAGCACTCACAAAATGTGGAGGAGAGGATAAAAAGTTAATATGCAGATTATTATATAAAGCGCGAGAACTGAACCCGATCACTCCCTGATGAAGACCATGACACTTGTGTGACGGCATAAAGTCCACCTACCACACAGATGGACTTTTGGTCAAATTGACCTTTTTTTTCCTGCGTTATCATTGGCCACTGTCTCCCCTCGGGGCTCCACACGTCCTAACACCTTCTTCCCCACGCAGCGGGGATACCATAGTCTTATAGACAAGTATACGTACAACCCATACAGTAAACAGATCCCGTCATGCCCCAGAGAATGTACATAGTTAATATCACAAGGTACAACACACACCTGAGGTCATAGGCGATGCTGTAGGTGCTCCTTGTCATAAACACACACCTGAGGTGGTGCTCAGGGGTGCACTGGGCGCTTCGCGTGACACCACGGCGTTCCGCCAGTTTTCTGAACAAACATATGTTGCTACCAGTGGTGTAAAGTAACGAAGTACATTTACTCAAGTACTGTACTTAAATACACTTTTGAGGATGTTTTACTTTACTGGAGCTGTAAAATGTGTATTATTACTAATTATGTTCAATCCAAAATATCATGCTGTAAGTGTTAGGCTGCATTTACACACCTGCTTGTCATTAATGCTTAAAAATATCTATGACCATCATTTTTATCAGATGTCCGATACATTTTAATAATGCCGGACATTGGGTCTCTCTCTCTCTCTCTCTCTCTCTCTCTCTCTCTCTCTCTCTCTCTCTCTCTCTCTCTCTCTCTCTCTCTCTCTCTCTCTCTCTCTCTCTCTCTCTCTCTCTCTCTCTCTCTCTCTCTCTCTCTCTCTCTCTCTCTCTCTCTCTCTCTCTCTCTCTCTCTCTCTCTCCTCCATCCATCCATCCATCCATCCATCCATCCAGACACACACATTGTACCGATTTGCGTGCTTTTGGGACAGAATCTGAAGGAGTAAGAGCAAAAGAATTGTTTTACAAAACTCAGCCTCCTGGTGGCGGCTGTGAATGTGAAAATATGTGAAAAATGCAGGGAAAAGGTGTTGTGAGATTGTAGACATGCCATTTGCTGAATGTTCGTCCCAGAATAGGCATGCTAGGGTTCATGTGGTTAAATAAGTGAATGAAAGAGATTGAATAATGTTTTTTTTCCCTCTGTATGACATGTTCTAGTCAAAAAAAGTTAGATATTTTTTTCATTCTTTGGAACTATGGTTGGTGTCATTGAAGGCTGATAACTGGGACTAAGCTACTACTTGGGAAGGGCTATCATGTTGAAATATTATCTAGATATATAGACCTTTTCAAAATACCAAACTAGAGTTTGCCACCTTGAGTGTCCCTGATTAGTGAAAATTCTGGCCTGGGCCCATGGACTAATATTAATAACACAAGCTGAGCCTCTGGTGTGCATAAATCTAGATATTGCTCGTTACCATTAAATAGGCCTGTTGCAATTGTCTCATAATCGCCTAATCGCAATTAATTGAGAAAATCGCAATTATTTTGCATAATCGTCATAATAATGTTGAACGTTTTTCACACATTTTCCAAACATAGCAGAAATAGCAGATCTACAAACTTACAACACGTCACTTGTAGATCAACTATTTCTGCTTTTAATTGTAAAAACCAAACAGAAATTAAAATGGTATTCACATGTTCCAATGTTCAATGCCAAAAAACACAACTTAAAGCTGTAACGGTGACATTGCCCTTACCGTTGACCAGCATGTTCTTGAGGCGGAGGTTCTCCGAGGCCATCTCTGCTCTCTCTCTCTCCAGCTGCCGCACCCGGGAGCGCAGGAAGTGAAGCTCCGCCCCCTGGTAGTCTGTGAGCCCCACCCCCGACTCCACCTTCATCACCTGGACGAGGATGATACAGAACAACACAATATGATAAGAGGTGGGGGGGTTACAATTTCACCTGTCGACCGGCGCATAGTGACCCGTTGTGAGCTTGTAGATCGGCTATTTTCGCGTGACACCGTTGTGTTCTCAGGGGGGGGGGGGGGGGGGGGGTACTTTACCACTGCACCACCCGAGTGCCTTGCGGCCCCATTTCTAACTTTCTTCTCAGTCACTCGAGGCACTGGAGGACAGACGGACGAACAAACAAATAATTAAACTAACTTTCTTTGTTCTTTAAGCCATTAAGACTGGCAACGCATCTGTGTCATTTTAAAATGTCTTTCTTTTTTTTCTAATCTAGCAACTCATAGCTCATTGAGCTTGTATATCTGCTATTTTTGAAGAGCAGATATTCTATAATATGAATATTCTACAAATGTCTTCTAAATCCTAACAGTCTTTTGAAAGAAACGTATGTTGCTATAATCAGTGGTTCTCAAACTTTTTCATGTCACGGACCACCAAAAATATGTATTTGGCGGCGGACCCCCATCTCAAAATATGTTATTCCAGGGACCCCCCTAGAAGCAAAGATTTGAGTTACAAATGTTCGCTTTAAAAATGTATATATATTCAAACTAAAGATTTGCACGATTTTCAGCCTCATGAGCGTCACTATGAGCTTGTAGATCTGCTATTTTTGAATAGCCAAAGTATAAAATAATGGTTAAAGTGGTTACACAGATTGACGTTCCCGGTTTTAATGTGCTAAGTCTTGCTTGTTTTTCTCTTCAAAGCTATCAGCTGTTCCCTCTACCATAACAACAACACCATGGCAAATGACAGTTCCTACCCCGAAGGGAACGGCTGTAAAAAAAAGAAAAAAAAGAGAAGGCCCCAAATATTCTAATCTCCCCTCATCTCATGTCATTAATATGCAAATTGAATGGTGTTCAGTCAATCATCGTGCCATGTTACACCACATCACTGAAGAGAGGCACAAAATATGAAGTTGACGCTTCTTCAATTTGAATTTTAATGAGGTTCCGTCTCTGTTTATACACACACACACACACACACACACACACACACACACACACAAACACGTGCGCGCGTTTGAACAAAAAAAAATATAAAGTAGCCCTTTTTGTAATAATCCCATAGTTTTATTACTTAGTTCACCAGCTCAGTGGCATTGTGGTCAGAGTGTCTGGCCTGAGATTGGGAGGTCTGGGTTTGATTCCCCGGCCGGGTCATACCAAAGACTATAAAAAGAGACCCTATGCTTCCCTGCTTGACACCCGGTGCCTACCTTCTTGGCACTCAGCATCAAGGGTTGGATTGGGGGGTAAGTCCCTGTGACATACTGCCTCTCGTGGCTCAAGTTCGCTTGAGACGGCGCGCCAACAGTTTTTTGAATTTAAAAAAAAAAATGTTCAAGATTTTTCAAAAATAGCAGATCTACAAGCTCATGGCGCGGCACTCGGTGCCGCGCCATGAGCTTGTATATCTGCTATTTTTGAATAGCCAAAGAAATCTAAAGTGACACAGATGTGTTCCAGGTCTTAAGATATGTTGGCTTTGAAAATTAGTTAAAATGTTTGCTTTAAAAAAAGAAGGAAAAAAAGAGAGAAAGTGGAAAATGGAAGCATTTTTGTCACTGTTATGCTTAATGATAAGAACAAATGTATGTGAATCTGCTGAAGTGTTACAACAGATCAAATGAAAAGCTAGCACCAGCACAACTGTTATTGAACAGGCAGCCATACTTATTTGCATATCATTGGAACATACAGTATTGACATCGAAATTGGACTTACTTCAGTAAATCCAATTTAATTTAATTTTGAATATGGCCCCAGTTTAAAATCACTCTGCTCAGGAGGAGGAACTAATTACATCTCTTTCACTCCATTTCTTATTTGTAATGTTTTATTCATCAAAAAGGGTGGCTTATCAATCATTTATAGCATTCTATTATCTCTGTCGGGTGGAAACCTCACATGTCCAAAACTGGTACTTTTCAGAATTCAAATTCAAAAGCATCAAAAGTAGCAGATCTACAAGCTCAAAATGTGTTTTGAGCTTGTAGATCTGCTACTTTTGATGCTTTTGTGGGATGCTGGAGTATGATCATTTAGGGCGTTAATTTACGAGAAAGAAAGTAGAAAAAAAATAGAATATGGAGATACGAGGTTTCTGCCCGACAACAACGATATACTAGCTACGGTTTTATCTTTAATTGGGGGTTTACGGGGGTCCTTGGACCACTGCTCTAGTCTACCGTCAAATTTGCTGACATTTATTCATTTTGGGACAACATCATTTTCTGTTGATAGATGCAAAAAACATTTCTCTTTTTTCCCCCAAATATACTCGTAATTTTTTTAGCTTGTAGATCTGCTACTGTTGCTACTTCTGAATTTAAATCCTGAAAAGTAACCGTTTTGGATATAATGAGGTTTCCACCCGACAGAGACGATATGTTTATAGATGCAACAACCTTTAAAATGATGTTTCCCTTTTTTTTAAACTATACAAAAAAGTTATAATTTTTTCATTTGATTTGCTGTCGGACAGAAACCTTTTATCGCCATATTCTAACTTTTTGTGTTTTTCTTGTAAATGAATACCCTACTTGATCAAACTACATCGTCACACAAAAGCATCAAAAGTAGCAGATCCACAAGCTTGTAGATCTGCTACTTTTGATGCAACAGTTTTGGACATCCACCCGACATTAACGAGTATGCAAAAGTCAACAGGTTCCTAATGCATAGCGATGCCACACGAGGATATACATAATGCACTTTTGACCTTCATGCAATACCACTGATCAACCAGTAGGTGTCCTACCCAACCACATGATCTTCCAGCACACGTAGATAAGTGGCTCTCAACATGGGGTCCGGGGACCCCCAGGGGTCCTAGAGGGGGTTTCAGGGGGTCCCCATGTAAATGACTGATAGTTACAATAACCCATATGAAACCTTTCATGATTTCATAGAGAGCTGGATTAATGTTAAAGTGTATTTTCAGATAGTTCACTTTTAAACCCTCAATATTTAATCAACTTGACCGTTGGCTCTGTACTTGGTCTGCTTTTTCCCCCTCTACACCGACTCTCCGATGCGAGGCGGTGTGAGCTTGTAGATAAGCTACTTTCGGCTAATGTTCCCCACCACACAATTATTTGGTGGACCCCCTGTAGTAACTCTGAGGCCCCCCTAGGGGTCCCAAACCCCCTGTTGAAGACCCCTGGTATAGATTATTATTTTGACAGTATATCATTGTTTAAACTGATGCAAGGTTTATTGTTTACCTGTGACCCTAGTTTACTGAGGCACTACACTGTCTCTCTGCATTCTGTGTATGTGTTTACCTTGCTTACTGCATAAGAGCGTCTGCTAAATGCCTCAATTGTAAATTTAATGCACTGATCTACAAACCCATTTATATTTAATAGAGAGAGAGAGAGAGAGAGAGAGAGAGAGAGAGAGAGAGAGAGAGAGAGAGAGAGAGAGAGAGAGAGAGAGAGAGAGAGAGAGAGAGAGAGAGGCCCCTGGGTGTAAATTAAACACAGGAGATGAACAAGAGAAAATAAAATAAAATAAAATAAAATAAAATAAAATAAAATAAAATAAAATAAAATAAAATAAAATAAAATAAAATAAAATAAAATAAAATAAAATAAAATAAAATAAAATAATGTGCTTAGATTCTGGCACAAGATATAGTAGTAGTAGACACTGTGTGTCTCAGGGAATGAATGAACATTGTGTTGCCTATCAACAATGATATATGTACTGTCTGTCAACAGTGAATATATTAATGCATACTGTACGTCTGTCACCAATGAATATGTATGAATGTAATCAACAATGAGTGCATGGATGGATGGACGGATGGATGTATGGCCTACATACGCAGCATGCTCCATCAACAACGCATATATGAATGAATATACGCACAGCCTATCAGGAATGAATATATGAATGCATAATGTATGACAGGCTCTATGAATATATGAATTCATATATGTGCGTGCGGTTTAATGTCTTTCACAGTCGCACCCCCTCACCCACAGTGTTCACTCCTAATACCATTGTTGGACATTCTTATTCTTCTTCTTTTTATATTTGGAATCAGCCTTTTACGTCTGGGTTATATCTGTTAACCACCCTATTTTCAAATAAATTGAACATTTTGACAGTCTTTGCCTATTAAATAGTGACACCAGGTTTAAAGTGGGTAATGCTATATCATTAATATATTCAGTGCTTTGGCTTATTCAACAGATAGGTTATTATTTTGAATACACACCAATCTACAGCTGTTCATATAGGAGTGCATTGGGTCATAGCAGCGGTGTAAGTAATTAAGTACACTTTTGAGGTACTAGTAATTTACTATATCTTATTTTGTATTTCTTGATAGCCTACTTCATACTTCTACTCTGTTACATCTCAGTCAAATGTTTTCTCCAGTACAATTATAGGCCAGCTTTACTAACTAGTTACTGTATGGTCAATTTACAGTAGATTATTAATACACAACCTACGTTATTAAGTGATACATTATGATGTATTTTATCTGTTAATCTAGCCACCAGCACATCAAGTCATTAAAATCCTCCCATCCTTACCAGTTGTAACATTAAAACAATCAACACATTAATGCATTACTAATTACAATACAATAATATGATATAATGCGATTGTTAAATGGACCATTCAGCACAATGAGTAGGCTACCTTTACTTTTAATACCGCAATGCATTTTGATGTCAACATTTTTGTACTTTTACGAAGAAGCCACGCTTTGAAACAGGGTTTAAGTGGTTAATTCATGTACTTTTTTCCCTTCCTATAAAAATGGAGTGAAGTCAAAAGTACAATATTTGTCTTCAAAATGTAACAGAGTGAAAGCCATAAGTATCCAAAACATATAAATAGCCTACACAGTACTCAAGTAATTCATGTATTTAGTTACTGTCCATCACTGCTGCTGTGATAAGCATACTGTAAATCAGTCCATTTTAAGACTTTAACCATATACTTTGGCTATTCAAAAATAGCAGATCTACAAGCTCAAAGTGCATCACTTCGTGCCGATCTGCTATTTTTTTTTAATCGTGAACAATTGTGAATATATATATATATATATATATATATATATATATATTTTTTTTTTAAAGAAAACATTTTTAACTCAAATCTTGCTTCTGGGGGTCCCTGGAACAAATCAGTTTGAGGCCAAATACATATAATTGTGGGGGTCCTTGAACATAAAAAAGTTTGAGCACCACTGATATTAAAGCAACATAGGTTTTTTTTTCTCCAGAAAACTGTTAGGATTTAGTAGACATTAAGTCTTAATGGGTTTATAAGCCCTATTTCATATATAGTGTCAATCCTCATCTTCTTACCCTGGTGCCCATGATGTCCACCTCACTGCTCCTCTGTCCTCCTGCTCCTCCTCCTTCACATTTAGAAGATGCTGCTCCTCTCAAACCTTCAGCCTCCATAGTGCTGCTCCCCCCCACCTCCCCTACAGGAGGCTCACTGCTGCTCACCACCAAATACACACCAATACAAATAATAACTCTAAAATTATAATAATACCGTTTATATATGGAATAAATCTAGATTTTATTCCATATTTTCTGGTTGAAACGGCAGCGCGAGGCGTCGGTCCGACCCTCTGTACAGAGAAACACAAAGACTGGAAGATAAAAAATGCAAAGAAGTTATTAAAATTCATAAACAACTCCACTTCCGGTTCTTTTCCCCCAATCGTTACGCCTTCGGATATGACGTCCGTTTTAGGACTATAGCCTCTGAAACATGACAGTCATGGATGAACTTCAATATAGTGTTTGCACTTTCGCCATTAACAGCCCGTACATCTACATAAACGTTCGGATTTTAAATATAAAGTGCTTACCCCATGACAATGGATGTTACAATAATGTACGGGCCCTCAAAAATACCCGTATCTTCCGTATTGTAAAATAAAAATAATTTTAATCCGATTGGTAGCCATTTTCTTCGTATAATTATGCTTTCAACTACGCGAACCTATCGGTTGGGAGGTGTACTGCACTCCTCTGATACGTTATAACTCTATGAGAAAATGGCCAACGATCGAATCAAAATGTTTTTTTATTGAACAATACGGAAGAAACAGATACTTCTGAGGACCCGAACATATTGTTTTACATACTTGGCCATGGAATGAGCACTTTATATTTGAAATATGAATATATATGTAGATGTACGGGACACAAAGGGAGAAAGTGCAAACACCATGAAGTTCATCCATGACTGTCATGACAGACGACCAAACCTCTGCATTTATTATGCTTTTAAACATACATTAACATTACGCACGGTTTGTATTGTTAAAAAGTAATTAAAGGATTAAATGAATGATAATGGTAAATAGTCCATTCATAAACAACTCCATCCGTGGTGGAAGAAGTAGTACTCACATTTTGTACTGAGTAGAAGTAAAAGTACTGACAATTTGAAATACTCCAGTACCTCAAAATTGTACTTAAGTACAGTACTTGAGTAAATGTACTTAGTTACTTTACACCACTCCCCTTCAATCTACTTATTTTCCTTTTTTCTCTTTATTTATTATTAAGAAGCCCGGCTTATTACTTCGTCGTACAGCGGTGCGGAGTGCCGAAAATAACCCGATCTACAAGATCTCAACCCTCGTTATGAGCTTGTAGATCAGCTTATGTTTGCCGGTCCGCGACGCATGGATATGACGTCATGTTTTTGGACGTTTAAATATTTGCCGTGTAATTTGACGAATTAAATAAAATCCGAAAACAATGTACCGTTTGAATCATAACTGATGCATGTATGGGTTGTATTGTATTCAAATAATGATGTATATTTGTATGAAAATAATAATAATATATTAGTAGTAGTAGCCCTGGAACAATATTCTGTCATATCATAACAGTCACGGATGAACTTCATTCTCGTGTTTGCATGTTCTCCCTTTTTGGTTTGTACATCTACATAAACGTTTAGATGTCAAATATAAAGTGCATAACCCATGGCCACGGATGTTAAAATTATGTACGGGTCCTCAAAAGTACCTGTATCTTCCGTATTGTTCAATAAAAAGCATTTTGTTCCGATTGGTGGTCATTTTCTCCGTATTTTCACCATATGATTTCAACCACGCGGCCCTATTGGTTGGGAGGTGTATTGCACTCTGATACATTATAACTCTATGTAAAGAATAGCCACTGATTGGATTCAAAGTATTTGTATTGAACAATACGAGGATACAGTTACTTCTGAGGACCTATACATACTTTTAACATCTGTGGCCATGGCGCAAGCACTTTATATTTGAAATATGAAAGTTAATGTAGATGTACGGATCAAAAAGGGAGAAAGTGCAAACACCAGGTTGAAGTTCATCCACGACGGTCGTGACAGACGACCCTCGTGTGATCCATGGCTACTGTAGTAGTAGAATTTAGGACTACATTTCCCATAATTCCATATATGTGAAATCGTCACATGACATCACATTCACAACACAGCCACAAATAAACATACATAAACACCCCATTCATTCATTTTTAATATTTTACAAGGTATAACTTGTAAATTAATGCTGGTTAAATATCACATACACGGATTATATTACATTATATTATAATATTTTAATAACATGTGATGTTGTTGTCGTCTCCTAAAAGCTTCAGGACTCCATTTCCCAGATCCCCCTTGGGGTCCTGTACAGCGTTGTGGTGCATGAAGTGGAGGACTTTTGGGATAGAGGACAGTGTGACATGATAGGTATGTTTTGTGTGTGTGTGTGTGTGTGTGTGTGTGTGTGTGTGTGTGTGTGTGTGTGTGTGTGTGTGTGTGTGTGTGTGTGTGTGTCGTTTACAACATGCATGGACAAAAACATAGTGTTGGTCAAGCTAACCATGTAGGTACTAGGTAGCTAAGATATAGCCACACAACACACTACAAGTTCAACTTTATTGTCGCATTAGTTTGTTTTGTTGCTGTTGTTGTTTTGTTTTTGTTTGTTTGTTTGTTTGTTTGTTTGTTTTGTAAACACACCCAATGTGTTGCAGATGCAAGAGTAGAGGGTAAAGAATAGGGAGGAGATAAAACAAGACATGTTGTCAAACCTAATGAAATCATTTAATCACACTGTTTTGTATGAGAAGTAATTGTTAAGTAATATGTCATGATCATGACAGCCCTACATGCCACCCCTGCAAAAGACAGTGCCCTACAGTGTGCCACCCGTGTCAAATAAAATGTCTGCACATCATGTGCCACTGCCATTGTCATTAAAGGGATATTTCACTTTCATACATGTACATTCACTGGCTGTGATCAGTGTTGCCATGTCCGCTTAGTATAAGCGACTTTGGGCTTGTTTTTCTGTGAAGTCGCTTGCAAATAGGCCTATTGGTAGTTGGGGGTTGCGTTTATTTGGTCTTGCTTTAAACCTTAGTTTCTCAAATATTTTCATGTCAAGGACCCCCAAAGGAATATGTATTTGTCTGCGGACCCCTATCTGAAAATATCTGGTGCCAGGGACCCCCATACAAGATTTGTGTTGTGTACAGTTATGTTTAAAACATATTCCAAATATTTTACATTCAAGATAAACAAAAAGCAGATCTTCAAGCACTCACCACATTGCGAGTTTGTAGATCTGCCATTTTCAAATAGCCACAAGTGTGTGTGTGTGTGTGTGTGTGTGTGTGTGTGTGTGTGTGTGTGTGTGTGTGTGTGTGTGTGTGTGTGCGTGTGTCAGATGCCAGATGCCAGGCTAATTGGTAATTAATTATTGAGTCATTGGTACTTAACAACAACCACCTCTCTCTTCAGATGGAGATGTGACAAGCAGCCTGGTAGGAGTGGGTGTGTGCATGATGTCAGAGGGCAAAACTGTCTTGCATCATAGGAAGGAGGCAACGAATGATTAGCTGCACATTTTTATCTGAGGGTATTTCTTTCAGCCGCTTGTATCCGCAAACTTATTCTTGCGGTCATGACCCACACACTTCATGACTGGACATGCAGGGCGGACAACGCAAAGACTGCCGTGTCACCACAGCAGACATCGGGTTGAGTCCATGACACTGGTAGCCTCGGAAACCCATGCCTTTTTTTTATGACGCTGGTGACTTTCTTAAGAGCGATCTGGTATGGTTAGACTGAATAACTTGCTGAGGGCTGACATGGTGTCAGTATATAAGGCATTATAGGAGAATTGAGTTAAAGGTCTGTGACCAACTTCAGCCAGGTGGTCAGCTGTATATAGGGCACAGCTCAATTGAACGTGAACAGGGGCTTGTGACCGTGTAGGGGCGTCACAGTTAACCACAAATTCATTTATTGTATGCATATTTTCCCCAAACGCTGATTTTTGCAGATTAATCTGATTTCAGATCAGATAAATCTGTCAGCTAAGGGATCCCTGGCCGGAAAAAACGTTGAAGACCTCTGATATCTAAGACAAAAACACGAGTCGGTTATTGTCAGAAAGGTTTGCACAATATACGTAGACAGCAGCTCAAATCACATATATACTGTAGTTCTTGATTATTGTCGGTTCCAAGTCAGTTATTGTTTCGATATATGAATATATATCTCTGCTGTCCGGGCAGAAACCAGCTAACTCCAAAATGTTCATTTTTCAGGAAATGAAAAAAACAAAACAAAAAGTGGAGTTAGGAGGTTTTGTTCATCATTAATAAGTACAGCTAAAGGGACCTCCAAGCTCACAATGAGGTTGGAGGTCAAAAGGGGGTGGAGCCTCGAGTCAGCAAAACCAGCTAACTCCACCCCCCTTTGCTGGACTTAGCTGGTTTAGCAGAAAGTTTGAGGATCCAATGGAGTTAGCTGGTTTTGTCAGAAGCACTTTTTAATACTTTCCATTGGTTCAATATTGTTTTAATCAACACACAGACGTAGGGTGTTCAATAGTACTGATTTATGGAAAAAAATGCAAAATTTAGTTAGCTGGTTTCTGCCAGACAGCAACGATATATTGATATATTTCTGGTGAATTTCCCAGACCTAATGTGAGCTACTGTAAAAGCAGACTTGCTGTAGTAGGGTTTGGTCCTGGAACAATAAGGGCTGATTAACATGAGCCATGTTCCTGAGTTCATGATCTTCCTGAGGGAGAATCAGTCAGTGTCAATAATCATCATACATTCATGCTCCAGGGAAGTAAAACATAGCCGATATCACAAGGTACAGTTCCTTGGCACACACACACACACACACACACACACACACACACACACACACACACACACACACACACACACACACACACACACACACACACACACACACACACACACACACACACACACACACACACACACACAGGGGTGATTGACCCACCCTGATTGACCCACCCTAGTGGGAGCGGGATAAGACAGACAGCCCTATCTTGCACGCCGCCTTACCGCTTATGCCTAAACCCTTTTAGGCATTTTTTTCTATTTTAAAAAACCTTTTAAAATAGTGAAAATAGCCTGTAGATCGGCTATTTGAACAATTTAAAAGCGTTTTTCAAAATTGTATAAAGAAATGCCTAAAGCATAAGGGGTAAGGCTAAGATATAGGGCCCAGTGTGTATTCAAGTCTTGTGGTGAGTGAGTGAGTGGATGGATGGATGGATGGATGAATGAACAAATTAGTGAATGAATGTATCTTAATTCTACAGTATATCTGTGTGTGTGTTCTTGTTTCTGGGGCTGTCTTACATTTTACTTTTATTTTCGCTCAAATCATTGCGATTTAATTGTTTCTGTCGTTCAAATCAAAATGTACATTTCTGTTTGGCTTTCAGGCTTCATAAACTAAAGTTGCACAGGGCAGATATGCCAATTAACATTCATGATTTAATAACTTTATACTTAAAAAAAACATGAATAGTGGAAATAGCCGATCTACAAGCTCAAATCGTGACGCTGTTTGATATTTGACATCTGAGTTTTGATACAGTAATAATTGTGACAGGCCTAACTTGTATCTAGAAACATGTCATAAAATAAGTAATGTCCCTGGTGATTGGGTCCTGATCCCAGCTGTGTGAACTCTGCCCTTATATGTAACTAGAGTTTCAAATCTAGTCTTACAAGCTCATAGCGTGGCACCGAGTGCCACGCTATGAGCTTGTAGATCTGCTATAAAAAATAAAACAAACGTGAATATTTATGTTTTTTAAAGCGAACATTTTGAACTCAAATCTTTGCTTCTGGGGATTCTACAAATGTCTTCCAAATCCTAACAGTTATTTTGAAAAAAACGTTTGTTGCTATGATAATAGTGGTTCTCAAAATATTTTGTGGACCCCCAGAAGCAAAGATTTGAGTTAAAAATGTATATATTCAAAGATGTGCACACATTTTCACGTTTTTCTTTTCAAAAATAGCTATGAGCTTGTATATCTGCTATAGCCAAATACATCTAAAATGACACAGATGCGTTCCTGGATTGAATGGGTTAAAATAATGGCCATTTGGAGATAGGGCTCCTGCCCTATGGCCCACATGGATGGGGAAAACTGTTGGCTCCCATGGCTACTTACTTACTAACTGGCTGATCCAGCAGCCAGGCACCCCCAGGTGTGCTAGTACCTCTATGTAAATATACTCTACTGTACATAATGTTGATACGGAACATAATGTATATTTGCATAGCTGGGAACACTATAATGACTACAGGCTATGTGCTTATCGTTGCTGTCGGGCAGAAACAATATCTTTTTCGTAATTAACGCCCCACTAGATCTATTTTTGAAATCCTGAAAAGTAACATTTTTGGACACATGAGGTTTTCTGGGAGTCTGCTCCAGATACATATGGTGCGTACAAAAACCCAACACTGCTTCTCCCAAGTTTAGTTGTGACAGACCTATCCTAGATCAAGGGTCCCCAAACGTTTCAGGCAGCGACCCCCCAAAATAATCATATCTGAACTGGGGACCCACCAAAATAATCATATCTGAACTGGGGACCCACCAAAATAATCATATCTGAACTGGGGACCCACCAAAATAATCATATTTGAACTGGGGGACCCCCCACCCTGACAAGCACCTGGAATTGTAGGAGTTGAGGCATATACTGTTTAGGCACAAATAGGCAGACATACTATATAACTGTACTCCCAGTTTCCCAAAGGTGGCATACCTTGTTCCTGTTTCCAGTTAGTTTTTAAAGCTGACATTCTGTATGGATTTACATTTATTAATAAAACGCTCATACGTTTGCCTATAAATCGTAAATGTTAATGCAGGTTTAATATCTGGTTCTTTAATAGGTCAGATTAAAGGGATATTTCTTTAGTTCAAACTAAAAAGGTTGAGATCTGCTATTTTCACAAACTGTTCGCCCCTAAATTGGGATGCTATGGGCGCACACACACACACACACACACACACACACACACACACACACACACACACACACACACACACACACACACACACACACACACACACACACACACACACACACACACACACACACACACACACACACACACACGTGTTCATGCATGAATACATACATTGACACATGAATACATACATGTATGAATATATACATCATACATGCACATAACTTTATGCATGTATAAATTCATAAGTGCATAAATACATACATATATACTGTAGTATGCACACACACACACACACACACACACACACACACACACACACACACACACACACACACACACACACACACACACACACACACACACACACATACATACAGCCATACATACATAATGCATCCATCTCCAGGGGAAACACCTGCTCTCTCTTGCTCTCGTGCTCTCTCTCTCTCTGTGTGTGTGTGTGTGTGCGCGCGCCGTGCATGCATGCATCCAAACAAAATATGTTTTAAATATTTTACCATTCCAAGGTAGTGTAAAACTTGCCAAGGACACACTACTGTATGTGTGTGTTTGTGTGTGTGTTGTGTCTGTTGCCGGGGGTGACGGTCTGACTGATTTCAATTCAATTCTCTTTTATTTCATTCAATTCTCCTCGAGAAGGAGATGTTGCGTCTCGAGGGGTTTACTGTTCCAATTAAACATCTTTAATTAAAATAAACTAGATTCGACTCTAAATCAGTTTCATCTTAATGAAGCGTTGTTCTGAGGCTGCAGTCTCTATGTCTTGTTTATTTCTCTCTTTTACTCTCAACAAATGATATGCAGTGACAAGAAGAATAACTACTCACATCTTTACTTTAAAAAGTAGCAATACCACAATACATTAGTATGCAGATTTCTCGCTCTCTCTCGCTCAATGAATAATTGAATGAATATACTTATAAGTGAATGCTTCTCTCTTTTTGTCTAACCATCCCCTCTCCTCTCCTCTCCTCTCCTCTCCTCTCCTCTCCTCTCCTCTCCTCTCCTCTCCTCCAGTCTATGTGTGTTATAACTCCAGTGCAGGCTATGCGGTGGAGGTGGAGGAGGAGTCTTGTGTGGAGCAGTTAAAGGTGGAGGTGGGGAAGCAGCAGGGAGTCCAGGCTGACCAGCTCAGGGTCATCTTTGCTGGACGAGAGCTACGCAACGACGCTACGCTA
>NC_139950.1:13029276-13076776 GCF_963454915.1 Gymnoscopelus microlampas
TTATGCAACACCCTTGGCCGAGCCATGTGGCCCATAGGGCAGGAGCTCATCTCCTTTATTCTTTATTGTGATCACCATTAGCTTCCACAAAGTGGTTGCTAGTCTTCTTGGGGTCCCCAATCCAACCCTTGATGCTGAGAGCCAAGCAGGGACCATTGAGTCCCATTTTTAGAGTCCTTGGTATGACCTGGCCGAGGGATCGAACCCCAACCTCCCAATTTCAGGGCAGACACTGTAACCACAAGACCAATACGCTGGTTTACAGCCATAGGCCCCTATACATCTCAACGTGCATAAATGGAAGCAGACAGATCTGTAAGGGTCAATTTTGTTCCATTTGTACACTCTGAGTTACAGTACCAACCATTTAGCTGGGGAACCCCTGGAACCCCCTCAAGGACCCGTGGGGGTCCCCGGACCCCACTTTGAGAACCACTGGTACATATTAAACAACGTGTGTGTATTTTCAGGAGTTTTATTTTAAGTGTGCGTCCCATCCTACTGCTGAAGGAGACCGCTCTGTGGCCCTGGACCTTATCTTACCCAACAACAGACAAGTGCCCTGTATCAGCTGCCTGGATGTACAGTAAGAACACACAGACACACACACACACACACACACACACACATGCACACGTGCACATGTGCACATACAGTCATGTGCATGTGCGTTTAACCTCTGGATTGATTGAAGTGAGCAAGTCTGACGTAATTTACGCATCCTACCTGGGTCACGGTTTTCCACCCCCATTCTGAATTTACATTGACGTCTTTTAATGTTACTTCCGCCGAATTAGTTACATTTTCGCAAGAAACAGACTGTATCAAATATGAGTGACTGACTATCATAAACGATACAGAGCCACCTCCCAGACAATATCGCAGAGGCAGTTTGTTTATTTTTGGACCACAATTCTTATGTGAGACGATTCTAAGATGACCCAATGTTATTCTCCATAGCGAAATTACTTGACGACCCAGGGGATGAACGAGTGACGTCAGGACTTCTGTACTCTATACGTTTTGGAAACCAGTGGTCGTATACCACATATTGTACTTGTGCTGCGTTTACACTCGCAGCAATAAAAGCTATAACATGTTGTTGAGTCACCGTGGAAGTGTTGCTCAACACACTCGTTGACCTTATCAAGCGTGCGTCCGTGTTTGAACTGGGAACTGGCAAGATTGTTTTCCCCGCCATTTACATGCAGTTCTGACTGTGTGGAAAGAATAATAATGTGGAAATGGTGAAACAAAAACATTGACACTTCACTATGTCACTCAGGCACTGAAAAAATGTTGAAGCCAGCGCAATTATTATTTTTTTGTAGATTGTCTAGCTCAGCACGCAGCGGCAAGTTTCTCCATGTCGCTGGCTTCCATTGCTAAAGGATTCCTCCTTCATCCAATACAATTATCATGGTGTTATATTGTATTGTTATTGTTAGCACGGTCTTGTGGCATCAACTTTTCACTGTACAGAACCTGTGTGAGTGAGTGACAAATAAACTGCTCTTGATTGTTGAATCTCATCTCCTCTCCTCTCCTCTCCTCACCTCCAGGAGTCCGGTCCTGGTGTCTCAGTGTGCAGACCGTCATGTGATCTGTTTGGACTGTTTCCATAGTTACTGTGTGACACGCCTTAGCGAGCGGCAGTTCATCCACCACCCTGAGATAGGATACACACTACCCTGCCCCGGTACACGCACACGCACACGCACACACATGCACGCGTGTGTTTCATTTATTGAGCTTTCAATTACGTCTAATATTTGATCGGTATAATCTCTCTCTCAACAGCTGGCTGTTCAGACTCTCTTATCAAAGAGGTGCATCACTTTAGAGTGCTGGGAGAGGAACAGGTGACACACACACACACACACACACACACACACACACACACACACACACACACACACACACACACAGACACAGACACAGACACTGACACTGACACTGACACTGACATGACATGACATGACATGACATGACATGACATGTTAGTCTGCCATTACCTTTTGTGGTAATGGCATCTCTCTCTCTCACACTGTAAAAGGGTTAGTTAGTTAGTTAAAAAGTGAACAACGTTTCTCCCATTTCTGTAGGTCTTCATCAAGTACATGGGTGAAACGTTGTTCACTTTTGGTTAGATAAATAAAAACGGGAGAGCAGTTTATCGTGTGCAGACATTCCCTTTTTTCTTCACTTGATAATTGTTTGGGTCCAGCACCATGTTTAAATAATCTGTGGGGATGTGCAATTAAGTAACTCACATGTTTTAACTGAGTAAAAGTATCAATACCCTATCGTAGAAATAGTCTGTTACAAGAAACAAGTCCGGTATTTACAAAATTTACTTGAGTAAAAGTACAAAATGATTGGCATCAGAAATGTACGGTACAGTTGCAGTACAGTAGATGCACTTACTTTCCACCACTGTTTTTTTTCTCATAGTACTGTCGGTACCAGCGGTACGGAGCGGAGGAGTGTGTCCTGCAGTCAGGAGGGGTGTTGTGTCCGTCTCCAGGCTGTGGAGCGGGCATCCTGCCCGACGACTACAACACCAGGATCCACTGTCTGCCTAGCAACGGACTGGGCTGTGGGGTAGGACGGTTTTTGATTGATTGAATACTTTATTAGTCAGAAATGTAAACGGCACGTGCTAAGACATTAAATGAGGAACTGCAACCAAAACATACTTCGTTTTTTCTTGCCCTGAACTGGGAACCAAAGTTGGCATGTCGATATTCTACAAGCTGGAAGATGAAGATGCAATATAAACAATGGCAAAAGCAAGCGAAAAATCATCATAAAGAAAAGAAAAGGGGAACTGTAACTGCCATTGACGTTTGAATTTCCCCTTTGAAATGGACACTTGACCGGTCATATTCAACACATTGCTGGCCAGGCCTGGAATCAAACCTGGGGCAACTGGGGACTGCTCCCCAGGCGGGCTCTCTAACCATTCAGCCATGCCGCCCCCTATTACAATGGTTCTGCTTAACACTGGTGTAAATGCAAGCCGGTTTGCGGCCCGTTCCGTGAAAGCACCTCGGTTCCAAGTATCTAGAACGGAACCAGTTCTAGAACCAAAGTTCTTTTGGTGCAAAAGGGGCCTCAGAGTTAACAAGCATTTAGCTGGGGACCCCCTGGAACCCCCTCAAGGACCCATGGGGGGGGGGGGGTCTTCGGACACCACTTTGAGAACCACTGGGGTAGGAGACACACATGCATGCTTTTAACACAGTTTTACCATTTACCTTCCTTTTTTTTTTGGAAACAGAAGTAGTTTCACACTTGAAAACACTTCTTGGGTCATTTTCACGTCTACTCTGGCTTTTTTTGAGAAACCCAGACAGTTTTTAAGTTGCTTGATTAAATGTTTTGATATTTAATATTCATTTGTTCAGACACAATATAATCCATTCCTATATAAACCCATTGAACTTCTATCTCCATGTTAGACTCCTTTAAAAAAACACGTCCCTGCTTCTGGTGACTGCTATGCGTGAGGGGACCGGCATTTTTCGATGGCTTTTTTCATTGTATTGTATCTGTTCGTTTTCTAACACATATTACTTGAAAAATGACAGCCCCTTCAGGCATTAGAAGGACAATATCAGTCGCCAGATGCAGGGACGTGTGTTATCAATTAATCCAACATGGTTAAAATGGACTTTGAAGTTACAATGGGTTTATATATAGGACGGGGGTGTGTCTGATAAAATGAATATCAAATATCTAAATTAATCAAGCAACTTAAAGACTGTCTGGACTGCACACAAAAGCCTGAGTAGAGTAAACCACAGTGTTTTAAATTGAAACACACACACACACGATGGAGCTACGGTTCATGTAGCAATGCTGACACCTAGTGGTCAATTGATGCTACTCACTGATTGGATCCAGGAGGAAATGAGACAAATGGTGGATGGTGATGACAACACACTGCCATCTCCATGACAACGCTCCACACACTGCTATCTCCATGAGAACAGTCCATCACACACACTGCTATCTCACTGCTATCTATGACAACACTGTTCCTAAAACTCCAAGTGAAGCAGATTGAAACATGTGATGATGTTTCAACATCATCTCTGTAGACCAGTGGTTCTCCAAGCTGGAGAGACGTGGAGACTCCTGTTACTGAACAAACACTCTATAGCAATGATTACTATCAGAATATAGTGCTTTAACCTTGAACAAAAACATTTTGTTTTAACCAAAAAATATCACTTACTACACTGTGTGTGTGTGTGTGTGTGTGTGTGTGTGTGTGTGTGTGTGTGTGTGTGTGTGTGTGTGTGTGTGTGTGTGTGTGTGTGTGTGTGTGTGTGTGTGTGTGTGTGTGTGTGTGTGTTTGTGTGTGTTCTAGTTTGTCTTCTGTCGGAACTGTAAGGAGGCGTTCCATGAGGGGGCGTGTCAACAGTGTTTGGCCCCGCTCAATGGCGGAGTCCCACAGGTAAGGTAGCCAATCATATTACTGCAGTGTATTCTGAGGAAGACTCTCTCTCTCCCTCTATCTCTCTATCTCTCTATATCTCTATCTCTCTATCTTTCTATCTCTCTATCTCTCTATCTTTCTATCTCTCTCTATCTCTATCTCTCATATCAATAAATCGAATGTCATTCTCCAATGATGCAATCAACACACCTGCAATTGAATTCAAACAAGTCTTCACATAAAGGTGGGGTCCTGAGTGATATTCTGTTCTTAAAATATTTGTTATATTGATATTATTTTTTATTAATTCATATTATGTTGTCAAAGAAGGACATTTTTGGGCAGGATTTCCTCTTTTGTCAACAAAAATGCTCTCAAGACTCTAGCTGGAGCCCTCATGCAATGCCATTTTGATTATGCTTGCACATCTTGGTTCTTTAACACATTCACCGCTAGAGTTTATTCATAAGGTACTCACCCACTGCCAGCGTTTTGAGTTTTATAGCCTTTTGAACCGTTCACAAAAATGTTATATCCATTAAAATCCGTGATCGGATGGTGTTTATAAACAGCAACGACGGACGTATGAGCCCTCATAATGTTTAGGCTTTTCTTTCTTTTTCTTCTTCTGTGATATCAGCGGCTAAAACAGGCTGCAAACGTCATATCCGTTTGGCTGTGACGTGATTTCCGGCCTTCCCCACCGGCCATCTTAGATTAGCTTAGCCTCCGATCGGCTATCAGATCGTTTTTAAACACAAAGAGGATAACCGTTCGTCGATCAAAGAAAAGAAAATACAACCGGAGCTTACCATTCGTTTTTTAAACCGTGTGAAAACCATGATCTTTAGCCAAAACCAGGGAAAAACATTTTTTTCAAGATAAAAAACGAACCGGAAACGGTTGTCGGAAATTTTCTCATAGGATGGGTCGGAAGCGTCATGGGGAAAAAAAAAAAATCAAGGATGGTACCAAAAAAAACTTTTTTTCCGTTATCAAACCACATAAAAAGACGATCCCGAGATATCTCGGTATCCGCGGGTAACGGGTGGATTTAATGTCCCGAGATATCTCGGGATTGGCAGTAAATGTGTTAATGTCACTGTCACTACCTCCCACTTGCAATATTGTCAGGGCAATCGCTGTTATTTGATGTACCGCTTCTACCTAGTGGTGGGTTCACACTTAACTCCCCTCTCCGTCTTGCTTTGTCTCCTTCTCGTTCTCCTCTCCTCGGTCTCAGGGTTACGTAACAGACGAGGAGGCTACTGAGCGCGCTCGCTGGGAGATGGCGTCTCGACAGACCATCGAAGAGTCCACCAGACCCTGTCCTCAATGTAGAGTCCCTGTAGAGAAGAATGGTACCTATCTGTCTGTCTGTCTGTCTGTCTGTCTGTCTGTCTGTCTGTCTGTCTGTGTGTCTGTCTGTCTACTTTCAAGGACCTTCAGTTTGACATATATTAGGCCAGTGGTTCTCAACCAGTGGGTCGGGACCATAGAGTTAAGAATAATAGAGAGGGCACTGGAAATCCCCGCGCATGACCAATGTCTAATGTGCTTCACTGCTCCCTCTCGGTTCTGGGGGCTTGGTCGGGAGGCATTGTCCCCCCAGGCGGGTCCCTACATGATTTTGAGGTGGTCCCCAGATGACAGTAAAGTGACATTTTAAGGACCTTTAAGAAATGTTTTATACCTAAAAAAGAAAAAAATGAAAAAAGTAATCAACAAACTATACTATGAAAACTGGTCAAACATTGGCCAAATTGTCAAATTATATAAGAAAGAGAGAAACAACTGTCCAACTCCTACTCCTAAAAACAACTCCTTGCGTTGTGAGCTTGTAGATATTTTCACAATATTTTACCTGTGGAACCAAGTCAAACAAAATGTAATGCCTCAACTCCTACAATTCCAAGTGGGGGGGTCCCCAGTTCCAAATGATTATTTTGGGGGGTCCCCAGTTCAAACATGATTATTTTTTTGGGGGTTGTGGCCTGAAAAGGTTGAGAACCACTGTATTAGGCCACGGACCCCCATTTGATACTTTGCACTCTGCGGTCCAAGTCTACACTGTGAAATCCTCAGGGTTAATTCAAGACCTGTAAGGTACTATTTGTACACTCAGAGTTACAGACCTGTAAGCAGGCACGTGCACACATAGACATGAAAGGGGGCTTGAGCCCCTTGCCCTTTTACCCGTCGGTAAAAAAAGAGCTCTCTCCAGACCATGGATGCAACATTCATTATGGTGAAAAAAACGCAAATGCTCCCTCTCCATGCCCCTCTCTCTTGTTGTTGTCAATGTCCCTCATGATCAGGGCAAAGAGGTTGTGTCCCACTGATGTAGAGTAATACTGAATTGCTCATACAGATCATCAGTGAAAGTAACTTTTGTATGAATATTGTTCATATTTGTTCTTGTTCATGTTGTTATTCTTTCAGTATAATCCTTGATTCCTAGTGTTAATTTAAAAGTAGATATTCGTCTAAATCTGGGTAGAAATGTAAAAAGAAAAAAAAATCCAGCCGGCGCCCCGGGCAATAGGTGCCCTTTTGAAATTCCAGCCCCCATGCCTCTCCAAATCCCTCTACACGTCCCTGCCTGTAAGGGTCCATTTGGTTCCATTTGTACACTCTCAAAGTTACAGACCTGTAAGGGTCCATTTGGTTCCATCACCCCTGGTGATCCCTAGACCACACATCATAACCATGTAACTAATGTAATGTATTTTAATGTGACATGTTGTAATGAGGTGTAATGTGTGTGTTTGTCCTGTAGGGGGCTGTATGCACATGGTGTGTCCCAGAGTACAGTGTCAGTTTGAATGGTGCTGGCAGTGCAGAGTCTCCTGGAACAGAGAATGTATGGCTAACCACTGGTTTGGATGATCATCTTTGTCCAGATTATTTTTTACTGAGTTATTGATTCATTATTTATGATGTGTAAGGTACAATGTCCAATGTTTTTATGAGTTGATTGAAGAGACAATAAATGGATGAACTCTGCTGCTGTCCAACACTGACTGTTGGGGTCAGTATGTCACTACTCTTCCTGTACAAAAAAATATAATACATTTACAATCATCAAAAACAGTGTTTGAGTGATGCCATTTTATCTATACCTGCTTTTCTCTCTTCATTTATTTTTTCAATCTACCGCTTTCATAATTTGCTGCAATGCGACATGTTGTGAGCTTGTGCTTTGTTTTTTTTCGGCTTACAACACTATCCTACAGCGGGGAGCTTACTCAAGTTCCCTCAGCCCTATGTTCCCTCAGCCTTATGTTCCCTCAGCTCTGTCTGTCTGTATCAGATATCTTTTAGCAAGATATCTCAAAAAGTTATAGACATATTTTTACACAAAAAATCCACACGTACTAGTCCATACTCCACGATGTGCACAGACACACTATATGCAGACTTTAGGGTTATGTGCTCGGTATGTATAGTTAAGTTTTGGACACTGATTTAATCCTGTTGAAGTGTGGTGTGTGTGTGACAACCCGATCATTTACGACTCGATGTGGAATTGTTGCCACCCACAACCATGAGAAGTTTACGCTGTTTAAGCCGTTATTCCGACATGCTAATAACACAACCTGGATTCGAACATTGCACGTGTCAGTCTGCGTGCTAGTGCTATGGAGATGATATCTAAAGTGCCGTCCCGCTCATAAAACAGTCCTTTATAAGTTTGCAGGCAGGGTCTGTCTGTCCTGGCGTTTTCTGGCGTCATGGGTGTAAAAGCATGTAACCATGACAACAGATCCCATAGCCCAAACTCTGAATCTCCGGTGTTTACACAAAAGCGTTAATAAACAGCTTAAAGTTTGGGGAAGTGAAAAACGTCCCATAACCCCCCCCCCCCCCCCACACACACACACACACACACACACACACAATCACGTTTACAGCTATTTAGTACCATTTACAGTCTAGACTAGTGTGAGATATGATCTACTGGTCCACAAATGTCAACATAAAGTTGATGATGAAATTGACCACTTCTGTAACTGCTCACTTCTCTCTTATTTTATCTTTTTGTAACCAGTTTCCTCCCACAACATAAAAGGCAAGTAGTGTCAAAATATGAGATAGTTTCATAAACCATGTGCAGTACAATACTGGTTTGTAAAAAAAATACCGTAGGGGTCTTGCCCTATAGATAATCATGCCCTTTAATTTGTATTTATTTTATTGTATTTATTTGATTGACAGATGAGCTTTCACTACTTTTTATTATTTATTTAATTACAAATCCGCTGTAATTAATTTTCCCAGGCTGACTTTTGTTTCCAGTCCACCGATGACATGAAGTTGGTGATAAAATGTACCACTGTAACTTAGTTATACTTCTCATAAGCCTGTGCAGTAGGCCTACCATACTGTATGGTTTGTAATTGCAAAACAGACCTACAATTTACAATTTAGGCATTTAGCAGATGCTCTTAATCCAGAGCGATTTACAATAAACAAGGTAAACACGTACATCATATGCATAGAGACAGTGTAGTGCCTCAGTAATAGGGTCATAGGTCAACCAAGAACCTAGCATCAGTCTACACAGTACAATATAAAAAGATAAATGATATGTACATTGAAACTATACAAACTACAGGAAATTACATTTTAACCTTTGCACAAGACTCCATGGTCGTCAAGGCTAGGTCAAGTGCTACAGGCTAAAGTGGAGTCTGAGGTCTTCAGATTACGGCGGAAAATTGGGAGTGAGTCTGTAGTTCTAACTGCAAAGGAGAGTTTGTTCCACAGTTTGGAAGTCTGGGACGTATGGAGCGTTGTCCCGGATGTTTTAGGGAAGGTTCTGACAGTTTCCCTATGTCCCCTACACACAGACATGCACACACATGATGTTGAGTTTACATGTTTACAGTTTACATGTTTGCCAAATGTCATGCCTGTATCCACTTCGTAATGATTTTTCACATAATTCCCCCTACTATCAGTTATCTTTATGCATTTGGAATCACACGCCGGTTTGTTTACAGAAGCCACCTGTCTGGTGCCTTGCCAATAAATGTTCGCAGGCTCCAACGCAAGTTTTAGTTGACAAAAATGTTGAAACTTTTTATTTATTCTACACATTTTAGGCTATTTAAAAAAAATAAGACTCCTTCTCATACAAACCAGTAAATGCTGATGATGTGCAGAAAGAACTATTCGCCCCCCAGCCAAACAAGGCCACCGGCCTTGACAATATCCCCACCAGATTCCTCAGAGACGCAGCTACTGCTATTGCCCCCATAGTAGCCCAAATCACAAACCTATCCATCAGCTAGTGTCACGTCCCACAGGATTTCAAGTTGGCAAGAGTAATCCCTCTGCATAAAAAAGGAAGCAAATTAGAACCTGGCAACTATAGGCCTGTTTCCATCCTATGTTCCATCTCAAAGGTTGTAGAGCGATTAATTCAAGAACAAATCAACAGCTACCTCAGCGAGCATAAACTGTTGTTTACTCCTGATCTCGGGAGAGGACAAGTTGCATGTTGAGGAGGCGCTCAGCTCCGAACTCTCAAAAATCCGTACTTGGCTTACCGATAACACTGTCACTACACCTTGGGAAAACTGAATCCATTCTCTTTGGGACCAAACATTCCCTCAGACAGATGGATGTAAATGATTTCAAGGTCAAAGCCGATGACACAATTATATCTAGCAAAGAAGAGATTACCTATTTGGGTTGTATTCTTGACAAATACCTGACAGGTGAAAGCATGGCGACAAAGGTGGTCAAAATAGTAAACCAGAGAACCAAATTTATGGGCAGAGTTTCCTCTTTTGTCAACCCTCAGGCCCTCAGGACCCTCTCAGGGGGGTAACCGTCTTCCACGCCGACATCTCGCCACTCCGACTAGTGGCTTCCGCGTGCGGTTAGGGTTAGGGTGAGGTTTAGGTATAGGGTTCGTTAACGTCGGAAAGGCGACATGTCGGAAAGCCGCCATGTAACCCTCAGGGGCCCTGATTCAACCACTTTTTGACTATGCTTGCACCTCCTGGTACTCCAACACCTCAGTGTCACTGAAGACTAAGCTTCAAACCTCCCAAAACAAACTGATTCGGCTACTCCTCGGATTGGGGCCCATGAGGTTACAGGTTAAACTGCATGCTACACAGGTTACATGTTAAACTGCATGCTACACAGGTTACATGCTAAACTGTATTCTACACAGGTTACATGTTAAAGTGCATGCTACACAGGTTACATGTTAAACTGCATGCTACACATGTTACATGTTAAACTGTATACTACACAGGTTACATGTTAAACTGCATGCTACACAGGTTACATGTTAAACTGCACGCTACACAGGTTACATGTTAAACTGCATGCTACACAGGTAACATGTTAAACTGCACGCTACACAGGTTACATGTTAAACTGCCTGCTACACAGGTTACATGTTAAACTGCTTGCTACACAGATTACATGTTAAACTGCATGCTACACAGATTACATGTTAAACTGCACGCTACACAGATTACATGTTAACCTGCATGATACACAGATTACATGTTAAACTTCATGCTACACAGGTTACATGTTAGACTGCATGCTACACAGGTTATGTTAAACTGTATGCTACACAGGTTACATGTTAAACTGCCTGCTACACAGGTTACACGTTAAACTGCCTGCTACACAGATTACATGTTAAACTGCATGCTACACAGGTTACATGATAAACTGCATGCTACACAGGTTACATGTTAAACTGTATGCTACACAGGTTATGTTAAACTGTATGCTACACAGGTTACATGTTAAACTGCCTGCTACACAGGTTACATATTAAACTGCATGCTACACAGGTTACAGGTTAACAACTTTGATCATGGAGAGGGCCACTATATTTCCACACTCACTCCAGACGGCCACATTGCATATACTGTCGGGCCTTCTATGTCACACAAAAGTCGCAAAAATAGCAGATCTACAAGCTCAAAACTTGTGCGACACTTTTTGAGCTTGGAGATCTGCTATTTTTTAATTGGAATTCAGATTTTTGTGTGCTATTTTTTAATTGGAATCCTGAAAAGTAACATTTTTATTTAATTTCAAATGCATGTAGTTATACTTATAAAGACATTAGTGCTGAATTGTCAGATGTCATGAAAGCTGTGAAAAAAACCCTGCTCTACTTCACCATTTTGAGGTTCACAAAGAACAGTGTTCTCACGCATGTTGAAGTACTATGTGTCTAATCAGGAGTTTTTACTTCTCCAAAACTGCACAGAGCTGGCTGACCATTTCAATGACGATGTCTGGGTTGTGCCACAATGCACACGCCATTCACGTTTGTGTATGACAGAATGGAAAGCATTCTAGAAAATAAGAATACACAGTATGGGGCCTTCTTCATCTCTCTATCAGCCAGGGGGTCCTTGACCTGAAAACGTTGAAGAACCATCTACATAAAAGCGGAAATACGTCATCCAGGTGCACAAACCTACCCAACTATACCCCCAACCCTGTGAGACCGTGTTGGTGTGAAGGACAGCAACATAAGTTAAACCAGTCTAGCAAAAGTGTACATACTTCATATAATTACAAATATGAACGATAATGATTCATAGATAAGCCCTAATAAAAAGCCCGTCAACAGAACCTACTGTAGCAAGTTCACACTTTTGAGTGTTGCTTGCATAGTCTAAATGTAAACCACACTTAACACCCACATACAGTAATATGTGGGTGTTAAGTGTGGTTTACATTTAGACTATATGCAGACATATGTCTGAGAAACGTTTACATTTCCTTCTTCTGCTGCGTGTTTTGCATAGCGAATGCTGACGACTTTATTTGCTATTTTCGTGCCTTTTATACTTGGAGACTGCCATGCTCAACTAAAACATTTTCAGCGTTTTCAAACAAAGCGACCTAACCTCCATTGTATTGAACTAGAGGGTCGGGGCGCTGCGCGCCCCTCCCCCCTAGCCGCTGCGCGGGGCTTTGTGTTTGTTGGTCTCTATAATATATAAAGCCATAATAGGAGATGTTCCCAATGGAGCTATGCCCAAATATGGAGTGTGTTGTCTGACCTCACTTGGGTCTCGTTGGGCGGTTATATAAAGCCATAATAGGAGATGTTCCCAATGGAGCTATGCCCAAATATGGAGTGTGTTGTCTGACCTCACTTGGGTCTCGTTGGGCGGTGGTCGGCGATGACGCTAAGGAACAACATGGCCGACTGTAATGTTGTGAGTTTGTGTTGGCCGCAATTAATTATGCTGCGAGGGGGCAGATGTGTGCTGAGCAGTATGAAGTGGCCTACAGACTGTGCGTAGTAATTCTGCACGTTGTGGCGTGTCTTGTTAGTGACATTGATATGTTGTTTTTGTGTTTAGTCCCACACAGTGGCAGTTTTTTTTGGGGGGTTTTGGGTTTAGAAATGTATATATACTAGAAGTTCGGGCCGCTACGCGGCCCGAACGTCTAGCGTGACGCGTCGTTCACTTTGCAGTGCCACCTTACAGGCACCTCACAGTGTGAGAGAGAGTTTTGTGCTCTCCTAAATCCACGGCAGGCTTTGAAAGTACCCACCTCAGAAAGAGGTGACGTGCATCACCTCTCCAATGACCAAAACCCACTATGGAAGCCGTCGAACTGGTGCGATCTGACGGCATCCTAGAATTTATAGGTAGGATGTGATGTCATGTGATGTCATGCTGTCGTGAGATTACGTCACACTGGCGTTGTCATCGTGATGTCAGATTACGTCACACTGGCGTCGCATACATACTGACAACCGACATGGCGCAGGATTCAAATTGTATATATACTAGAGGGTCGGGGCGCTGCGCGCCCCTCCCCCCTAGCCGCTGCGCGGGGCTTTGTGTTTGTTGGTCTCTATAATATATAAAGCCATAATAGGAGATGTTCCCAATGGAGCTATGCCCAAATATGGAGTGTGTTGTCTGACCTCACTTGGGTCTCGTTGGGCGGTTATATAAAGCCATAATAGGAGATGTTCCCAATGGAGCTATGCCCAAATATGGAGTGTGTTGTCTGACCTCACTTGGGTCTCGTTGGGCGGTGGTCGGCGATGACGCTAAGGAACAACATGGCCGACTGTAATGTTGTGAGTTTGTGTTGGCCGCAATTAATTATGCTGCGAGGGGGCAGATGTGTGCTGAGCAGTATGAAGTGGCCTACAGACTGCGCGTAGTAATTCTGCACGTTGTGGCGTGTCTTGTTAGTGACATTGATATGTTGTTTTTGTGTTTAGTCCCACACAGTGGCAGGTTTTTTTGGGGGGTTTTGGGTTTAGAAATGTATATATAGATAGATGAGAGGTACACAGGTTACAGGTTAAACTGTATGCTACACATGTTATTGCGAACGCGGAAGGAGGCGCGCCACGCCTCCGCCCAAGTGGAGCTTACTATGAAAGTCTGCTCGGCTTGTGTGTGTGTGTGTGTGTCTGTGTGCAGTGCACTGCCTGGGTGCGGCCAACAGAGTGCGCCAGAGTGCAGATACAGTCAAAACACAAACACACACACACACACACACAAAGTCTGTAAATATACAATATTTTCGAGCTGCGTTCGCTTCCAGCGTTCGCGCGTCTTACTTGTTGTTAAACTGCATGCTACACGGGTCACGTTAAACTGTATGCTACACAGGTCACGTTAAACAACAGGTTACAGGTTAAACTGTATGCTACACAGGTTACAGGTTAAACTGCATGCTACACAGGTTACATGTTAAACTGCAAAAAAATCCGGGCCTCTCTATCTGAGATTCCCAGGCTGAATTAGGGGCCCATTTCTCCCACCCATTTTGCCAGCCTAGGCTGGCTCAGGGTGGAAGACAGGGTTAAACAACAAAAAATGGGACTGGCCTTCAAAATTGTAAATGCAAATTTGGCCGATATGCCCCCTATTCCCGCATATCTGAGTAAATACCTCCAAAAGGTTAGCGACACCCACAGTCACAATACCAGAGGGAGCGTTAACAACAATTTGGTACCACCCACCCATAAAACAAACATGGGCAAATTCTCCCTCTACAGCACTGCCAACCAGGATTGGAATAGTCTAACCCCATCCCTCAAAAAATGCAGTTAGCTGGGCTCATTTAAAAGAGACTTAAAAAATCACCTTTCAGGAGGCCAAAAGAGGATGTAGTACCATTTTCCCGTTAGACAGCTGTAATGATATTCGAACTGTGGTGCCACTATATATGTCTATGAATTGAATACCAAGGCCCTCATTGGAAACAAGTCCGCAAGGACTTTTATGAACGGACCTGTTAGACAAAGTATTTTAACTGTGCTCTTTTACATTTTTTGCATAATAAAATATTCAATCAATCAATCAATCCCTTGTCATAAGGCCAAGGGATAGCCAACGAAATTAAATAAAATCGGACGTGGCCTATCCTACATAAAAATTGCGTAATGCGTACGGTGAATGGTGGGTCGACGTCATAAACGTAATATTCAGACTGGCGAGGCGCATCATTGCACCTCCCTTTCACAGGTGACCTCAACACATTATGGAAGGGACCGCAATGGAAACAAACTGTAAGCTTTTTTGCGTCATCCTTTTGATTATGGTGGGTCTGTATGGGTCTGTACATGTGAGATGTTTTATTTCATGATCAATAAAGATATCAATCAATCAATCAAAGGGCTATGTAGTATGTGATCCTGAAGGAACATAGGGCTGAGGGAACATAGGGTCTAATTTGGGATTGGGATACATAGGGCTGAGGGGGCATAGGGTCTAATTTGAGATGGGGGAACATCGGGTTGAGGGAACATAAGGTGAAATAAGGTGCGTAGCAGCTGGTATCTGTTCATAGATATTAGTGCAAGAAGAGTATCAGTGTATGTACATGCGATTAAGGTGCAAAGTATCGGCAAGTGTCAAGTTCAACCATAAAGGTTGCTTTACTGGTACGTATAATCCACAAGTAGGTCCATGAGGAAAGCAAAATTCCAAGGCCAACCTGATGACAGGTGGTGGTCATGCCGTGTTCTGCAGTCTGATGGTAGCCAGGTGGAAGCTGTGGAAGCTGGCTGTGGAAGTTGGCCTTGATGCTACGGTAGGTCGCCTTGCCCGGCCGCAGTCATTGTAGAGGTTTGAACAGCTTGTGGCTGGGATTGTGCCTGTCCTTGATGATGCGCTGGGCTTTGAGTACACACCTCTTCTTTTTTTTTTGTTATCAATTGTTTTTATTATGTCAAAAGTACAATCACATTTTAAATGAATACATTTTTTTTTTTTTTTTTAACAACAAAAACAAGATACAAACAACTTAAAACAGAAACCATAATAATAAAAATAAAAATAAACCCACCCACCCCTCCCCGGACCAACAATGTCCCAAAATGTAAGGATCAAACACTATGCATATACCTGTGCAATGTCATAACACTGTTATACAACATTTAAACCAAGTCTTTAATCTTATCTGCAACGTTAGACCACATATCAATGTTTTTCTCATTTGCTCCATGTAACCTTGCCGTTGACAACTCCAAATAAACAATATCTAAAAAAGTTAAAGCCCATTGGCGAAAAGTTAAGAGTATGAGGAGGTTTCCACCTTGTAGCTACCATTTTCTTTGCAGCTGTTAAGCCAGCAAAGAAGATGCGCTTATGTGTGCAGTTCAGTTGTAGCCGGGACACATCATTTAATATAAGTACCGCTGGAGAAGGTGTAATATTAGCTCCCAAAAGTAATGACAATTTAGCAGCAACCATACTCCAAAAAGAGTTAACATTTGGACATTCCCAAACCATATGAAAAAAGGTACCAATAACATTTGGATTACAAAATGTGCAGTTGGGGCTATTTATAAACCTCATAGCACATAATCTACGGGGAGTCAAATATGTACGGTGAACAAAATTTAAATGAATCTGTTGATGATCAGGGTTCCTAGAAGACAACAATATATTAGACCATACTGTGTCCCAATCAAAATCAGGCTCTAAGTTCCCTATATCATTTCTCCATAGAGTATCCACAGCTAGGGACCCATAATTAGATTCTAATAGAAAACCATACAATGCGGAAACAAGGCCTCTTGATCTACTAACGTAACAGATGAGTTTATGTAAAGGGTGTATTGTAAGGGAAGTCTGCCACGGAACTCCATAAGTCCTCATGGCTGTTCTCAGTTGTAAATAAAAGAAAAATGAGTTGCCTGGCAAATTAAATGTGTCACATAAATTCTGAAACGAACGCAAACCATTCTCATCAAATAGATCACCCAACGTATGAATCCCCTTTGAACTCCATCTAGGAAAGCGAATGGGACGTCCCTCCAACAAAAGTCCTTGGTTATTAAACACTGGGGAAAAAATATTCCATTTCAAGTCAATCCTGCACGTTTTTTCTGCTGCCCTCCATACCGTTACCAGCTGAGATATTATTGGCCCAAAGCGAACTTTGCATTGATTATTAGTTATATTTGAATAGATAAGATCTCTCAACCCAATAGGATGTACTAAACTCTCCTCAAGTTCTCGCCATGAAACCGTAGTTGCCGAGTCAAACCATTTTAAGAGGGGACGAAGGGTAAAGGCCCAGTAATATAATTTGAAATCGGGCAATGATAAACCGCCATCAGCCCTGGCTCGCTGCAATAAAGAAAGTTTAAGACGTGGACGTTTGCCATTCCATACAAATTTAGACACAGCTGAGTGAAGCTTAGTCCAATACTGTGGTGGCGGTGGCAATGGAAGCATAGAACTTACAAAATTTACCCTAGGAAGAACGTTCATTTTTATGATTGATACTCGAGCTTGAAGAGAGTTGGGCAGCGATGACCATCTGCCCAAATCAAGGCCTATTTTAGTAAGGGTGTCACCATAGTTGTTTCTAACAATTGCTTGTAGAGAGGGGAAAATATCCATGCCAAGATACTTAAATTGGCTCACTACTGGGATTACGGCCGGCAAAGTGGCAGTTCTCATCTCGTCATTCAGCGGTAGAAGGGCAGATTTTGTCCAATTGATTTTGTAGCCTGAAATGGCACTAAACAGATCAAAAACTTTTAGAACATGCGTAATTGACCTTGGGGCATTCTCAATATACAAAAGAATGTCATCAGCATATAAAGAAATGCGATGCTGTGTGTTTTGGATTGAAATAGGACTTATCTCCGTAGACTGACGAATCGTCTGAGCCAGGGGTTCGAGAGAAATGGCGAAAAGGAGTGGACTAAGAGGGCAACCTTGTCTGGACGACCTGCCAATCGTAAATAGCGGAGAACAAAGTTTGCCTGTCAGTACCATCGCTGTCGGATTGGAATACAGCACTTTAATCAAATTGATGAATGTAGCCCCAAATCCCATTTTACCTAAAACAGCCCATAAATAGGACCATTCTAAGCGGTCGAAGGCTTTAAGCGCATCAAGCGATAGTACAGCAGCGGGGGTCCTCAGTTCCTTAGCTCTATCAATGATATGCAGCAGTCGCCTGACATTATCCGAGGCCAATCTGGTCCTTATAAAACCTGTTTGGTCACAGTGTACTAACCTAGTCATATAATCCTGCAAGCGTTGAGCAAGCACCTTAGCAAAGATTTTTAGATCAGCATTGAGAAGCGAAAGAGGTCTATAACTCGCACAATCTGTGGGATCTTTGTTTTTCTTTAAGAGCAGGGATATAATGGCTACATTAACATCCCTGGAGAAGGAGCCTCTCTCAATAGCATATTGAAACATATCGAGCATCACCGGGCCCAGATCATCCCAAAATGCAGTATAAAATTCAGGTGGTATCCCATCTAGACCGGGAGACTTGCCTTTACGCATACCGTGAGCTGCCACTTTCATTTCTACTATGGAGATTGGACTATCTAGCGTCTCAGCATCTGCCTCATTTAGACTTGGTAGCTGTATTTTAGATAAAAAATCGTTGCACTTTTCTTCATCATGAGTGACCTCGGAGGTGTAAAGCTCAGCATAAAAGGCTCGAAAAGCAGCATTGACCCCTTTAGGTTCTGTGATCAGGTCTCCATCTATTGATTTGACACTAACTATATCAGAAAAATGTTCATTAGATCTAAGACGTAAAGCCAATAAATGACTGGGCCTTGAACTATTGAAATAATAATTTTGTCTGGTGCGCTTCATGAGAAATTCTGAGCGAAGTTTAAGAATGGAGTTAATTTCTTTTTTAACTACCTCTCTCTGAGCTGCTGTGCTATCAACATAATTGAGCTGTAAAGAAGCATCTAAAGCGGCAAATCGCGCCTCCAACACCACAAGTCTGGCCGACCTCTGCTTTCTTAAAGTAGAAGAATAGAGTGTTGTATTACTTCTAATAAAGCCCTTAATCGAATCCCATAAAATTCTCGGGTCATCAACCGATCCTGAATTAATGTTTATAAATTCACGTAACCCAGATTGAAATTGAGCTACAAATGATGAATCACGTAATAGTGTGGTGTTAAATCTCCATCTAGGTGCTCTATCTATCACCTGGCGTAATGATGCAACACACAGCACTGCCTTATGATCTGAAAGTGACATTGGAAGCAACTCAGCCTTACTAATTTTGTGAAACAAATCAACAGGAGCAAAAATGAAATCAATCCGAGAAAAAGAAGCATGCCTTCCAGACAGAAAAGAATAATCCCTAACTGTAGGATTCATTAATCGCCATACATCAACCATGCCTGTCGATCCTGCCCAAGCTCTCAGCTCCGCAGATGCTGATGCCTGCTCTCTGCCTTCTGCATTAGAGGACCTATCCAAACCATGCTGCCATACTGCATTGAAATCAGAGCCGACAATAACTTTAAACTCTGTTAAATCCAATAGTGTTTTAGTTAGCAATTTGTAAAACTCCTTGTCCATAACATTAGGTGCATACACAGATACTAATGCTAGCATTTTGCCCTCCAGGCGGATTTTTGCAATAGCTATTCTCCCTTCACTGTCTGACCAGTCACCCAGCAAATCTAATCTTAGTCTACGTCTAGCCAGAATGGCTACTCCCTTGACTTTGGAAGTTGCAGCTGAGAAGGCCAAAACCCGATAGTGTTTATTAGCCAGTCGATTGGCATGCTGCTTTAAAAGGTGAGATTCCTGTATAAAAGCAAAGTCAATTGATTTAGCACGCAAAATCCCCAATATGCTGGTCCGTTTATGTGGCACATTCGCTCCCCTTACATTAAAACTCAAAAATTTAAATTCTGTCATAACCGCAGATCAAAACCGACATAAGAAAAGCACAGTGAAACATTATTAAAAAAATCCCTGTTGGTCCCTTGCAAACACCCCTCCCACTGAAAAAACAAAACCCCCCAGCAATAAAAATTCAACACACAAAAAACACAATATTGATGCTTGGAAGAAAAAACCCCATTAGCTTCATAGAACACACAAACAGTTCCCCCCAAAATATCCCTTGAGCCCATGCAATGGACTTCCTCCCCCCTCCCTACCTCCCACCTCAAAATGGCTAAAGACCATTCCACACTCAGTGAGGAATAGTCAAACATCACCATGCGACCTGTGGTGATCTCTCCCTCCACTAATGTAAATGAAAACAGAACTATAGCAATAGTTTAAACATTGAGCAAAAATAAACAAAAATTGAACACTTGTTACCACCCAAGTTTGAATTTTTTTTTTTTTTTTTTTTTTAATTTTTTGATTTTAATTTTTAATTTTTTAATTTTTTAATTTTTTAATTTTTTAACTTTTTAATAATTAGTATTAATTTATTTGTATACATACATATACACACATACGTGTATACATGCATGTACACTCCCAAACTCACATGCGCACATCTACCAGCCACGGTTATAACCTAGATATAGATATTCCTTCCCTGTATTAATTTATCCCACTAAGTATTTTTCTTTCAGTTCTAAATCATACTTAAATGTAGAATGGGATATAGACAGGCGCACCCTAAAGTTCCCCCATCCACAGTCCATCCCTTCTAGCAGATGTACATAAAAAAGAAAAGAAAACTGTAAATCCGGGTGCAATACCGGAGGGCGCCAGCACCAGCGCATACCTTGCATTCTAATGACCCACCCTCCTGTACATGAACCGGAAGTATAACGTGAAACCGGATGCCAAATGCATCATGGGAAATTGAGTTCCGTGACTAACGCGACATCACATGTCGTTCAAACATACCGAAAAAAAAGGCCAAAACAAGTACAAACTCGGTCGAATATAAACAGGATGGTTATAAATAAAACATATCCCAACCAGTGAACAAGAACAGTGCGAATCACAAACAAAAACAGCGCAGAAAAACGCTAATCACGGGGTTAGCTTAACCATCATCCACTATTAGCTTTTAGCCCCCCTGCTAGCCCTACTTCCAAGATACACCAACGCGAGACATTAAAACCAACCTATTCTTTCTCGACTGTAATAAAAACTATATAACGTGTCTAACACGACCGTGACCCAATCAAGATAAAGTAAAAATATATGTGTAAATCACGGGTTATCGTATATAAAAATAAAAAATATAAAGGATCTGTGCCCCGTGTGTTAATAGTGGTTTTAGGTGCCTCAAGTTAGCTAGCTTAAAAAACAAACAAACTCAAATAGGGCTAGCTAGGCCTGGCCCCCAGCCAGCATTAACTCCTCAGATTAGCCCCCATTTTTTTAAAACAACAACAACACAAATTTGAAATAAAAACAACAGTAGTTGACTCTCAGGTATAATATAAAACAATATCGCGTGCCTAGCACGACTGTAACCTAAGCATTTTAAAGACAAATATTACGAATTATTGTGTACAAAGTTCCATGCCCCGTTTTTTAGCTGTTTCGGGCTAGCCAACTAGCATACCTCTCCTCTTCACACCGGCTCCTGCTCCGACGCGGGTGCCGGTGCAGAAGTGTGTTGTAGGCCTCTCTTCGTTGGTGATGATGTAGCCGATGATGTAGCAGACCCTGGAGGTGATGGCGTAGCAGCCTTCTCCTTTCCTTTGATACGTCGGATAAAGTCATTCACGTCCGCTGGTTTGTCAAAGGCCTGGGTCTTGTCCTTGTATGTTATCAGCAGTTTCGCAGGGTATAACATGCCTTGACGAATACCAGGAATCTCGCGGAGTTGTTGACGTACCGAGTCGAATTCTTTCTGCTTCTTCCGCACCTCCAGGGCCAGGTCCGGGTAGAACCTGACCGTCTCGCCGTCGTACAGGACTTGGGCTTTGGCTCTAGCTGCCGCGATCACCTTCTCCTTGTCTCTGTAGTCCAAAAACTTCATGATCAAAGTTCTCGGTCCAGCGTTGTCGTCCTTCCTCCGGCCTACTCTATGAGCGCGTTCCACAGATAGCTTCGATGCTAACCCCAGTGTTTGAGGCAACCACGTTTCGAGAAAGGCACAAGCATCATTACCTTCTGCTTTTTCAGGCAAATTGACCAATCTAATATTGGATCTCCTGGCTCTATTCTCAAAATCAATACATTTAATCTCCAATTCCGTGTACTTCTTTTCGAGGCTCAGGATCCTAGACTGTAATTCAGCGACAATGTCCTCCGTGCTAGAGACGCGAGTCTCCGCACATTTGACACGTTCTGTACATTCCCCGACCTCCTTCCTTATTCCGTCAATCGCCGACATTACAGAATCAAGCTTGCTGGAGAACTCGGACTTCAAATCCTTGATAGCCTCGAGTACTGGTGCATTACTGCTGCCCAGATCCCCTCCCGAGTTCTCCGGTGTTCCAGAGGCCATGTTGCTATCGTTAGCTTCCTTGCCGGTGTTGTGTGTAGTGGAGCTGAAGTTTAACTTAGGCTGGTTCTTCCCACGAATTCTTTTTGATCTTCTGCTCATCTGGAGACTTCTAATATTATAGTTGCTCACTTTTCCATTATAGTCTGTTTCATATGTCACATAATTTTAACAAGCCTACGGAGCGGAGAAACACACGTCCGCCTAGCTCGCCGCCATCTTGGATCTCCAGTACACACCTCTTCTTGTACAGTTTCTGGAGTGAGGGGAGCTCGCCTCCCATTATGCGTTGTGCTGACCGGCTGAAAAACTGTTTTTTTTTTAGATTTCAACTCCATATATTATGCCCAAATCGTTCGGATTGGCTGTTCTGGACAACTGGATGTACATTATATGGCCATATATGGGCATAACGGTCGGATCACTGTTCTGGAGAACCGCCGATCCGACCGACTTCACATTGGGCACAGCACAGCATAAAAAAAACAACGTTTGTTTTAGCAGGAGTTGTGTCCATTCAGCCATTGCTACATTAAACAACTGCCTCACTGACTTGTTTGCGTGTTAGGAATGTAGGTATGTACTTTGTAGTTTGTATGTACTGTCTTTGCTGTATTTTGTGTTGTGTTCCATATTGAACAAGCTGTGAAACCAGATATTCCTCTGGGACAATAATTCTCAACCATAATTAACAAACACATCTGACCCCCTGACCCTAAACACAGGAGCCCCCAGTGATGGGTGCTGAGCCCTCTCCTCTACTCCCTGTACACATTCTACTGCACAGCCACACACCGCTCCAATATCATCAAGTATATATGCTGACGACACAATAGCGATGGGGCGGATTGTAAACAACGAATCCACCTACAGAGACGAGGCCTCTTCAATAGCACTCTGGCGCCAGGAGAACAACCTCACTCTCAATGTCAATAAAACCAAGGAGCTGATCGTGGACTGCAGGAGGCAGAGGATAGAGCACATACCTATCTGAACATGTTGGCCCGGTCGCTGCGAAACTGTGCACACACTGTAACAGAGAAGACCTCTGTTACTATCACTTTAGTATTTGCACAGCATCATTTGCACATTGTAGTTTGCACAGAAAGGAATGCAGTCATTTTATTGTTGATTACATTTAACTGAACATTGGAGTTGTGTCCTGTCCAGCTGAGCTGGCCACTCAGCTAACTAGTCCACCTATGGAGACAACATGTTTGGTGATATCTGGCAAGTGCAATTGGTGTAATATGAGTGAAATAGAGACCAAGTGGAATGTGTGAGAGGTGCAATATGGGTAATGCTGAGTAATGATTGAAAGCTTAACATGTACCAAAGTGGGCTGTTCTGTTTGCCAGTGTAATTGGGCTGGACCAAGTCAGAAGGGCAGAGGGGGTTGTGATGTGTTTTAGAGTTGCTTATGGTTGTAGTAGAGGGGAAGAGTATTTTGTAGTTCAGTCAGTTTTAATATACTTGTGGGGGTGAAGGGTATTTAAGTGTTTATGTGTGTTTATTTATGTATTGTATGTTTATTTATGTAATGCTCTGAGTTAGAACACCCCTTATAATGGTATAGTCCAGGCTGGCTCATTAGCTCAGCTGAGCATAAAAGGCAGTCACTTGCCACTATTGAGAGAGGTCTGTTGAGAGTGAAGAGCTACTGTGGTGTCCTTATTCCTGTATGTTTTTTCTGGGTGAATAAATACACATTTTGGTTGCAACCTACACTACCTTGTAGTACCTGGCCCTGTACTGATTTCCAGCCGCTAAATGACACATCCTCACACACACACTCCCTGAATGCCAAACCCAAACCTCTACCCCATTTTTTTCCAGATTGGCTACCAGGAGGCCAATTTTAGCAAGACACATTTTTGGATATTACTCCTACAGATGTTGTCCAAACATCACGCAAAACGGTACACAGTATCTCTATAGTCATGTGATCAACACGGATCAGTCCAATTTTCCATATTCCATCCTGATTGGCAAACATTGGCTTCCAAAGTTTGCAGGATTGGTTCATTTTGAACAAAATGCCTCAAATCATGAACACAGCATGTGATTTCTGTAAAATTTTGCACGCACATTCCCATTAAGCCAAGGAAGAAATGCAAATTTTGAAATCAGCCTCATGGTACTGCTATAACAGGTCGATTCGCGTTTTTACCTATAACTGCACTGATCTGACTGAAACTTTGCAGCACAATCCCTAGAGGGCAAGGACATTTTTCACATCTGCCTTTTAGAGCGCCACCAGGAGGCTGACTTTTGTAAAACAATATTTTGCTATTACTCCTTCAGATTCTGTCAAAAAATCACGCAAATCGGTACACACTGGCGCTCATTTATCAATGGAGTGTCTTTCATGTATTCTGTGATGGTACAATCTTTGTCAAGTAGCCTACATGAATGACACCAATCTCATCGTCATCAATCATACCATACGTTTGTATATTAATTTAACCCATTACGAGCAGTGCGCGGTCCGCGTTCTAGTTACACTAAAATAAAGCAATCATGTATTCACCCTTGAGTCACGGGCTGTTGGCAAGGCAGTCATAATAATGGAACGTTTATGGAGTGATTATTGATGAATGCATTATAAACATTAGTGGATGAAGGCTGGTGTGTGTTGGGAGGGTTAAATGTCCGATCACCCGCGGTGGCCCAAATTAATCCACAGCATATGAAGAATAACCTGCGGTGGTCAAAGGTTTGGAACATCGGGTTTATATCCTCAACCCAGCTGTACATAACTCCATAGGACACACTACTGTCATTTTGGAGACCTCACTGTCCATGAAAAGATAATTTCATGAAAATACTCTGCATAAGCACTCGTTTATTTTGAAAATAGCAGATCTACAAGCTCACAACAATGCGTCGTGAGCTTGTAGATCTGCTATTTTCAAATAGCCATTGCAGACAGATCTGCAATCTTATCTGAATGACGAATGAATGATGAAGCAGTTTGTTTAAATTAGTTTATAAAATGTTATATTTTCACAGGGATTATTTATTAGTGTGTTAGATATACTTTTTGGAGTGGATACATTATGTTCAGATGCCTGTCAGACGGTGAGACAGATAAGCTACGGAAACTGATGGAGTGTGCAATGCTGTCTCTACGGTGGTTTGCGGTGGTGTACAGACAACATGAGGAGAGGATGTGGTCACTGAGTAGCCTGTAGATTAAGTTTAGCACCAGACATATTATGACAGATAAAGACAGTTATAACTTCAACCTAGATTAAGTTTAGCACCAGACATATTATGACAGATATAGACAGTTATAACTTCAACCTCTGTTATATAAAAAGAACCGTGAGAATACTGTCCTGCCAATTGGTGACCATCCCCCCCCCCCCCCCCCCCCCGCCCCCCCGACCCCCCCCGCCCCCCCGACCCCCCCCCCCCCCCCCGACATTGGTGCCCAGTGCTGCAGGACTTATACGGTACTTGCCTTAATCCACCACTGCACATGAGTGGCACATGGCCGACAAAGCTGCTCTCAGATTGCATTATTTATATTCCAGTTGCAAAGGCACTTTCATGATAAAGAAATTATATTTGGTACAAATACTCAGATCCAGGGCCATCACCATGCACTTCTGGAGATACTCATTAGTACTTGCAAGTTTTGCATCAGTTTCTTGCATTCCACCCAGTAGACTAAAACACAATATTTATTCACCAGATTATAAGTAACATCTGGTGATATGACACAATACCTGATTTGAATTGATTTGATTTATTTAGCCCAAATAAAAAAATAATAATACAAAACAGTACACAGATATGGGAGGGGAAATTGCCAGGAAGAGGCAAGAAGCCCAAAGGGCTTATACGAGGCCTCTACCATGTTTAACAAAATAATAATTAAAAAAAATGGTGGAGCATGTTTTACAAACAACATAGTTGAAATACATGACTATGCAGGGTGTCCAAGCCATATAATACTGCGAACAAAAAACAAACGTGTGTGTGTGTGTGTGTGTGTGTGTGTGTGTGTGTGTGTGTGTGTGTGTGTGTGTGTGTGTGTGTGTGTGTACATTGCAGGCATGAAAATGGTGCCTTTATATATATAGGGCAATTGTGTGACACCTGACCCGAAAGAAAACAACCTTTTTCACCTCGGGGCTGTTTGCATGCCTGTATAGAGCGCTTTTTATCCAAAGCAGTTTACATAGATAGTGCATTACATTGCATTATCAGGCTTTTATTGTGGGTACTTCTGTTGTTGTGGAGCATTTGCTATGACCAAGTATAGGCATGTATTTGGTTATTATAGTGTTAGTATAGTGTCATTGCTGTAACTTGGTATCTGGAATCTGTGATGCTGTTGCTGCAGCATAATGCAGCATATATAGTATAATGGTTTTATTAGCCCTCCGTGTTTTATTATCGTCAATTGGGTCCATAAAGCTAATTTGTGCTTCGCCGTAACACATTTTATTTTCCAGGAAGAGAAAGAGTGTAGTTTCCATTAGCATGAATCAACACCGATGAGGCGATGATCGCACACAAACACGCGCGCGCACAAACGCGTGTGTGAGAGAGACCAGGTATATATAACATTATGTGTATGTGACACGATGTGACCTTACATGCTCATAATGCATGCATACAGTTGACATAGAAAACAGAACCTTCTCTCTGTTCAGTGTATGTTTGTGCAGAGACGTGCAGACATTGGTGCCAAACCTGGGTGCCGGGGAGCCCGAGCACCCACAGAGAAGTCAGATATTGCACGGCATGTGGTTAGGTTGAAGATGCTAGACAATATTTAATTTCTCAGTGCTATCTACAGCCTCCTTTTTTTACCACATCCTCTCCTTTCATGATGCTCTCTACACCAGGGGTTCTCAAGCTTTTTTATACCATGACCCCAGTTTATGGGGGAAATGTTTTGGCAACTCCACACTTAATTTATCGTGCCTCCATTTATTTATTTATCGTGACCCGTATATGCGTATAAACTCAATGTTATGTAGAGGACCCCTTAGCTGAGAGAGAGATGAAGCAGGGACCCCCCAACTAATACTATAAACTCGACTTTTGAACTCACATGTACTTCTTTTGGCTCACATGTACACACGTTTCTTTTTTGCCTCTACACCAAACTTCTTGACCAAAAATAGCTGATCTACAAGCTGTCAGCTAGTCCTATATAGCGCTGATCAGGGCAATATTCACAGAGTTAGTGTGCAATTTAGTTGTTTTGGTGTGACTATTCTCATGCAGACTGCTGAACAGTGTTTGTTCTAAGTTTGGTGCCTATTGGAGCAACAGTGTGCCTGTGGCCCCGAGGGGCCCCTGACATGGTGCCTGGTGTGACTGTTCTGAATGGCAGACCCATGAACATGCCTCATCCTCACAAGTTTGGTGAGGATTTTAACAACGGTGTGCCTGTGGCCACGGAGAGGGGCTTCTGATGTAGCCCCTGGGCAACACATGTGGCCCTTGGATTGACTATTGTCATGGCAGACCCCTGACCAGTGTTTGTGCCAAGTCTAGTGTGGATCAGAGCAACGGTGTGCCTTGTATGTCTGGGAGCGAGGCTAATATGCTCTGTGTCTCACAGGTGGACAGTGGTTGGTTGGTTGGTTAAAAATATGCACATTTAATGTTTATTTTATTATTTATTTTGTATTGATACAAGAACATTGGCTTCTATTTCAGCATGGTTACTTTCCTGGAAGAGAAAGGTTGCAGTTTCCATTGCATGAATCTCCACCAATAATGTCATTGGTGGGTATGGGTTTCCTGACTGTCTACAGCTCACAGCCACCAAGTGTGTGTAACAAAAAACGCACACACACAAGCAAAACAACGCACGCACGCACGCAGGCAGGCAGGCATGCATGCACACACACACACGCACACACACACATGGAGCATACTACTTTAACACCCATACAGATGCCACACCCCCTTTGCGTTGCATGTATTTACAAGCTGTAACCCAGCACAATCCTTCAGTTGAAACTGTCTGTCCAATACAATGCATCTGCTCCTACTTTTCCTTGGGATCAGCTTTTAACAAAGGGTAAGTCTTTCTTATTTATGTTTTTATTTACTTCAATCAGTGTTGTTTTCATTGACGATGACGACATGATTTCGTTAACGGCCCTTTTTTCATGACAAAGACAAGATGGTGACGAGCTAAACATTGCATGACTACAATATGACAAGACGTATGTGTGCTCTTCGTTGACGAGGCGATTTTATTTGGTAGTTTATTGGACGTTCAAAATGCATTAAAAGCTCAATATTGTAGTGACCCTGTGTTTCAGTGTATTTCTATACAGTATTACTGGCCAATCATAAGCAGGTCGCAGGTCTGTGATTGGGTGCGATGCCGTGTTTGGGGGCGTGTGTGGCACATGTGCCGATTACCATGGTGGCAGCATGAATATTTTTTTTAAATGGTTTGGTGGTCAGAAAAGAAGTAACATTATATGGATATACTTTACTTTACAATCCAGCTGAAAGGAAAACACGTAACGGGAGAGGGACATAAGAGCCATATTGAAGGCTTACCACACCGTTATAATTCCTAACCCTAAGTCCTTTTAACAAATCATATACATTTGCTAACATAAGTCAGTATTACTCGACAATCGGCCCCTGGTAATTTTCTTAGCAGCAGCTTAATAAAATTCTGTCCGGGCAGCACCTTTGTCATAATGTTGATCCATGTTTGAGTGAAACACATACATGCGGGGAAATGTGGCTTTTCAGATCTGCTGCTGTCATAGAGCTATATAAAAACCGGTGAACGGTACGTCATTGAGGTTGTTGTTTAACTCTAGGTTATTTCCATATTCATGTTGACGTCAGGGGAAAATCCTTGGTGGTGTTTGTGTCTATGTCGCGTAGGCTATGTACATTATCATTCTGGCCAGTGGGATGTGTAACTCATGGGCATGCTCACTTTTACCATAAAGTCTGGGTTGAGTTGTCCAAAATGAAGGAGGAATTAATACAGAGCCACAGCAGGAGAAAGGGTAAAAAAAAATCAGGAATCTCCTGCTAAATGCAATGTTGGCAGGTATGGTCTCTAGGTTATTCTCTTTTCTGAACATGCTGTATTTTGTGTGAATGATGTTGTATTGCGTTATCCCTTAATGTCCCAAAATGTGATACATTTTATGATAATATTAGCTCAGTCATATCTTAAATCCAATACAAAGTCAACATAGACACCAAAGACATATCAGAGAGCTGGTCTTTTGTTGATGATGCTTCATAGCCTTCATCTTTATACTTCAAGATTCAAGATGGTCACATTACATCTGCTCACAGCATTTAGAAATTACGCCACTTTTTTTTAAATAACAGAGATAAATATCTGTCTCCTCTTATCAATGGAATCATATCAATGGTAAGCTATAGAATGACAGATAGACATCCGCAGATGTGTTATTGTCCGGTTGATGAAGCTTCATGCCCTGTCTTTATCCTTCCTCTAGATCTGTCTGCTGAGGATTTCTGATAGTGAAGCAGGTAAGACAATGTGATAGCTTGTCTTTTAAGTTTTAACGAGATGGAAATGGCAAAGTGTGACTTGACATTTTTTAATTGATGTTAATGCCAGCATTCATTCAGTGGTCAGGACTCAGCAGCTGACTTTTTCCAAATTAAATTTGAAATTTGTCTGTGAAACTGTGATTTGTGACTAAATAATATCTGGTAATACTTTATGAACCCACATCTGCAATGCATTAGACATACTTATAATGCATTATGGTTAATACCATGAGCATATTAATATAACTGTAGTTGGAAACACTCACTCATAATGCTTTATAACAATAATAACACATCATAAAGCATTTTATAATTACTTATAAGGTCAAGAATAAATGCTTTATAATCTGCTTATAAATAACAGTACATAACTAGAAAAAGAGCTCCTCGGAGCACAGGTCTCCGCCAGGTCAGGTAGGTTATTGTGGGGCAGCAATGTTCGGAATTCGGCAATCAGGATGTAATATGAAAAATCAGACGGAACCATCTTGACCACTTGACTATAGAGATAATGGGTACCGATTTGCATGATGTTTGGACACAATTTGTAGGAGTAATATAAAATTCAGACTGGAATTAGACTGTATCTGTATATATGTACATTATATCACGAGAGTGACATTATGTTTGTGTGTCCACAGTCCAGTACAGGGACGTATCTGTGACTCCCAAGGTGTGGGGGGGCATTTTTCGTATGCAATTTTTTGGCACATATTCATACCTAAAACAGATAATAATACTTTATTTAACCTTACCTGATTTGAAGTGTGCGCTAGCAACCCAATTTAGGAGAATCACTACACAAGCACAACACCACTGAGAAAAAGAGAGAGTTATCAGACCCAGGCCTTTTATATCTGCTAGCAGAGGGATGTGATTGGTGGAGGTGGAGTCAGAGGAGCACCCTACCAATGGGTGGGCGGGGAGGGGGGGGGGGCACATTTGGTGGAGGAGTGACCAAACAGACAGAGAGAGGCTGAGGGGTGTGTGTGTGTGTGTGTGTGTGTGTGTGGGATACAGGCAGACCTGTATCCCGAGAGAAGACAGACTATGCACCCACTGCACACAAAAGGAAGTGGAAACCGAGCTACACTTCCTAACCGTCTGTCCATTGTACCAAGACATCAGAGACACATACTTCCCACAGATTACAACCACACACAGAGACTTTGAAAACATGACCAACGACAAAAAACTCCCATATCTGCTGGGCGAAGTACAACAATGTGCAAACACAGCAGCAAGATTCGTGAGTTGTTGTGATAGGAGAAGGATATCGAACGGAACACAACCACCCTAAAGACTAATCATTGTGTATATTCCTGCACTATACCTGCACCCAGTGATCTTGGTACATAGAAATTGATCTATTGAAGATTCTGACTTTCAAATGTACATTTTTTGTTTTGATTGTATTGCTGTATTGTTGTATTGTGCTTTTTGCTTTGGCAATGTAAACGTATGTTTTCTCATGCCAATAAAGCCCTTTGAATTGAATTGAATTGAATTGAAAATTGAATTGAAAATTGAATTGTGTGTGTGTGTGTGTGTGTGTGTGTGTGTGTGTGTGTGTGTGTGTGTGTGTGTGTGTGTGTGTGTGTGTGTGTGTGTGTGTGTGTGAGTGTGTGAGTGAGTGAGTGAGTCAGCCAACATCAGCATTGATACCAGTCCCCTGGCAGTGATTCCTCTCTTTGTGCTAGGGCTGGTAAATTAATATTCGAATATTCCTTGAATATGGGGGAAGATATATATATAATATATGTTTTTTATATCGAATATAAAAACCAATATTCGATTAAAAAAAAATAATAATAATATTATATATACATTTTTTTGTTTATTTGACAGGGACAATACAAAAAGTTATAAAAACAAACAAAATATATTTGTTATTGGATCCGAGCACTTGATACATCATTTTTTGTATTGTCCCTGTCAAATAAACATAAATAGTAATAATACAAAAATAAAAATAAAAGTATAATAATAATAATAATATTAATAATAATAATATTTGAATATATTCTAATATTAGCCAATTTTTAAGGCCAATATTGGAATTTCATTTCTGAGGATATATGTATATTAATGAACTTTCTGTCTGTCTGTCTGTCTATAGGTCTGTCTGACTTTCTCCCGCATATCTTGAGAATCGTCCGACCGATCAACTTAAAACTTGGCGTATGCATCCAGAGGCCCAGAGGGAGTGATGTGAGTATCAGTGGTTGTCCAGAAATCTATCTATCAATCCACAATACTGTCTGTCTGTCACTTTTATGCCCATATATGGAGATTTGTAATGTCATCAATATGACGTCATAGTAATGATCTTCAAAGGCTCTGCACGCTCAACTGAACTTCTGTTGGGTGCAGATTCGAAGCAGTACTAAACAACAAAATAACTTTTATAGTGTTTAATAGTCACAAGGGCAACCAATGAACGCGTCACAGCCTGTTGGTCTTCAAAAGGCATAGAAGCTGCCTAGGTGGATGTGACCTACTGTATATAGTTTAAGAAGAGTCATTGATTATGCAAATCACATGATTAAAACAGCTGATTCAATACCAGGCTGTTAAGACATACAATCAATATATAATTTACAAAATACACAAATCCCACCAGAAACCACTACCAAGATCTCTTTTTTGAGTGGTGCCGAAGGCAACCACTCCTATATCTGGCTTTGTCTGTGTGTCCGTATGTATGTATGTATGTATGTATGTACAGTATGTATGTATGTATGTATGTATGTATGTATGTATGTATGTATGTTTGTATGTATGTATGTATGTATGTATGTATGTATGTCCGTGTGTCCACCAAGCTAACATTGGTCAAGCATCACGTGACACGTGACAATATGTTGAAAGGGTGTGCTTTGATTGGCTAGCGAGACGCATGACGAAATAGAGCCCTATAAATAGGTGTGTCACTTCGAAACATTGTTTACATGTTTCGAAGTGACATCAGGGCCATCAGCCAAGCTAACATTGGACATGTTAGCTTGGCTGATTGAACACATGTTCTAATCCTTAGATGTTCTAATCTAAGAATCAGAACATTTCTAGAAAACTATGGTTAAAGATATGGTAAGTGATTTCCTTTGGTTAAAATAGCACGGGTCTGCTGGTGGAGACTTGTGCTCCGAGGAGCAAATTTTCTAGTCTGTTTTCTATGTCTGTCCACAAACATTGATGACAACATCAATACGGGGGTCAATACGGGGCTCATCAAAGGCACCACTCACTTCACACAGGGTGTGATTTTTTTAAATAATAAAGAGTTCTACTACTAATTATACTAATCCCTCATTTAGACCTTTTGGAAATACTGTACTTAGAGTGTGATTCCAGTACACTTCTCTTTGTAGCAATAATCTCTATCTCCTCTATTTAAGGAATTTACTATGTGACTCCTTTCTTCATCCTCATACATGAAAAAAACATGAAGTCACAGGGGAGGATTATATGTAGATGTAGAAGAAGATTTATGTTTATTTGTTGAAATGTCCTTGTGTTTAGACATTTCAATGCCACAGTTTATGAAGTTTGTAGGCTTAGATTCCAAAGTATGGAGGTAGTAAATTCCTTAAACAGAGGAGATAGAGATTGGTTATTGCTATAATGATTGATTGATTGCTTGATTGATTGATTGATTGATTGATTGATTAATTGATGAATTGATTGATTGATTGATTGAATACTTTATTAACGGTTTGTAAACAGTACAGTGGTACGATTTTACAATGATTGTTAAAAGGATAACACAAAAGGCCCTAGGGGCTACCATACAATAATATACAATAAATACAAGGCATCATTAACTCTAGAAGCAATGAACGTATGTACAAAAGGACAGTTGGGGGGGGGGGGTCATTTCTGGGGTTAAACTTACAAATTGCAGACAGGTGTTCTTTTATGGCGATTTTGTAGGAGTTACACTCTTTTGATGTTTATTGTAAGGGCATTCCACATTTTGTGGCATAGCAGTAGAACAACTTTGTCCTCATGTTTGTACTTAAACTGGACTGGATTGATATCAGTGGAGCTCCATCTGGTGTTGTGTGTGTGTGTATCGTTCGTGTGATGAAATAGAGTGACCACCAAGTACTTTGATAAAGAGTACAGCACTAAGTACTCTGCAGTATTTTGGTTTAGGCCTAACAGCCAGAGGTCAGAGATCTTTAGCCTCTGTTAAATGTTTTGGTGGACTGTAGGGTTTGCTAAAGCTCATCTGTGTGTCTCTGTATAAGATGAGTTAATGTTTAGTTACGTTTATTCAATATACATGATTTGATTTTCTTCTCTCAATTATCTTTTTTTAGGGACTAAATTAAAAGAAGTAAAGCAAAAAGTAAGTCTCACTCCATAGTGAGACAGAAGAGACTCCAGAGGAGATGAAAGAGTTAGATGTAGAAAAAGAGAAGAATGCCTAAAGGAAGTGGAAAGCATAATTGGAAAAGTGAGGAATAGCGAGATGGAAGACACTCCCGAAGATAGGAAAGATTGTGATTTCTCAACCACAGACAATCCTGTTCCAGTGTCACTGTCACAGGCTGATCACACAGCACTCAGTTGTACAATCAGGTTGGGTGAATCCGGCTCCCAGCCTCATTCTCACAGCTTACGCTCACTGAGCCAAATTCCATGTACAGAGAAAAAGGCAAGTTCCAGAGCAGAGAGGTCCCACAGCTTAAATGATGTTAAACAATATACACCTGATATCTTTGTTGAAGGGAACAAGGAAAGCTACTGGTTACACTGCACACAAGCAGGACTGTTCCAATGCAAAGTGACTGGCCTGGTGTTTAAGATGGGGACAAAGGGAGATGTGATTTACAGGACAGTCCCTTGGAACCAAATGCTTCTAGCCCAGCTTGGCAAGAGGCCTGCAGGACCCCTGTTTGACATAAAACGTCATCAGGGCTCTATGTGTCAGTTACACCTTCCCCATTGTGAGATCCTCCCCCCGGGTGGAGGCAAATCTTTAATTGTCCATGTGATGGATGAGAACAGTGAGCTTATCGTCCCAAAAGAGATCACAGAAACTCATGTAATCATAGAGGTAACTGCATTTTCTGCCTATGGTGTTGTCAATGATGTCAACAGCCCCAATCCTAAACGTGCATTGGTGTCACTGTTTTATACACCACCGATTGATGATATTGATCCCATATCAAACCTGAAAGTATTGCTGCTACCTGGGAACGTTGTGCTGACTGAAGTGATAAACAAAAGGAGGGAGATACATGGAGAAGAGATTTACATTGAAAAGCCTTCCTGTAATTTAATCCCAAAGCAAGAATATACCCTCTCCACTTCCCCTCAAGATGACTCTATCACAATTGAACCAAGTAGGGCAACATTTGAAGTTGATGAATATCACAATTGTATCTCAACATTCTGCATAACTTTAAAGGAAAGGTCTAAGGATGTGAGGCTGCTTCTAAGCGACAGTATCACCTCTGCCTGTGCATGGGAATGCTGTGTAAACTTTGCAGCTCCTGATCTAAGAAGACAGCAGTTCAAAATTCAAGTTCAGCTCCCACTGAAGGATACAGCAGAAGAAAAACTGTTTTCTGTGAGGAGCAGTTTCATCGACAGAGTTTCACTTCCTGTTCTTAACAGTCTCCTGGACAAACTTTTGGAGGAGAGGGTGTTAAACGATGCTGAGACGGAGGAGGCTGTTGGGATGCAGCCGAGAAATGAAAAGGCACGGTCTGTCATTGATACAGTGAGGCGCAAAGGACCTGGTGCAAGTTCAAGCATGATATCACTTCTGTGTGAGTTGGACCCATTCCTCTCTAAACTTCTTGGGTTGGATCAACATCAACAACCAAGAAGAAGCAGACGCCTGTAGTATTGGCTTATACTGTGTGGTAGGAACCTTTGTGAGGAACCTTTGTAAGGGAGCTTTTGTGGACCGGGGGACACTCTAATAAAGTACACCAGACCTAAAGCAGCATCGTGTGGCTCTCCATATATATATATATATATATATATATATATATATATATATATATATATATATATATATGTTACTGTACTGTACATTGTGGTACACATAACCACTCAACATGGTATCAGAAGTGGCCAGTATTACGTGCCAGTAGTAGCAAGTATTTCTTTTTTAACCCCGTTTGTTGTTTTTACGTGAAAGTAACGTCGTCCTAGCTTAGCATTTAGCCGGCCGGCTAACGTCACAGTAGTCTGGGAGGGTTAGCGTCGGAGCTTGGACAGCAGGGGCGCGGCCACTGCGTTGTGATTCAAATCAACAGCCAATGAAGAAAAGGGGGCGGGATCCACATGCAGTGGGTGTTGCATCTAAATAGGATCGACGGGAAGCAATTTCCCCTTGAGAAATTTCGGCCGCCATTGTTGTGTACTGCTGTTTGCCTCTCGTCGGACTTTTTAGACGAGTTGCACAGCTCTCAGACCGGTAAGAGGCGTGTCCGCTCAGATTCAGAGCGTAAGGTACATCCCGCCCACAAATACCAGGGCTCTGGCCCAGAAGTTCCTCGCCAGAGCTGGCGAAAACTTCTGGGAACTCAGATTAACGTCACAGCAGCGCCATGAATCAGTTTCAAGTTCCCCCGGAAGAGAAGTTCTCATTCAAGTCGGAGGATTGGCCTAAATGGATCAAACGTTTTGAAAGGTTTCGGATTGCGTCAGGATTGGAGACGCAAGCAGACGAGAACCAAGTTAATGCTTTGATCTATACTATGGGAGAAGAAGCAGAGGACATACTCGTTTCACTGCACCTGACCGCTGAGGAAGCGAACGAGTACACTACAGTGAAAGATAAGTTGGATGCTCACTTCATAACACGCAGAAACGTGATTTTTGAGAGGGCTAAGTTTAATCAGAGGCATCAGGAAATGGACGAGACTGTAGACGGCTTCATAACGACGTTACATTGCCTGGCTGAGCACTGTGGATATGGAGCCCTACATGATGAGATGGTGAGAGACAGACTGGTGGTCGGGTTGAGAGATAGAAAACTGTCAGAAATGTTTCAAATGGACCCTAACCTGACGTTGATAACGGCCGTTACCAAGGCTCGACAGAGTGAGCAGGTTAAAAAGCAACAAGAAATGCTGAAAAGTAATTTTAAAGGGGACATTATGAACACACAGCTTGACAGTATGTATGCCCAGCAGCGAGGTGGAGCAAGATACAAGCAGGCCAAGTCACAAGTCTCTCAGCCTCAGTCATTCAAGAAACCTGCACAGACAGAGCCCTTCAATAAGAGACAGTGTAAATGGTGCGGTGACACCAGAGGCCACAGTATGCAGCAATGTCCAGCTAGAGAGGCGGTGTGCAACCACTGTAGGAAGATTGGACATTACGCCAAGGTGTGCAGAGCCAGAATGGTTCATGAGGTGAACATTGCCTCACTGACGGAGGATTCTGAGGACGAAGCTGCGTTCCTTGGCTCTGTGACTACTAATGTGGAGGAAGGTCCATGGATGACAGAGATAAAAATGGACGACTGCAATGTAGTGTGTAAAATAGACACAGGTGCCGATGTGACAGCAGTGCCAGAAACACTCTACAGCCGGTCCCGGTTCAATAAACTGGAGAGAACAACAAAGCACATATATGGACCGGGGGGGATGGCATTGAATGTGAAGGGCAAGTTCACAGCGATGCTCTGTAAGGGAAACAGACACACAGAGCAGGACATCTATGTGGTGGAGGCGTTGGCCACACCATTGCTGGGCCGGTCAGCTGCCACGGCCCTGCATTTAGTAGCCAGATTGGATGCTGTCTGCTTGTGCTCAAAGGAGACAGTAAAAGCCCAATTCCCAAAACTTTTCAGTGGCCTGGGGAAAATGCAGGGGGAATACAACATTGTACTGAAGCCTGGTGCAAAGCCCTTTTCCCTCTCTACAACCAGGCGCATCTCCCTCCCCCTTCTACCAAAGGTGAAGGAAGAATTGGACCGTATGGAACAGCAGGGGGTCATTTCAAAGGTGGAAGCACCCACCGATTGGTGTGCACCCATGGTGGTGGTCCCCAAGCGTACAGGGAAGGTCAGAATCTGCACTGACCTCACAGAATTGAACAAATCAGTCATGAGGGAGAGACACCCACTCCCCTCAGTAGAACACACTTTAGGACAGCTTGCTGGGGCCCGAGTGTTTTCTAAACTGGACGCCAATTCAGGCTTCTGGCAGATCCCTCTCTCCAGTGAGTCCTCTCTGCTCACAACCTTCATAACGCCGTTTGGACGGTACTGTTACAATCGTTTGTGCTTTGGGATTTCTTCTGCACCAGAGCACCGTCCACTGAGAGAACTGCTGAAGAAAGAGAACATGTGGATGTGGGGGTCCCAACAGCAGGAGGCTTTCAATCAACTCAAGAGAGAGCTGTCAACGCCCCCTGGCCTAGCACTGTACGACGCCAATGCTGAAACCCTGGTCTCTGCTGACGCCTCATCATATGGGCTGGGCGCTGTTCTCCTCCAAAAGAATGCAGCCCAGGGGTGGAGACCGGTGGCGTATGCTTCGCGAGCCCTCAGTGGTACTGAACAGAGGTACGCACAGATAGAGAAGGAGGCACTGGCCTCCACGTGGGCCTGCGAGAGATTTGCTGAGTACCTCATTGGAAAAGACTTTCACATCGAAACAGACCACAAGCCTCTGGTCCCCCTCCTCGGCTCGAAAAGCTTAGATGAACTGACACCACGCATACAGCGTCTTAGAATGCGTCTGATGAGATTCTCATACACTATATCGCATGTGGCAGGAAAGAACATTGCAACAGCAGATGTGCTGTCCAGATCCCCAGTAAACAGCACAGCGGAGGGGCTACTTGAGGCTGACATAAACCTCTATGCTGACTCTGTCATGTCGAACCTGCCAGCTACAGAGCGGAGGCTCGGGGAGATACAGACGCACCAGGATAACGACACCATACTACGCCAGCAGAAACACTACTGCGTGGACGGCTGGCCGGATAAATTCTCAGTTGAACGTGAGTTTCAGCCTTTTCTGCCATTCTCAGGACTCAGGAGAGTTAACTATACAACAGGGTCTACTGCTAAAGGGGGAGAGGATCGTAATCCCAAAATCACTCAGAGCAGACATATTGAGCAAGCTGCATGAAGGACATCTTGGCATCACAAAATGCAGAGAGAGGGCTAGACAGTCTGTGTGGTGGCCAGGTCTCAGTAAGCAGCTGCAGACGTTGGTGGAGACGTCTGCGCACGTGAGAGAACAAACCTTAGAGAACCAATGATGCCCACTGAATTCCCTACAGGACCATGGTCCACTGTGGGAGCAGATCTGTTTCAGACAGATGGAAAAAACTACTTAATGATTGTAGATTATTTCTCAAGATACGTTGAATTTGCCAAACTAGAAAAGACAACGTCTGAAGCTGTGATCATGCATTTCAAGTCCATATTTGCCCGGCATGGCATCCCAGCGGTGGTGCGGTCAGATAATGCTGGCCAGTTTGCATCAGAAAGCTTCCGCAAGTTTGCACAGGACTGGGGCTTCAGCCGTGTGACGTCCAGTCCTCGTTTCCCGCAGAGTAATGGGGAGGTGGAGCGAGCAATAAAGACAGTCAAAAAGCTGATGAAGAAGTCAGGTGACCCCTATCTCGCTCTCATGGCCTACCGTGCTACCCCACTAGCTAATGGATATAGTCCCACCGAGCTCCTCATGGGGAGGAGAATCAGAACACCTGTTCCAGTCATCCCGTCCCTGCTCGACCCGGTGTGTGTGGACATGAGACAGCTGAGAGAGACAGAGCAAGTGTACAGGCAAAAGCAAAAACACAACTACGATCGACGCCACAGGGCACATGACATGTCTCATCTGCACCCGGGTGCACATGTGTGGATCAGAGACACTATGGAACGAGGCACAGTGGTCTCTACAGCAGACACACCCAGATCCTACATCGTGGAGACACCAGGAGGCACCCTACGGAGGAACAGGTTTCATCTCTCTCCAACCCCAGTGGCTGGGGTCAACATCTGCAGCAGTCACCAGAGGTCCAGGGTCAACATCTGCCCAGTCCAGCAGTGGTGAGCCGATACCCATCCAGGGTGAGGAGGCCTCCAGGGTACCTACGTATGTATAACACTGAGTGAGCATGGGGCAGAATAATCCCCACACTCAGTAGAAGTGCTGGGCGGTCTACCCGACACTTCTTTAAAAAAAAAAAAAAAGAAAAGGGACCCTGAGATACAATGACTTTTCCTCACGTTGAAATGCACTGTTATATTGTTCAGTCAAAAAAAGAAAAAAAAGGAAAAAAAAGAAAGAAAGACTGACGGTTATGTTGTTTATTATTATTACGGGGCCAGAGCTCAGCTCTGGACCTGTTTTATTATTCACTTTATTCTGTCACTTCTGCCACTTTTCGCAGTTCTGGCTGAACCGCGCTGTCGCTTTTTACGAAACTCTGCCATATGGTAGATGGTCATGAAAAACGATCAAGAAATAATTCTCACAATCTTTCGTCCAAAGGTGGCGCTATAGCACTCAATTGAAAATGCCAACTTTGACCGGGTACAACTCATGCCCTGTTTGACCTACAGCCATGAAACTTGGATACACATATGCGTCTCCTCATGCTGAACAACTTTCACCCTCTGACTTTTGACCTCTGACCTTTAGATCTCCCACCATTTTGAATTATATGAAAAACAGTCATTGGCTCCTAACTTCTGCATTTTTTCACTTATGGAAAATCCGTTGGAAATTTTTGTAGGCAGAGGTCCAAAGTTCAAGTATTAAACGTTTCGTGCAGATTGCTCAAAAATCCCAGGAGGAGATAGATTTTAACTATTACAGTTTTATGAAAATTATTCATCTGTGCCTAAAACATACATGCAGACTCACATTTCTTTGAAACTTTGCAGAAATGTACAGGGTCATTCCAAATATCACTGAAACCAATCTTACTCCAATTGGCCAAAAGGGGGCGCTATAGCAATTTTTTGAAAAGGCAGACTTTAAACAGGCATAAGTCATGCCTCGTTTGGCCGAAAGTCGTGAAACTTGCTTACACATGTGCCTTGACTCATGAGGAACACACGTATCGATTTGACCATTAAGCTCCGCCCTTAGATTTTCCGCAATTTTGAGCAGTTTGAAAAATACTTGTTTTTGCCAGTTCTGGCTTAACCGTGCATATGCTTTTTATGAAACTCGGCCATATGGTAGATGCTCATGAAAAACTACCAAGAAATAATTCTCACACTCATTCGTCAAAGGGTGGCGCTATAGCACTCAATTGAAAGTGCCAACTTTGAACAGGTACAACTCATGCCCTGTTTGACCTACAACCATGAAACTTCGATACACACATGCGTCTCTTCATGCCCGACAACTTTTCTGGTCTGACTTTTGACCTCTGACCTTTAGATCGCCCACCATTTTGAATTATATGTAAAACAGTCATTGGCTCCTAACTTCTGCATTTTTTCACTTATGGAAAATCCGTTGGAATTTTTTGTAGGCAGTGGTCCAAAGTTCAAGTGTTAAACGTTTCGTGCAGATTGCTCAAAAATCCCAGGAGGAGATAGATTTGAACTATTACAGTTTTATGAAAATTATTCATCTGTGCCTAAAACATACATGCAGACTCACATTTCTTTGAAACTTTGCAGAAATGTACAGGGTCATTCCAAATATCACTGAAACCAATCTCACTCCAATTGGCCAAAAGGGGGCGCTATAGCAATTTTTTGAAAAGGCAGACTTTAAACAGGCATAAGTCATGCCTCGTTTGGCCGAAAGTCGTGAAACTTGCTTACACATGTGCCGTGACTCATGAGGAACACATGTATCGATTTGACCATTAAGCTCCGCCCTTAGATTGTCCGCAATTTTGAGCAGTTTGAAAAACACTTAAACCCAGGATTTTTCAGCTATTTGCGTGAAACTGTATCATCTGTGTGATCTCCTTTTTCACAATTACTTGTCTGTTGGGCCAATGGCGTCTCCCTTAAATGAATGCCTCACAATCTCAAGGTCGCCAGTTCAAGCCTCACTTGATGCAGACTTAATTTAAGTTGAATTGCAAACAACATGACTGTATCAATGAATACATGTGCAAATGGTAAAGATAACCTGAAATGCTTATTTGAGAGGAAGTTTTTTCAACGTATGACATACTTTATCTGAAAATAGCTGATCTACAATCTCACAACTTTTCATGGTTTGTGAGCTTGTAGATCGGCTACTTTCACTAGTTTTGGTTCTGAGGAGATGTACAATTTCTTCATTGGTAAATGGTTTGTGAACGAGTGATCTTAGTGTTAGTGAAACAGGGGCTTGGTTCATGAAAGAAGGCAAGAGTTTATGATCTTCAACAGACAATATCAGCCTGGACAAAGCTATAGCACTATAGGTAGTGTTGCAGCCTATTAGTCTGAAGGTTGAGAGTTTGAATCCTGTTAATGGCAGTAGGTTGAGATGTCCAATCAAACCATTATGTTTCCATCTCTCTCTCTCATCAATCTATTGTTTCCATGTCACTCTCTCTCTCTTCAATCTATTCTGTTTCCATGTCTCTCTCTCTCTCTATTCACTGGCCCCGTATTATCGCTGCTTGCAGCTATATTGATAATTGTTTTTCGCTCCCTCTCAATTGAAGGCTAATCTTAGTTCTGGCTTAACCGTGCTGTCGCTTTTTACGAAACTCGGCCATATGGTAGTGTGTCATGGAAAACTATCAAGAAATTAATCTCACAGTCATTCGTCAAAGGGTGGCGCTATAGCACTCAATTGAAAGTGCCAACTTTGAACAGGTACAACTCATTTCCTGTTTTACCTACGGCCATGAAACCTCGATACACACATGCCGAACAACTTTCGTGGTCTGACTTTTGACCTCTGACCTTTAGATCTCCCACCATTTTGAATAATATGAAAAAAAGCTAAAATCTATCTCCTCCTGGGATTTTAGAGCAATCTGCACAAAACTGTTTACACATAAACTTTGGACCCATGCCGACAAAACGGTGGTAGCGGATTTTTTTCTAAGTGAAAAAATTAAGCTTTAATGAGCCAATGAATATTGCAGTTTTATGACAATTATTCATCTGCCCCTAACACATACATGCAGACTCACATTTCTTTGAAACTTTGCGGTAATATAGAGGGTCATTCCAAATATCACTGAAACCAATCTTACTCCAATTGGTCAAAGAGGGGCGCTATAGCAATTCTTGGAAAATGCAAACTTTAAACAGGCAAAAGTCATGCCTCATTTGGCCGAAAGTCGTGAAACTTGCTTACACTTGTGCCTTGACTCATGAGGAACACATATATCACTTTGACCAGTAAGCCTCGCCCTTATATTGTCCGCAATTTGGAGCAGTTTGAAAAACACTTTTAAACCCTGGATTTTTCATCTATTTGCGTGAAACGGTATCATCAGTCTGACCTCCTTATTCACTGACTTTGGTCTGTTGGCCCAATAGCTTCTCGCTTAAGCTTGTGCCTCTCAACCTCAAAGTTGCCAGTCCAAGCCTCACTTGATGCAGACTTCATCTAAGTTGCATTGCACACAACATGGTGGTGTCAATTAATGCATCTGTAATTGTTAAAGATAACCTGAAATTCTTATTTGAGAGTATTTTATTTCAATATATGACATACTTCATTCTGAGAATAGCCGATCTACAATCTCACAACTTTTCAGATGGCAACGTGTTTCTGAGCTTGTAGATCTGCTGCTTTCACTGGTTTCGGTTCCGAGGAGACAAAAAATGTCTTTATTAGTAATTGGTAAATGGTTTGTGAACCAGTGATCTAGAGTAGTTCAGGACACCCTCTAATGTGTGACTTGTCCTTCATGACTTATTTCATAACATTCAAGGTTCAGGTACATGTCCATATACAGCACATTAAATATAGTATAGTAAACTAAAAAAAGTGCTCCTCGGAGCACAGGTCTCCGCCAGGTCAGGTAGGTTATTGTGGGCCAGCAATGTTGGGAATGTTCATGATGGAATATGAAAAATGGGACGGAACCATCTTGATCACTTGACTATAGTGATAATGTGTACCGATTTGCATGATGTTTGGATAACATTTGTAGGAGTATTATAAAAAAGAAAAGTGTTGCAAAAATCGGCCTACTGGTGGTGCTATAATTGGGCAAAGTCAAAAAGGGTGGCATTTTTTCCTCAACGTAGTGCCAATGCACATGCAAAGTTTCACCGCAATCGGACGCTGTATTCATGATTTTTGGCATTTTGTTCAAAACGGACATCACTTTAGATGTCAATCTTAGCCAATCAGGATGGAATATGAAAAATCAAACAAATTCATGGTAATCACATGACTATATCATGTGTATCGATTTAAGTGAAATTTGGATACAATTTGAAGGCTTAATATTAAAAAAAATGTTTTACATAAGTTGGCCTCCTGGCGGCGCTATAAAAGGCTTAATATGTGAAGAATGCAGGGCAAAGGTTTTTCCTTGGTCTCTAGGGAGTGCGCTTACAAAGTTTTACACACATCGATGCAGTTATAGATAAAAACACGAATCGGCCAGTTATAGCGCCATGTAGCAACTCATAATGTAATAACAGCTCATAATGTAATAAAGGTCCATAATGTAATAAAAGCTCATAATGTAATAATCAGCTCATAATGTAATAAAATCATGAGCGCATAACGTAATAACATATTTTTGCATAATGTAATAATGTGTTACATTAAGAACCTTGCGTTGTCGCTCATAATGTGCTCATAATGTGCTCATAATGTGTAACAGTTCATAATGTAATAACGGCTCAAATTGTTCAGAAAAGTGTCATTATCATGTCAGATAAGTATCCTTGTCAGTATCATGTTAGTATAATTGTTAGTATTAGCTCTTGCTCATTTGATTTTTCTATTTGTCTCATCTGTTAAAGAAAGTAGGTAGCTAATATATTGCACTTTTACCTTAGCGCTAGGTATACTCTTACTTGCTTGTTTTAGAAGAGAATGCCCTTAAAACCTCTGGTGATTAGTAGATTTCTTGCCTACCTATGTTAAATGCACTTATTGTAAGTCGCTTTGGATAAGAGCGTCTGCTAAATTACTGTAATGTAATGTAATGTAGTATCATGGTCAGTATAATGTCAGTATAATGTCAGTATCATGTCAGTATAATGTCAGTATCATGTCAGTATCATGATCAGCATCATGTCAGTATCATGTCAGTATAATGTCAGTATCATGGTCAGTATCATGGTCAGTATCATGTCAGTATAATGTCAGTATCATGGTCAGTATCATGGTCAGTATCATGGTCAGTATCATGTCAGTATAATGTCAGTATCATGGTCAGCATCATGTCAGTATCATGTCAGTATAACAAAAACATTTTTTGCCGCGATCGTCCGTTCTGTTGTTTTCGGCAGTTGAATATGGCTTGTTTTCACCAAAAAAAGAAGAAATCCGAGCTAGAAGTGTTTTTCTACATCTCATAACATGGGAGTCAACAGAGATTTTTTGGGGGATGACGTCATTTCTGCTTCTATCATTCTTCTCGCAGTCAAGGGATCATTCATAGGTTGCCGCTGAAAACATGAAAAAAAAATATGGAAAAAGTAATTGAAAAAACACAGTCTCCTCACATATTAGAAGGACAATGTCAGTCACCAGAACCAAGGACGGGTGTTTCCGATAAATCTAACATGGTTAAAATGGAGTTTGAAGTTACAATGGGTTTGTATAGGAAGGGGGCGTGTCTGATAAAATGAATATCTAAATACTGAATCAAGCAACTTAAAAGGTGTCCAGGGGGCTCACAGCACCCGAGTAGATGATAAAATTACCCAAAAATATTTTGAAAGCGAAATATCCCTTTAACTGCACTTGACGTGCACTAGTGGTTGTACAACGTTAAATCATGTGGGTCTGTCTTTATTTCTTACATATCATTTTACTATAATTTAACTGGGGACCCCCAAAATAATCATATTTGAACTGGGGACCCCCCCACCCTGACAAGCACTTGGACTTAGGAGTTGAGGCATTACATTTAAAATTAAAAAGTTTGACTCGGTTACACAGATAAATATTGTGAAAATAGCCAATCTACAGTGAGCTTGTAGGTCTGCTATTTTCACAATGTTTGCCTCTTTCTTATATTATTTAACAATTTGGCAAATGTTTGACCAGTTATATAGTTTGTTTATTACCTTTGATGCAGTAATGGCCTTTCTTTCTTTCTTTAGGTATTAAAGAGGTCTTAAACACTTGACTGTCATCTGGGGACCCCCCAAAAATCATGTGGGGATACCCCTGGGGGTCCCGAGCCACAGGTTGAGAACCACTGGTCTAGTCTAGTGCACCTGACGTCAGTAGCCTTCTGTTGTTGTGCAACAGCAGCAGACAACGAGACCCGACAAGCCGTTTTTCAATGGCGTGGTTTCCTACAGGAAATGTTTTCCACTGGCGTGGTTTCCTACAGGAAATGTTTTCTACTGGCGTGGTTTCCAACAGGAAATGTGAAACTTTGCACGCACACTCCCTAGAGGCAGGAAAGGAAAACCGTGCGAGGTCTTCAACTTACATAAAAAATAGGGTCAAATAGGGTCCGGCACGGCGTGCAAGGCCGTCCAGTGAGCATTGCACCACTGGTTTCAGCGAATAGTGAAATAGTTTTGTTTATTACGGGGCCAGGCTTCCAGCATGGACCCGTTTTGATATTGGCATTTCTTCTTCTTCTGCCACTTTTCGCAGTTCTGGCTGAACCGTGCATACGCTTTTTACGAAACTCAGCCATATGATAGATGGTCATGAAAAACTATCAAGAAATAAATCTCACAATCTTTGAGATTTATTGTGTGTGCCTCACAACCTGAAGATAGATCGCCAGTTCAAGTCTCACTTGATGCGGACTTCTTCAAGTTGCATTGCACACAACATGATTGTGTCAATTAATACATGTGCAATTGTTAAAGATAACCTTAAATGCTTATTTGAGAGAGTATGTTTTTTCAATGTATGACATACTTCATTGTGAAAATAGCCGATCTACAATCAAACAACAGCTTGTAGATCGGCAACTTTCACTAGTTCGTTCTGAGGAGACAAAAAGAAATCTTTATTGCTTAATGGTTTGTGAACCAGTTATCTAGAGTAGTTTAGGACACAGAGGCTTGGTTCATAATGGACGAAAATAATTATAGATGTCAACAGACACTGTCAGGGAGGCCATATATCTAGCTCATTGAGAAGAGAGGCAGCTTGTGAGTCCGTGGGTTGCTGGTACGGTCCCTGTCCCTGACAATGTATTGAGGTGATCATGATTTGGCATTCTTGGGTTTACACATAGTGTTTCTCTCTCCCCTCTCTCTCTAGTTTCCATGTCTGTGTGCCCCTCTCTCTCGCTCTCTCCCTGGCCCCGTATTATCGCTCAGTCTATTCCGTTTCCATGGCTCTCTCTCTCTCTTCAATCTATTCCGTTTCTATCTTCAATCTATTCCGTTTCCATGTCTCTGTCTCTTCAATCTATTCCCTATCTCTCTCTCTCTCTCTCTCTCTCTCTCTCTCTCTCTCTCTCTCTCTCTCTCTCTCTCTCTCTCTCTCTCTCTCTCTCTGAGGGTCGGCCATAGCTGAGTGGTTAGGGAGCCAGAGGCTCTGGTTGACCTAGGTACGATTCAGGCCAGGTCAGCAAATGTGTCGATGAAATGATTTTTTTCCCTGAGCAAGACTCTTAACCCCTAATTGCTCACAGGCCCTCATTGGAAACAAGATCGCAAGGACTTTCATGAACTGACCTGTTAAAGGAATTATCATTTCTCTTTCTCTCTCCTGGCCCCGTATTATCGCTGCTTGCAGCTATATT
>NC_139950.1:13081776-13084276 GCF_963454915.1 Gymnoscopelus microlampas
TTTTTAGGGCTTAAACACGAACATATTAATACCAGGTTGTTTTGTTATATCTGTTGGCTTATTAAAAATCACACCCTGTGTGAAGGAAGCGGTGCCTTTGATGAGTTTATTTAATTGGGCTATATATGAACTAGAAAAACAATGTTAAATCCCTGTAAATTTATTCCAATTATGTGTTTTACTCAACTCTGCCTCCTGGTGGCTGCACACTGCGTTTGCCGTGCTCAAACATACGGACATAACATACAGACGGACATAACATACGGACGGACACACAGACACGGTCAAATGTAGAGCGGTGTATTCTTCTTCTCTTGTACTGATTTCTCAGGCGTGCAAAGCAGTTGTTGGAAGTCATAAAAGTAGGTTTGTAGAGGAACGTAAATAAGATAAAATAGAGTTGAGTTGTGGTGTTTCAAAGCCAGGGAGAACCTGTTTTTCCCTGACTGAAAAACCACAGGGCACCAGGCTTAAAGGGAAACTTCACCGATTTTCAACCTATCTTCATATAATTGGTCCTCACTAATACTCATGATAAAATGGTACAATTTTTTCTTATCGGTCTGTGTCTCAGAGGAGGGCTGTGGACAGTTCAGAAACATGTCACCAGTGACATCATCAATGAGGAATCCAAGCTAATAGAAACTGCAGGCTTTCTATTCCTGGAAAGTTGCAATGCAATAAAAGAAGCCATTTCTCTCGTGTTAATAAAAAAAAAAAAAAAAAATGTGAAATCTTGTTGGAAAAAAAATTATGCCTAACGATGATGTCACTGGTGACAGGTTTTTGGACTGTCCACAGCCCTCCTATAAGACACAGACCAAGTAGAAAAAAAGGGTACCATTTTATCATGAGTATTAGTGAGGACCAATTATATGAAGATAGGTTGAAAATCGGTGAAGTTTCCCTTTAAGCATATGGCTAATGTAAATGAGTAACCATTTGTTTGTAACTTGAGGCTAAACATGACTTGTAATACTAAATAATATCCTTTGGTTTACCCTTCAAAAGTATTTATAGGAATTAGGTGAATAAAACTTAAAAATGGAAATGTAATTGGATATCATGCATAAAGTCTATTTTCATTGTAATCATTTTTATTCTGTTTTATTTTATTATTCTGGGTTAACATAACATATTTTTATACTGTCTGGACATTTCTTGAAGTACGTGAATTTTGGAGTGATGATTGAATTATGAGTTTCTATTTTTAAGGTTATACCTTTGCAAAATAACTGATGTAAAGATATTGTTTTAAAGTCTTGTGCTAATTCATTCCTTTGAAAAATCCGCCGATGTGAAGAGGTGGAGTTGCAGTAGATTAGATGCAGTTTACCTGAACGTTATTGGCCTGTGAGAAAGTAAAGGCGTGTCTAAGTCCATTGTTAAATAAATGGAGGTATACCCTACTGTTCTGTGTAAGAGGTGTGTTTGTTGTGTATGTAAGGCGCGCTATTCTTATTTGAGTACGGAATGGTTTTGCCTCTATGACAATAAACAAATTGTTATAAACCCACTTCTGCAACTGGAGCTTTGTTCATCATTTAACAAGGTTCAAGGTTCAAGGTTCAAGGTTCAACCCTTGACCCCTTAACCCCAAGGTTAACACTCAGATAATACCTGTTTTCGTTGGATAAACTTTGACCATTCACCACATGTGTGTGTGACTGAGCAAGTGCAGTAACACTCTGTCTGCTGGAAATGCCTAGTCAAGTGATGTGTGGTTTGTCCGCAAGTGTCTTTCCAAGTTCTCTTTCTTCACCATCACTGCAGTTCAAGGTCATAAGACAAATGCTTACAGTAGAATAACGATGAGAGAGCTCTATGCAGTTCCATGTATGGTACACCAATACATACATACAAACACACATGCACCCTGGGAAAGCTGTGAAAACTGAGATTTCAGTTCCTTTTTCACAGCTTTCCCAGGGTCTGCTGCAATGGTCTGATCAAATTACGTGTGGTTTGTCAGAAAGTATATTTCCAAGTTCCCTTTCTTCTTCTCCCTTACTTACCGCATAGTTGTTCTTGTTGCAATTCATTTTCCCATCAAAGAAAATGTGTTGTTTACTATGTCTTTTGTCTCATGAGGTCTGTTCCCAAACACATTCAACTGATGTCTTATCTATGTGGTTGAAAAATATTAGTAGCTTAATAAACCGGTAACAGACATGTACCATTGATATCCTGCCAGGGTCAATCCTGTGTTAATTCACACTGCCCCACTCATTTGTTAGTTTCAAGAGTTGTGGTTTCCGTGAAGGTGAACAAGTATCGTATGCCATTGGAACAATGAAAGAATTAAGGCAGCTATCAGCAAATATTGCTTCTAGTTGTCTGCCTTGTCTTGCGTCCTCACCTGATCAAATCATGTACGGGTACCAACTCAATAAATCTCCTGCAGTGGTGGAAAAAGTACTCAAATTCTTTACTTAAGTAAAAGTACCAATACTGCAATATAAAAATACTCTGTTACAAGTAAAAGTCCAGAATTAAAAAT
>NC_139950.1:13086776-13116776 GCF_963454915.1 Gymnoscopelus microlampas
TAATTTATTTATATATAATAACATATATAGAATCTATATAAATATCCATATTCATATGTATATTATTTATATAGATCCACCGTCTTTCTCTCGTGTAATACTATATAACATATAGAATATATGTAAATATCCATATTCATATGTATATTATTTATATAGATCCACCGTCTCTCTCCCTCTCTCTCTGTCTTCTTTTCATAAACCTGGTTGCTTGTTTCTCGCGCACAATCTGGCAACACAGAAAGCGGTCACGTCCACACACACACACGTCCACACACACACACACACACACACACACACACACACACACACACACACACACACACACACACACACACACAGGAGAAAAATGCCTGTCTTAGAGGCTTTGTTTAGAAGCTGGTGTGGGTAAAAATGTTTAGTTTGGCACGAAAATGACGGACATATCAGCGTGAGTGTGGTGGGAATACGGACTTTGCTGCGGTGGCTGCGACGACGTAATGTGTAAGTACTCTTCGACATTTTGGCTAACACTAAACGGTGCTAAAGGGTCTCCCCTTCCGGTCTCCCCTTCCCCACACGGTAATGTGTGGGGAATTTCTGTTGGACGGATTTAATTATGGTCCGAGGAGGTAGATGTGTGTTGAGCAATGAAAAGTGGACGAATAACTGTGTGAATGAATTGCGCATGTTGTGGCTGGTGTTGTAGTGACATGTGAGATGTTGTTGTCGTTATTTCGGCGAAACAAATGAAGTGGCTTCAGTGGCACCACCGGAAGAGAGCCGATCTCTCCAATGTATGTTAGATAGGGCATCAGCTGTGTGACACTCGAGAGATCATAGTTAAAAGTGACAGAAATGCAAGTGGGATTAATACACAGCATAAGGCACGGCATCTTTTGGACTGTGTGTGTGTGTGTGTGTGTGTGTGTGTGTGTGTGTGTGTGTGTGTGTGTGTGTGTGTGTGTGTGTGTGGGTGTGTGTGTGACACCACACCCCCTTTGCAAACATATTTAAAAGCTGTAACTCTGCTCCTATATCCATCTGCTCCTACTCTTCGTCAAGGTAAGCCTATATGTTTGTGTTGTCCCGCTTTTAATTTGAATGTAGACATACATTTTACATTCATGCTTATGTCATTGATAGAGACTTAAGTGGGACCGCAGTGCTGAGCCCTGCCACGAGTATGTGTTTGCTATTACATTTGGAGTCCTCACCATTATAAAACATTTAAAAATGGGGGAATTTAAATTAAGCCTACTGCTTGGGCAGAAATAGAGTTGGGGTTTCCATTGCAGATCTACTCTATTGCAGTGTTTAGTGTGGTGTGCATTCTTGAGTTTGTTTGATTTTTTTTTGGTTTTATTACGGGGCCAGGCTGCCAGCATGGCTCCTGGCCCTGTTTTAATATTCTCATTATTCCATTTCTTCTGTTTCTGCCACTTTTCGCAGTTCTGGCTATCAAGAAATAATTCTCACAATCTTTTGTCAAAAGGTGCGATACCACTCAATTGAAAATGCCAACTTTGAACAGGTACAACTCATGCCCTGTTTGACCTACAGCCATGAAACTTTGATACACACATGCGTCTACTCATGATGAACAACTTTCACACTCTGACTTTTGACCTCTGACCTTTAGATCTCCCACCATTATGAATTATATGAAAAACAGTTAAAACCTATCTCCTCCTGGGATTTTTGAGTAATCTGCACGAAACGTTTTACACATGAACTTTGGACCTATGCCGACAAAACATTGGGGGTGGATTTGTTCTAAGTGAAAAAATTAAGCTTTAATGAGCCAATGAATATTGCAGTTTTATGACAATTATTCATCTGCCCCTAACACATACATGCAGACTCATATTTCTTTGAAAATTTGCAGTAATGTGGATCGTCTGCTTTCACTGGTTTCGGTTTCGAGGAGACATACAATTTCTCTACAAATGGTTTGTGAACGAGTGATCTTTGGTTCATGACAGAAGGCAAGAGTTTATGATCTTCAACAGTCTAGAGCAACCTGGACAAAGCTATAGCACTAGCCTATAGGTAGTGTCTCAGCCTGTCAGTCCAAAGGTTGAGAGTTCGATTCCTGTTAATGGCAATAGGTTGAGGTGTCCATGAGTGAGGTTCTTTACTAGGTTTCTTTTTCTTTGTGCTATTATTGCACTTTGCTTTTTGCGCTTCATTCTTGGCCCTGCTTATTGCCGCCTGTCTGTCTGTCTGTCTGTCTGTCTCTATCACTTTGTCTGTCTATCTGTCTGTCTCTCTGTACCTATCACTCTGTCTGTCTGTCTGTCTAAATTCTTGGTCTCTCTCTCTCTCTCTCTCTCTTCACTGGCCCCGTATTATCGCTGCTTGCAGCTATATTTCAACTTATTTTTCTGTGATTTTTACCATTGTGTGTGTGGCTACCCCCAGAGTATTTCAGGCAGCTATCACCACCAATTACTATCTGATCCTATTTATTAGAAAAGTAGATGGTGTTTACCTTAAACGTGTTTTAAATACTTTGTACAATTCTCCTAACTGTTAATATATTGTCATTTTGTAGTTAAAGTCAACATTTTTGTCAAACTGAATACTTACCTTTGGGAAACTTTACTAAATATTAACAACTCCGGTCTCCCACCCTGTAATTGGGAGTGGCGTAGTCATGCATAGGAGGTCATAGCGCCTCCATATGGCTCTAGGTGTGTGAATGATTTAGTCACCTTTGATGTTTTGGACGTGCAACAGACTGGATTCGAACCAGCTGCCCTTGTGTTCTGGCAAATATTGTCATAGTGACGTACTTTGCCCTTAATTGGACAGAGTCGTCAGACGCAGTTTGGGAAAACACCTGCAGCTGTCAAAACGTATAACGTGTATTTGGCCTACATTGTTCATTCGCTTTTATTTTCATTTAACAAGTTATTAATTCTACTCGAGCAAGTGTTATTAGCCCACAGTTCTGTGTGCTATAGCAGCTTTAAGTTGGCTAGGCTAAGTAATAATTGTCTCCGCCATACTCTCTCGCCAAAAGGCATGGCGAGAGAGTACAGTATGTTTTGCACCCTGTCCGTCCGTACGCGTTTCCGTCCATCTGTCTGCGACCAGCTAATCTCCGGCACCGTTGGCTTGAACACAGCGAAACTTTGCACACACACTCCCTGAATGCCAATTCCGAACCTCTGCCTCAATTTTTTCACATGGGCCTGTTATAGCGCCACCAGGAGGCCGCTTTTTGAAAAACACATTTTTCTATATTACTCCAACAGAATTACACTCCCTGGATGCCAAAGCAGAACTTCTGTACCAAATTTTTCAGATCAGCCTGTCATAGCGCCACCATGATGCCGATTTTTGCAAAACACATTTCTTTATATTACTCCTACAGATTTTGTCCAAAAATCACGCAAATCGGTACAAAGTATCTCTATAGTCATGTGATCAACACAGATCTGTGCGATTGTCCTTATCCCATCCTGATTGGCTGAGATTGGCTTCCAAAGTTTGCAGGATTGGTCCGTTTTGAACAAAATGTCTCAAATCATGAACACAGCATGCAATTTCCGTGCAATTTTACACACACATTCCCATTAGACCGAGGAAGAAATGCCACATGAACATTTTCAAATCAGCCTCATGGTGGCGCTATAACAGACCGATTCGTGTTTTTACCTATAACTGCACCGGTCTGTGTAAAACTTTGTGTGCGCCTCCCTAGGGGCCAAGAAAAAACCTTTGTCCTGCATTTTTCACATCTGCCTTTTATAGCAGCACCAGGAGGCTCACTCATGTAAAACACATTTTTGATTTACAGTATCTGACAGAACTGTGTAGGCTACTACAGTGTGTATGAAATGCAACATCTGTAGGTAACTTGTCAACATCCCCGTTATTTGGCTATTACTGCCAAGCTGCCAATAGAATAGAATGGAAATATTTCTATTCTCGAACAGGCTGACCACAGTCCAAAATGGAGTCTAATGAGAGTGATGACGGGCGTCTTAAATCTAAATCAATATGACAACATAATAACATGATGACAGCAGTAGGCTAATTTCTCCCTTTGAAAACAAAGGTTTGAGACGTGTTGAGTTTGTTGAGTTATGTGTCTTGTTTAGATGAATCCCGACTTATTGAGCAACTGTTTTGCTCGTTGTTGAATCCCACTGTTCCGTGATTAATGCCAATCAGTTGCAATAAACTATTCCCTGTGATCGGTGAATTCGTTTTTATTATCAGGACTTTAATTTCACAAGGTGAATTCTCGTTGAGATTAAGCTCAGAGCTGGCTCAGCCAGCGGCAATAGCGTCCGTGTTGTAAATATAAAAAACGAACATGAAAAGCAACAATTACAGTTTAGTATCCAAACTAAAGCAAACGCAAAAAGCAAGGTAAAAACTCAGAACTCATGGAGTCCAATACCTAAACGATAGACAATGGAACAAATTATATTTGAACGAGGAAGCGAGTGCACTTCCGCAATGCCATAGCCGGGAGGAATTCCTTAACACAGGATTGGTCTCGGAACGTGGTTCGATTTCTTAGCATCAATGGTTAGATAGGGGTAAGTCCCTGCATGCGACACACTAGTGTCCTCTCCAGGGGATGTACTTGTACATCAAGCCCCCTCGCGCTACAGAAACAGGAGATAGGCTCCTGTCCTATCACTTGGCAAGGCTTGCTCCCTTAAAGGTGTGATTCCGTCCTCTGTTCACACCCCTGCATGTCAATAAACCAACCTGTTTATCTATCTGTCATTACAGCAGTAATCAGGTCCAGTCAGCACCTCTCGTCATGGAACCAAGGTAAATGCATGCATCTATGTTGGCAATGCCACATTATGCCACACCCCCTATGAACTAATTGTGTGTCACTAAAGTCTGCCACTGCCCTGTGTGTATAACAAAAACCCTCCAACATGATGCACAATAGAGGCCTCTGTCTTACCTGGCCCAGGGCCGGGCATACACACAGTATCAGGAGAATCACTACAAAGTTTGGTCTGGGTTACACAAACACAACTCGGATGAGAGAGAGTGTGTTTTATCTGCCAGCACAGAGATGTGATTGGTAGTCAGAGGAAAGCAAATGGGAGGTAGGGGGCACAATGGACCCTTCGCTAAGCCCCACCCACTCCACTCTGTGACTGGTGGTGCGAAGTTAGTCACACCCAGGCCTGGCAGCGCCTGGCAATCTCTGCTTCTCACCCATTGATTTGCATGTTAAATGAGGGCTTTTCCCCTTAAAAATAATCGATCATTTCAGGAGCAAGAGCTTCAAAATCTCTTCTAAATCTAGTCAACAGGGCCTGCAGCAGGCTATGCACTGGAAAAATGTGCATGACATTATTTCAATAAACTAACAACTTCAACCTGGTGTTTGCACTTTCTCCATTTACGGCCTGTACATCTACATAAACGTAACATAAACGTGCTTATCCCATGGCCACGGATGTTACATTTATGTACGGGCTCTCAGAAGTAACCGTATCATCCGTATTGTTCAATAAAAAAGCATTTTAATCTGATCGGTGGCTATTTTCTCCATATGCTTTCAATTGCGTGACCCTATCGGTTGGTAGGTGTATTGCACTCTGATACATTATAACTCTATGAGAAAATTGCCATTGATCGGATTAAAATGCTTTTTATTGAACAATACATAATATACGTGTGCTTTTAAGAGTCCCGTGCATAATTGTAACATCCGTGGCCATGGGTTAAGCACTTTACATTTTAAATCTGAGCATTTATATAGATGTACGGAATGTAAATGGAGAAAGTGCAAACACCAGGTTGAAGTTGATCCATGACTGTAACAGGAGTTTTCATGTACCACAGGGTAAGACAACAGTACCAGTTAATAAATAGACGAACAAATGAATTAATATACTTTAACGTGCGGAATCCGAAACAGGCAGTGCTGTAATTCTGAATGTTGTTATAATTACGGTGATTAGTAGCCTATTATTGACACCACCTGGGCGAGTGAGGCGTGTAACTTTCCCGACGTTAAGCTGTGTATGTGTTGTTAACACAGCCATGCAGCCTTGCAGTTTAAGCACAGATTTCAGCTTGGGAAAATAACCCTCCAACGGTTTTTGGAGGTACGTGGAATCTGTTGCTGGTTATAGTCACCATTGCGTTATCGTGGTATTCCTATTCTTGCTATTATGTTGCAAATGATTGTGTGTGTGCGAGCGAAATAACATTGACAGCTATGGCAGGTGACGAAAGCTTGCCAGACCTATGCCAGGCTAACAACGGTTGCTAAGCTGGCATTGGACAATCGCTTTTGGGGTGGGGTTTAGCGAAGGGTCCATTGGTGGAGCAGTGACCATGTATTTGGTAACAACAAGAAGCTTTGCAGGAGACTAAGACAGACACATGACAAGCCCAGACACAACGACACAACAATGTGGAATGTAATGCATCCATTGACCGTGTATAGTATATACATGGTATCTATCTGTCTATCTATCTATCTATGCACATAATCATATTTGTCTATCTATCTATGCACATAATCATATTTGTCTGTCTGTCTGTAGGTCTGTCTGACTTTCTCCCGCATTTCTTGAGAACCGTCCGACCGATCAACTTCAACTTGGCGTTTGCATCCCAGAGGACCAGAGGGAGTGATGTGAGTATCAGTGGATGTCCAGCGAATGGGAGGGAGGGGCACAATTGGTGCAGCAGTGACCAAGTATTAGGTAACAATTTGCTTAGAAATAGATGAGGTGATTAATGACTGAGACAGACACAGGATAAGCCCAGACACGACAACAATACAATGTGGAATGTAACACACCCAATGACTGCGTATAGTGACATATAATCCCACTATAGTCAGCTAAACAACAAAAGAAGACACACACTCACAAGATCAAGTATTTTTTAAAGTATTTAATTTGATATGCCATACTAGCAGTCACAAGGGCAACCTACGGACACGGTTCGGCCTGTTGGCCTGGTCAGCTTATAAACTGACTAGACTAGTTACTTACTGTACTGTATATATAGTTTACAGGAGTCATTGATTATGCAAATGAGTTGGCCATAGCTGAATCATTATATTATTATTAGTAGTAGTAGTAGTTATTGTATTGTTATTATTATTGTTGTTGTTATTATTATTAGGGTAATAATAATATTAATAATAATAAGGGTAATAATAATAATAATAATAATTATTATTATTATTATTACATTATTACATATTACATATTATTAATCACATAATTAAAACAGTTGATTCAATACCAGGCTGTTAAGGTTAAGACATAAAATCAAAATACACAAATCCCACCAGAAACACCTTTTGGAAATACTGTATTAAAAATGTGAATCCAGTACACTTTGTAGCAATAATATCTATATCTCCTCCTCTATTTAAGGGATGTACTCTCTGACTTGTTTATACATCGTCATACATGAAAAAAAAGAGACACAGTTACAGGGAAGGATTATGTGTAAGAAGAAGTATGTTGTTTATTTGTTAAAAAGTCCTTGTGGTTTTTGTATTGTTGGTAAAACAAATTGAGTTAAAAACTAGATTAGAATCACTGAACACAAAAGCAATATAAGAAACCATGATGAAAGATCTCTATTTGCTAGACATTTCAATGCCACAGTTCATGAAGTTTATAGGCTTACGTTCCTTAAATACAGGAGATTGGTATAGAGGATATGCGTGTGACATCATCATCAAACCAGGACGTTATGCAGGAATGCCTATTGAGTGTCAAAAAAATACTTTCTGGCCTTGACAGCCCATGCATCCAAACAGAAATGTCATATCTGATTGCATTAAACAACATTAAACAATGTTAAACTAATTTTGCATGTTTCTTTGCCACTCGATTTGCCACTCGATGTGCCATTCACTTTAAGCATGCGCATATCCTCTATTGCTAATAGTAATGATGACATAGACTGAACAAGTGCTATGATAATGAGTACAGCACTAAGAACTCTGGGTTAGAATTCTGGTTTAAGCTGCCAGAGATCTTAAGTCTTTGTTTGTAAATGTTTTGTGTTGTTTATTTATGTTTATTTAATATACATGATTTGATTTTCTTGTCTCAGTTTTAGGGAACTATTTGTCATCTCAGGGACTAAATAAAAATAAATGAAGCAAAAAGTAAGTCTCACATCATAGTGAGATAGAAGAGACTCCAGAGGAGACGGAAAAATGCCTATACAAAATGGAAATCATAGAAGAAGAGTGAAGCATAGGGAGATGGAAGACACTCCCAAAGATAGGAAAGATTGTGATTTTTCAACAGACAATCCTGTCACAGGATCACTGTCACAGGCTGATGACACTCTACTCACCACACTCAGGTTGGGCGAATCCATCTCCCAGCCTCATTCTTACAGCTTACGCTCATTGTGCCAAATTCCATGTAAAGAGAAAGGGGCAAGTTTCAGAGCAGAGAGGTCCCACAGCTTAAATTATGATATATTACGTTATACACCTGATATCTTTGTTGAAGGTAGCAAGGAAAACTACTGGTTACACTGCACCCAAGCAGGACTGTTCCAATGCAACGTGACTGGCCTGGTGTTTAATATGAAGGCAGAGGGAAATGTCATTTACAGGACAGTCCCTTGGAGCCAAAGGCTTGTAGCCCAGCTTGTCAAGAGGCCTGAAGGACCACTGTTTGACATAGCATGCCGTCAGGGTTCTTTCTGTCAGTTACACCTTCCCCATTGTGAGAGCATCTCCGCGGGTGGAGGCCAATCCTTGTCTGTTGCCCATGTAATGAATGAGGAGAGTGAGCTTATCGTCCCCCATTTGATCACAAAATCTCATGTAATCATAAATGTAACTGGATGTTCTGCCTATGGTGTTGTCGGTGATGTCAACCCTGACAACCCTAATCCTAAACGTGCATTGGTGTTAATGTTTTATACACCACCGATTGATGATAACAAGCCCATATCAATCCTGAAAGTATTGCTGCTACCTGGGAACGTTGTGCGGGATGAAGTGATAAACAAAAGAAGGGAGACAATTGGAGAAGAGATTCACATTGAAAGGCATGCGTGTAAATTAATCCCAAATCAAGAATATACCCTCTCCACTTCCCCTCCACATGATTCCATCACAATTGAACCAAATAAGACAACATTTGATGTTGATGAATCTTCCTATCACAATTACATACCAACATTTAATGTGACTTTAAAGGGAGAGTTTAAGGATGTCAGTCTACTTCTAAGAGACAGTAACAATGACATCTCTGAGTCTGCATGGGAATGCTGTGTAAACTTTTCAGCTCCTGATATAAAAAAACACCAAGTTCAGAGCACACCAACTCTTACAGCGAAAGACATACTGTTGTCTGTGAGGAGGGGATTCATTGACAGAGTTTCATGTCCTGTTCTCGACAAACTCCTAGACAAACTTTTAGAGGAGAAGGTGTTAATTGATGAAGAGAAAGATATGGCTAATGGGAAACAGGTGAAACATGAAAAGGCACGTTTTGTCATTGACGCAGTGAGAGTCAAAGGACTGGCTGCAAGTTCAAGCATGATTTCATTTCTGTGTGATATCGACCCATTTCTCTCTGACAATCTTGGGTTGAAACCCACCACAAGGAAACGCAAATTCCAATCATAAACCTGTCAAAAATAACTCACGACAGCAAAGACCACTCTGTTAAGTAAGAGGCTACCCTCTCTGATGACACAAAACCTGAATCCTTTCAAAATAAAGGTGGAACTAAAATGTTCGCTTTAAAAAATATATATTCAATGTTTCGCACAAAATATGTTCACGGTTTTTCAAAAATAGCAGATCTACAACCTCATAGCGCTGCACTCAGTGCCACGATATGAGCTATTTTTGTAAAGCCAAAGTATAAAATAATGAGTCAAAAAATTACACAGATGCGTTCCCGGATTGAATGGGTTAAATGAATGAAGGAACAATGGCTTCTATTTCATCATGCTAACCAATTATACAGTTAGTTAGTGAACGCTATATATGGTTATGTCTGAGTCATAGTGAACTCTATATGGTTATGTCCAGGGCCGGAGTGGGACTCCAAATCTGGCCGGGAGATACACGCCCACCCAGGCCACCCTGCGCGCGCGCAGCGCGCGCCGCTTTTTTTGGGGGGCCCTTTTTTTGGGGGGCCTTACAAAAGGGGGGCCTTTTTGGGGGTTAAAGGTAGGGGGGAGGCCCGCAGCTGCACTGAGCTGCAAGCAACACTGACTGCATTGAATTGAAATTGACTGTGGTTGGCCTGGCCTGAGCTTAGGAGAGATTTTTTTTTGCTGCATCACTTAAGCGCCGCGCTGGCTGTGGATGGCTGGCCTGACCTGATTTTTTTTTTTGGATTGCAAAAAAAAAAATAAAAAAAATTCAGGCAGGCCACTAGAGGGCAGGCCACCGGGAATAGTCCCGGTCCTCCCGACGGCCAATCCGGGCCTGCAGAGTCATAGTGAACTCTATATGGTTATGTCTGAGTCATAGTGAACTCTATGGTCATGTCAATATACAACCGCTTATGCAGATTTATTCTTGGCTGTCCATATATGACCCATCACTGTACCATGTATGAAAATCTCAACCTGCCATCTCCCACATCAAGAAGACAGCAGCACTGGCTGCAGTTCATTTTTAAATGTATTCATTTTGATTATCCACAGTATCTGAAAGAGCTTATGGAACCTTTCACTTCTAGACATCAACTAAGACATTGTTCACAGATTTACTTTGAAGTTCCAACTGCATCTACGTCAGTTGGAAAAAAAACATAGTGAACTCTATATATGGTATATATGTAACATAGTTCAATAGGTTGTAGTTAAAATCCCACTAAATGGGGAAACTATGCCACCTGCTGTTCAACATGCCTGCACTAAGCTTCATATTAGCAAGGGACTATGGGTAATTCTCAGAGCAATGGAGGATTCTCATGAGAGGTAAACGTCTCTGTATGTCTGTGGACAAAACTAATGTTAACTATCTTGAAAAGCACTTAAAAGTTAATCTGGGTTAACTGTCTGAAAGTTAAATATATTAGACTAATTCTGTCACGTTTTTGTTGGGTCAATCATTCATTTTGTGTATGTTTATTTACTTGTAAAAAACGTCTCCAGTACAAGTAGCTGACAGATTGTGTTGTTGTCTTCCCAGACAGACAAGTGCTTTTGATGTCCACATGTGCTGACATACTGTCTCATGTCCATTTATTGTGAATGCAGGTATGTTGTCAAAGAGTGTTGTAATTTCATTGTGCAAATGGTGCAATTCATGTTTGATGCAAATTCATGTGATTTGATAAATATGCTAAAATACTATAAAAAGGGTAACAGTTCATGGTAAAATACACTACATGTATTTTATATGTTTTGTATGTCATATTAAGAGGACAGTCTTGTTTTCTTTTGTTGTATTTATGTAAACTGTATAAGAAGATCTGCATTGTATTAAGCAAGATCAATATTTGTTAAGGGTATTACTAGTAGCGGCAAAAAAGGCCTTACAAATGTTATACCAACTATAAATGAGTGGATTGATTTAATCTATAATATATTTGTTATGGTTTATGTTATGGTATATGATTCATATACGTGCTATGTGTACTATAGTTGTTGTTGTGTTATCGTTGTATTCTATTTTTTTTGTCTTGTTTCTTATTTTGTTTGTTTTGTCTGGTTGTTGTTGTCAGATTTGTCTGTAAAAAATATGTCTTAATATTAAGCAAGATCAATATTTGTTAAGGGTATTACTAGTAGTGGCAAAAAAGGCCTTAACTAAAAAATGGCTTACAAATGTTATACCAACTATAAATGAGTGGATTGATTTAATCTATAATATATTTGTTATGGTTTATGTTATGGTATATGATTCATATACGTGCTATGTGTACTATAGTTGTTGTTGTGTTATCGTTGTATTCTATTTTTTTTGTCTTGTTTCTTATTTTGTTTGTTTTGTCTGGTTGTTGTTGTCAGATTTGTCTGTAAAAAATATGTCTTAATGTATGAAGTGTATTTTGTAATTTGAGGACCCCCTCGAAAACGAGATGATTCATCTCAAGGGGTTACTCCTAATAAAGAAATTTCAGTTAAAAAAAAAAATGTCTGAGTCATATACTCTATATATGGTATATACAGTATGTCTGATACATGGCGGCGGTCCACCCACCACCGCCCACCTATTATCCAATTTTACTATAGGATGTATATGAAATAGGTAAATGGTATGGTAAAACTTTTTATTTGGCATTATTGAATAAAAAATAAACATTTACAGATTGATAAGGGTGATAACATGTTGCACAGATATGAATACAGTGAGATTTTGACTTGACCTTTTGATCTGCTTTGGACACAAAATGTTTGAAAACGTTTAAAGGCATACTTAGTTCAGGCATCTTTCCTTGAGAATAAAAAACAATACGTTTGTCTGGCAGTAAAGCCATTTAATGCTTTGTCTTTGTCTTTCATCATCACATACATCAATCCATATATTAACGCACATGCCTCAGCCATAAAACAACTAGCATAAAAAAATAACTGATAATAATAAAACTGATAATGACTGAACAATAAGCTTTCTTCACAATCACCAGGATGTCATATAAGACTAAATACATACAGATGAGCATTATATGTGTGTGTGTGTGTGTGTGTGTGTGTGTGTGTGTGTGTGTGTGTGTGTGTGTGTGTGTGTGTGTGTGTGTGTGTGTGTGTGTGTGTGTGTATATATATTTATATATCGTTGCTGTCCGGCAGAAACCAGCTAACTCCATTTTGACGATTTTTCATTTATTTCCATAAATCAGGGCCATTGAACACCCTTTACGTCTGTGTGTTGGTAAAACAAATATTGAACCAATGAAAAGCATTAAAAAGCGCTTCTGACAAAACCAGCTAACTCCATTGGATCCTCAAACTTTCTGCTAAACCAGCTAACTCCAGCAAAGGAGGGTGGAGTTAGCTGGTTTTGCTGACTCCAGGCTCCACCCCCTTTTGACCGCCACTCAGCTGTTCTTATCAATGATGAACAAAATCCATTTTTGTTTTGTTTTGCAGTTAGCTGGTTCCTGCCGGACAGCAGAGATATATGCATACACACACATTTGGAATGAGGCTGGAATGTGAAAAATCAGGAATCGGGAATCGCGTATGTGCGTGCAAAGTTTCACCGCAATCGGACGCTGCGTTCATGTTCATGCGTTCAACTTTAGATCTCAATCTTAGCCAATCAGGATGGAACATGAAAAATCAAACAGATGTGTCTTGATCACATGACTATAGAGATCATGTTTACAATGTGTGTACATTTGGATAAAATCTAAAGGAGTAATATCCAAAAATGTGTTTTGCATAAGTCGCTATGAAAGGCAGATGTGAAAAATGCAGGGCAAAGGTTTCTCCTTCACCTCTAGGGAGTGCACATACAAAGTTTTACACAGACTAGTGTAGTTATAGGTAAAAACACAAATCGGCCTGTTATAGCGCCACCATGAGGCTGATCTGAAAAATTCCAAGTTCCAAAATGTCATGGAAATTGCATGCTGTGTTCATGATTTGAGGCATTTTGTTCAAAACGGAGCACTCTTGCAAACTTTTGAAGCCATTCTTAGCCAATCAGGATGGAATATGAATACTGTGTACTGATTTACGTGATGTTTGGACAAAATCTGTAGGAGTACTGTCAAAAAATGTGTTTTGCAAAAAGCGGCCTCCTGGTGGCGCTATAACAGGCCCATGTGGGGCAGAGGTTTTGCTCTGGCATCCAGGGAGTGTGTGTGCACAGTTTTACTGCGATCAAGTCAACAGTGCCGGAGATTAGCTGTTCACAGATGGTGGGGGCAACGGATGGACGGACACACGGACGGACGGACAGGGTGCAAAACATAGTCTCGGCCATACCTTTCGGCCTGGCGGAGACAATAATAATAATATTTTTGTAGTCAGGAAGGCACTTAAGTTTAATGATCTTTAACAACATAAGTGTGACAGTCACTAGCAGGACTAGTGAGGGAGGCTTTCTCCTGTTTCTATAGCATGAGGGGCTCCAGACATGATGTACAGTACAAGTTAATCCCCTGGACATGATGCTAGTATGTCATAGTGACTTTCCCCCAAAACCAACTGAGTGTCAAGCATGGTCTAATTTTTCAGTCTTCGGTATGACCCGGCCAGGGATCAAACCCCAACCTACCTGTCTCAGGGCGAACACTCTAACCACAAGTCCACTGAGCTGGTTAATGAAAATGGAAGAAAATGGATTATGGCATCTATCAGCTTACAGATGTAAACAAAAACAAATTTGTACCTCCCACAATCATTTAAATGATTATTTCACTGACACTGGACCTAACAGGCTGACATTTCTCTGGTCAGTCTGTTGTTCACCTCATTTATCAGGATCATAAAGGCGAGGTGTTCCAAAGGCTGTGGCTGCTGGTTCTATTCCCATCAGTGGGTACAACACATGCGCCTCCATCAAGTGTCACACATCTACAGGCATTTCCACACAAAGACACTGGAAGACAAGACAATGAACATTATATTATTATGGCCAACATGTCCCATTATCACATATTATAAGTTTAACCGCTTAAGCTCTCTATACTTACATACATACAAACATACACATACAAACTGTGTAACAATCACTGTATTTGTCTTTTTGCCGACACCTCTCGTAGCTGCGTTGTCATTACAGTGTTTGTCTATATGGAAGTTCCGCTCAAAGAGGAATGCTGCAGGGTCCTAGCGCCTGAGGATATTTTGCATCACATCAACAAGTTATCAGAAACTATAAATATATTTTTAACTGTTAAATAGATAAATACATTTACGATGTCTATGTCATTTTGGTGGCAGACGCTTGAGAATAAGAAGAAAAGCACAGGACTCATAGAGGATACAGGATACACAAATGAAATTGTGATGAACCAAATTAATGAGCAGACACATTTGGAACTCGAACAATATAACATTTAAGCTGATAAATGAGTTCTCTGACTGCATGGAATTGGTGAAGCAGATGAACATTTATTTTCAGTTTATTAAAGGAGTATTTCACCCAAACAATGCCTTATTTTCTATCAACACACGCCAAAAACACCTTGAATTCATGGAGATTGTTTCGTTTTGTCCCCCGGCACAAATAATTTTTAAATGGGGGTGTCCGCGGCCAAATATTATTATTTTTTATATATATATATATATATATATATATATATATAGAGAGAGAGAGAGAGAGAGAGAGAGAGAGAGAGAGAGAGAGAGAGAGAGAGGAGGAGGTGTGTTAATGTGACGGCCCTGCCCCTCTGCCTCACTGTTGGCTAGCTGGCAGCCTTGGTGATTGCAGAGTGGAGCAGGCCGTCAGGCCAACTTGCTACACCTGGGGTTATGGGTGTGGCAGAGTATATAAAGTCCTCTCCTTAAAACCTTTTGATATCTCCATATCCTCTCCAGAGCCTGTCTTGGGTGCCACCTGGCCTGAGTGGGCTCAGTCCTTTTCTTTAGTTTTGCACTTTCTATACAACACTCACACAGCACACTCCACACATTCACACACTGCATACATAACTGACTGACTTATTCACACCTAATTCCAATTGTTTATTGCTTTATTTCTTAAAGTTGTAGTAAAATAAATAATAGTTAAAATGTTTGCATCATGAGTGGACTCCCTTCTTTTGCCATGTAACCCTAGTGCATGACAGTTACAGTAATAAGTTAAGAACCTTAATGATGAACAGTTGTACCTGCAGTCTTGTCCACCAGTACTGATGACATAATTGTCGTCGAAGGAGAAACGGATGTTTGTCACATGAACAGAGTGCCCGAAGTGGCGCTTGTGTTTGGCCTGGGAGTGGGGGGGGGACGACGACAAAAAAACAAACAAAAACAGAGGTCACAGGGTGACAAGGGGAAGGGCCCCTGGTCTCATGAATGTAAAATGTTTAATAGACACTAGGTGGCAGCAGAGAGCAACTGATGGCCAGCCACGATGGTGGTGGGAAACACACCACTGCAGTGGTGGAAAGTAACTGAGTACATTTACGTACTTAAATAAAAAAAATATATACTTTTACTTCTACTCCACTAAATCTCAGAGGCAAATATTGTAATTTTACGCCACTACTATTTGACAGCATTAGTTACTAATTACTTTGTAGATTTTGATTATTATTACAAAACACACTAAACACTTCAGCCGTATATATATTTTGGCCATTTGAAAATAGCAGATCTACAAGCTCACAATGCGTCGCGATCATTGTGAGCTTATAGATTTTATACATTTTGAACTTGTGAAATGGAACATTTTGCACAATGAGGACTTTTACTTTTGGTACCTTAAAGGACGACTTCACCCATTTCAACCTATCTTCATACAATAGGTCCTCACTAATGCTCATGATAAAATGGTACCATTTTTTATTCTCTGTCTGTGTTTCAGAGGAGGACTGTGGACAGTTCAGAATCCTGTCTACCAGTGACATCATCGATGGGGAATCCAAGCTAATAGAAACTGCAGGCTTTTTATTCCTGGAAAGTTGCAATGCAATCATAGAAGCCATTGTTCTTGTGTTCTAAATAAAAAATGTGAAATCTTGTTTGAAAAAATAAATCTGCCTAACGATGATGTCACTGGTAGACGGATTTCTGGACTGTCCACAGCACTCCTATGAGACACAGACCAAATAGAAAAAAATGGTACCATTTTATCATGAGTATTAGCGAGGACCAATTATATGAAGATAGGTTGAAAATGGGTGAAGTCGTCCTTTAAGTATATTTTGATGCAGATACTTTTGTAACAGAGTAAATCTACATTGCAGTATTGATACTTTTACTTAAGCCAGTCCTTCTTCCATCAATGCACCATGCACTGTAATTCCAATTACTGCTGCTGTTTTTTTATCACAGTGGTATTGAAGGTGCTGTAAAGTGTAAAGTAATTTTCAACCTAAAAAAATATTTCCTGAATAAAGAGCTGGAGAGACAGGGAACCCCCTGTTCTTGAACAGTCTATAGCAAGTATTACTATGGGGATAAGGAGCTATCTAAAGTAGTACAATGTAACTTTTTGAATGAATAAAATGTAATTTTGTCCAATCTGTATGGTAGAGTATGTTATTACAATAACTTATACAATTGGGGTGGTTGTATTTTGTCTCCCTGCTCTTCTATTGAGACATTAGATTGTGTCAAAGGTCATGTCTCACATAGACACAAGATCTGACACACATTTTGACCTCATGGTCAAGATTCAATTTATCCCCTGAGCAAGCAGGCAGGCTCTATTGGCTCAATGGTAAAATATCGATATATATATTCAGCACTTACGCAACCAACCAGGTTCAAATCCTGGGTAGTAGAGGAAGGTTACATAGTGCAACTTCAACTCTTATTTTACTGAAACATATATATCACTTGCACCCGCTTTAAGATCGTTATTTTTTTTATCCAGGACTCAAACTCACAGACTTTTCCCTGCAGGGGAAGTGGAAGAGCTTGACCAATCCGTGGTCGTCTCCGGTGACCACGTTGAGACTGGCATGTGACACACAGCAGCACGTCACGTCAGCCTTGTCTGCGCTCCTCGGCCAGATCCCTAACACCTCGTCACCTAGGATACTTTGATTGATAAAATGTAAATGGCACGTTGTACCGACAGACATTGGGCCCGATTCATGAACCGTACTTACGAACAAATTTGTTCTTAGACCCACTTAAGAAGTTTTTTAAGAGATTTTGGCATTCACAAATGTTTTCTTAGCTGTGATTTGTTCTTAAGTTAAGAAGAAATCTACGCATACTAGAGAGCACTCTTAGGGTGGCCTTTGAGTTCTTAAGTGTGATATGTTTGTGCAAAAATAATTAATTCTCGAAGTTTCTTCAATTCTACAGTTGTATAATATAGGATTTAAATTACAATAATATTTTTATCATATCTTTAGAGCAAAAAAGGTTCTCAAAGGTGTGGTCTGGGGACCCCCAGGGGTCCTTGAAGCTGTTCCAGGGGGTCCACAGCAAACGAGGAACAGTTTAATCACTTTGTCCCATTACTGGCAATTTTGAACTTGTAGATCGGCTATTTTCGAAACATTTTGATAAATCTTGAAAACATTTCCCTAGCAGAAAATATTTTCAGGTGGGGGTCTGCAGCCAAATGCATCTAACCCAAACAGACCCGGTTGAGTTGAAGCCCAAGCCCCATACCCACCCCATAACCCCCCACCCAACCCACCCTCATCGCCCCCCCATACCCCCACCCCCATATCCCGACATTCGCCACACCCCCATTTTCAAGTCCCCTTCCTACCTGAAAGCCCCCCTATACCCACCAGTCACACCCATCCCCATCCCCCACACAGCCCCCTACACCCCTCCTTGCACCACCATATCACCCACCACACCCCTATTTCCACCCCATTACATACCAAGCAGCTGCTACCTTAAAGACCCTCTATATCCACCCACCAGCTTTCAGTACTAAAATGTTTTATATCCACTACTAACGCTACTCCTGAACATGAAATATGGATAACATTTTTAACAAATAATTTCAGCAAATTTACATTGATATCGAGTGGTGATATGTTGATTAATGTGAGAGAAATAATAAAATACATTCATTAATTAAATAAAATAATTTGCTGTTCACTTCAGAAGTACCTCCACAGAAATATTTATTTATTTTTATGTTTGGAGTCTGGTGTTCCACCATCTTTAGGCTTTAGTTTAGGTATTCTTTACTTCATTCTCTCAACTTTATTTCTCTGTGTGATTTCCTGTGATTTCTGTGTGCAGCAATCACACACAGGTGTGACTGCAGGCAGAGCCTAAGAACATTTCATGAATCTGACTCGACTTCTCTTAGGAATTCACTTAGGAAGAAATTTAAGAAGACAACTTACGAATTTATTGCTGAATGAGGCCCATTGAGTCTAAAAGGATAACACCAAAAAAGTCCTGGGGACTTGTTTCCATTGTGGTCCTATGTATTCAATTCATCAACGTAGCATAAACATTTTACACAATAATACATGTCATCAACAAATACAAAACACTATATACAGAGGAGAAAAGGGAAAAACGGCGGCATGTGAACGGGAATTTACATTTACCTCCCCTTGTATGTGTGCGTGTCTGTGCGTGTGTGTGTGCGTGAGTGTGTGCATGCGTGTGTGTGTGTGTGTGTGTGTGTGTGTGTGTGTGTGTGTGTGTGTGTGGGTGTGGGTGTGGGTGTGGGTGTGTGTGTGTGTGTGTGTGTGTGTGTGGGTGTGGGTGTGTGTGTGTGTGTGTGTGTGTGTGTGTGTGTGTGTGTATTACCTGGTCCAGGAAGCCCAGGTGATTGTGTCTATAACTGTCTGATCGGTCACCATCTTCCCTGATGGAATCTCATGAACTTGACGCTCATAGGTTCCTGTAGAAACCTGCACACACACACACACACACACACACACACACACACACACACACACACACACACACACACACACACACACACACACACACACACACACACACACACACACACAGATCTACAAGCTCAGCCGATCTACAAGCTCACAACGCGTCACATCGGCTATTTTCAAAATTGTTGTACTTTTACTTTTGGTACTTTAAGTATATTTTGATGCCAATACCTTTCTACTTTTACTCATTTAACATTTTGAACACAGGCATTTTACTTATTTTAGAGTATTTTTATATCGTCGTATTGCTACTTTTACTTCAGTAAAATATCTGAGTACTTCTTCCACCACTGGTATTTGTGTACCTGGATGTACTTGCTGTCAGCAGAGAAGTCCATGGAGATGATGAAACTGGGGATGTGTCGACAGTAAGCCAGCCTGTTCAGACTGTTGCCAGGCGACAGGTCATACAGGTCCACGGTACACTCCATAGATCCCACGGCCAGGTAGGACTTGTCTGGACTGAACCTACATGCACGCGCGCACACACACACACACACACACACACACACACACACACACACACACACACACACACACACACACACACACACACACACACACACACACACACACACACACACACACACAGATAAATACCAACACTTGTGTGTGTGACATCAGACCAGAGCTTGATCAGCAAGAGAGAGAAGAGAGTTTTGGTCACATTTGTCTAAAAAAGGCTGTTTTGCGTGAAGTGACACATTGTTCAGCGCAATAACCACGGTACATGCTTCTATACCACACTGCATCGCGGTGTTAAACCGGTACATGTGCTGTACCACAGTGATTCTCAAACTTTTTCATTTCAAGGATCTCCACGGACCCCCATTTGATACCAATTATTTTTCTCTGGGACCCCCAAACTACATTGTAAAAACCTCTGTGTTAATTTAACTCTGAGAGAGTACACATGGAACCAAATTGACCCATTCATTTGGTTCCATGTGCACACTCTCAGAGTTACAGACCCGTAATCGTCCACGTTGAGAACCAGCCGCAGTACCGTATGTCCTGGATGGGGGCGCCGCGGTCCCGCCTCTTGCCGCAGATCTTCAGGGAGGCGGTGAAGAGAAGGACAAACTCTCCGTTGGTCATGCCCACCGCCACCATCTCTCCATCCTCACTGTAGCACACACACCTCGCTGCATGACCCAGAGACAACTTGTTACACAGCTTCTGGAGAGAGAGAGAGAGAGAGAGAGAGAGAGAGAGAGTCTCTGAAACTACAACAACCAAATCAACCAAACAATATCAAATATGACAAAACAAACAAGAGAGATGACAAGATACTAATAACAAACACAACAACAGAACACAAGTCAAGTATTATACTCCTGGCAAGCATAAATAATGGATAATGGATTGAAAATATATAGTTATTCTAAATTATAAACATGTACATGTACTCTCATAATAAGAAGCACATTTCTAAACAAATCAAAAGATGAAATGGAACGAATATTTGCAGGTAGGTTAGTCCAATCAGAAGGAGCTTTGAACATAAAGGCTTTCTTGGCTAATGTTTTTGAAACTGTAGGAACAGTAAAAAGGAGTTGAAAGAAGAATATGGAAGAATATGGAGCCATAAATAGTTTTAGATATTGCAGATAAATAAAATGAATACATTTAAAACATAAATTGTAACCAGTGGCGTTGTCTTCTTACAATGGGAGAGAGCAATTTCAGATTGTCATTAACAAATTAAAAAACAATGATTTGTTGTGAAAGGACATCCAAGAATAAATCTGCATAGTTTGTCTGCAACTGTATTGAGAGGAATAAGATTTGTTTTGGATGCACAAAATAAACAACATCTGCATAATCCATTATTGGTAAGATGAGTTGTAGTAAAAGCTTCTTTCTAACAGAAAAAGTAAGACAGTTTCTGGAATGGTAGAGAATACCCATACTAAGATCAATTTTCCTCACAATATTATCAATATGGCACTTAAATGATAATTTGCATTTGCATTTGCATTTGCATTTGCATGCGGTGGCATCATGGCTGGCTGTGATGGCAGTGTACGTGTGCATATGTGTGCATGTGCGTGTGTGTGTATGTGCGTGTGTGTGTACCTTGTGGTCCAGGTCCCAGATGCGTACAGTAGCGTCATCACTGGCTGTGATGGCAGTGTGTGTGGAGGGATGGACGCTCAGGCCCCACAGCTGTCCCTCTGCATGTCCATCCATCACCACGTTGCACGCTGCGTTCTTCTCCCCCACCTCCATGATCTCCCCGTCTTTGGTGCCCACCAAGATCTTACCCTGAGAGTGAGAGAGAGAGAGAGAGAATGAGAGAGAGAGAGAGAGACACAGGATGGGAACCACTGCGCTATGGCACTTAGATCGGGTCCGTCGGCCAATTGGTGACCTTCTGATTTTACAGCCACCCAGTAGCAAATAAACACAACTACAAAACTAAAACCCCCAAAAAAGGCATTTCAACCCAATCAAAAATCGGCGATCAAAAAACGGCGAAAGTGGCCGTTTTCAAGATGTTTTGGCCATTATCTCTGGAACAGAAGGTCCAATTTGCTCAGTTCAAAGCTTGTTGGATGCGTGACTTTGAGGACATTAAGCACGCTATACCTTTTCGGGTTATTTGTTTTTTTTAGGGGAGGCGAGATATTAGTTGGGCAGACAACCGCCTGCCCTGCCTCTACAGTGGGTACGCCACTGCACTAACCTTTCCTCTGCAGACAGAGCGAACACACTCCACTGGTCTTCCAGTGTCCAACTGAAAGGCTCTGCAGCGCGTCATCTCCTGGTCCCACAGCTTCACCGCTCCACCCTCCTTAGTCCTGACATAATATACACAGTGTTCAAAAATGTTCAAAAATAGCCAATCTACAAGCTCACGTCACAAGGTCAGCAATTCTTTTACATAATTTTAATAGGGCTAAAGTGGTTATTAAAATAAAGTTCAGTTTATGTGTTAATGTTACAATCAAAAAGTGATCTGTGTTTATTTGTTCTCAAATAGAAACTTAAATTAAAAAAAAAGTTAAAAAGTTGATTTCATGATTTTGCACTTTTTTATTTATTTTTTAAAACAAAATATGGGTAGATGGGTGGTCTAGGGCAGTGGTTCCCAAACTGGGGAACCACCCTACATCATTTTGCGTTGCCTGGTGTTGTGAGCTTGTAGATATTATCACAATATTTATCTGTGGATCCGAGTCAAACTAAATGTAATGCCTCAACTCCTACAATTGGGGGGTCCGCAGTTCAAATATGATTATTCTGGGGGGTCCTCAGTTCAATTATGATTATTTTCGGGGGGTTGCGGCCCGAACAGTTTGAAAACCACTGGTCTAATCTCGGATCATAAATCTGCTGCACTGACGCTGCAGCTGACGAGACTCACGGCCGCTCCTTGCCCCCGGTGACGATGAGGCCGTCTCTCAGCGTAGTGTACATGCTGAACACTGGACCTGTGTGGGCCTTGGCCACTACCCGCTGAAGACCATGGTCCCTCCATACGTACACATCCCCGCTTATAGAGCCTGTAAATGTTAGGTTGTTCTACACACACACACCCACCCACACACACACACACACACAAGTGTGTGCGCACACACACACACACACATACGCACACGTACGTACGTACGCACACACACACACACACACACACACACGCATGCACGCACGCACGCACACACACACACACACACACACACACACACACACACACACACACACACACACACACACACACACACACACACACACACACATGCGTACATATGCACACACGCGTCCCAAGACCATTAGGGTTTTATGGATGATGCATCTGAACATCAATGTACAATCTACAATTTCATCAATAGAACATGTATTCTATTGCAAGTTTGACCCATTGAAATACTCTTTAAACGTCTAAAAATGATCCGTCGTGGCGACTGAGAACTTGAATCCATGTGGATGGCAGAACTCGAGAACAAAAACAATACATTGTGCTCAATTGGTAATTGCCCGACCGGGCAGGTCAAACAGGTTTCACTTGCCGCACATTTGTTTTTTAGTTTTTTCATTTTTACTTACATTGGGCATTCGGGCACCAGTTAAATCGGACCCTGATTGTGGTATTAATCATTTTATTTAACCACTTGAACCCTCTTTGTCCATGTAAAGTGGGCTAAGACTAGAAGGTTTAAGGGGTTTAGTAAAACATACTGTATGAGTAGCCTACTTCTTCCACCACTGAAACTTACAGCACCAAAGGCGACAGACAGCATGGTCTGAATCCTGGCGTCTTCGACGGAAGCCACGGTCCCTCTCCTGTACACCAGAGAGCCTCCCGCCAGGGTCCAGAACCTCACGTGTTTGATCCCCACCGACACAAACTGGCTGTCTGAGTCTGGCCGGAACTCCACCACAAACACCCTGTCTGGGTGGCCCCCTCTACTGCCCGCCTTACTGCCTGGAGAGAGAGAGAGAGAGAGAGAGAGAGAGAGAGAGTGGGTCCTACTCCTCCCTCATATACCCAGACAGTGAATGCATGTGACAAAAGAACAAACATAGACAAACAAACAAACTAATAACCCTTACCATCCTGCCACCTCCACACAGAGATGCTGTGGCCAGGCTCCACCCCCACAGACAGCAGTAGTTTCCCAGTAGCGCTGAAGTTAACGTAGCCCACGCCTTTAGCGTGAGGACAGCGCAGGACGGACAGGGTCTGCTTGCTGCCCGCGTCCCACACGTGGATGGACGGAGGGGTGCCTGACACACAGAAACACATTAGAGCAGCTAGGGGTCTTCATCATGTTTCAGGCCCAACACACACACACACAGTCCTACCTATCTGTCCGGTAGCGATGACATTTTTGTATTTGGGGTGTTGATTGACAGTCAGACACAGGATGTCGTCGGTGTGTTCCACATAGAAGCTCTGACACCCTGGTGGTGAAAAAACAACTACTAATAATGCAAAATAAAAAAATACACTGTTCCAAGTAAAAGGCCTGTATTCACCAACATTCACCGAAGCAGGGTCGTCAATGTGTCTGTACACAGACAAACGTATCCGTGGCAAGACTTCCTTGTCCATGGCAAATTTTAGATAATTTGTTTTTTACATAACATTATATTGTTCTTATTTTGATCATAAGACCCAATTCCTGAATGTCAGTCTCCAGGTTTTCCTCAGAATATGTATGACACTATGGCACACAGGAGTCCACTAGGACAGTGGTTCTCAAACTTTTTATTTTCAAGGACCCCATAACTCTGAGAGTTTACACATGGAACCAAAAAGATCTGTAGGGTCCATTTGGTTCTGTGGGAGCCAAGTTCGAATGTTGTGTTTAATTTTAATAACTGCTTATTTTTGTGATTTGTACTTTTGCCTAAACAGTTCATGTATATCGAAGTATATGATTGTTAAATAAGCTAAGTTAAAAAGGTTTAAATAAGTTAACAATTTGTTTAATTCATGATGAGGTTCTTTAGGTTAAAAACAATGGTGTTACTGTAGCTTTAAGAAGAGAGCTCAGGGTGTGTAACTGAGAATTTAATTGACCATTGCTAACACCTGAGTGTGCCCAGGGCAGTGCTGATTGAGATTTCTATCACATGTGTGTGCAGGGCCGTGCCGATTCAGTTGCCGATTCAGTTGACAAGGTCAGAGCTACACAGTGTTTTGACCGTAGTATATTTTTGAGTTTTAAGACTTGTTTTAGATCACATTTTTTGGAATAAATCTTTTTGTGATTCTTTTTACATCGGAGTCCTTTGACGTTTTTCTGCTCAAGGGAATATACACAGTATAGAAACGTGCTGCTGAAATTCAACCACTCACAGCTTCCATTTGTGCACTCTCAGAGTTTCAGACCAGTAATGGTAATTTAAGGCTATAGCTCTTTATGTGTTTGTAATATTATTGTCCACTCATTTTGTATGTCCATGGCACCAAAGTAAAAGCACAGCGTGTGTGTGTGTGTGTGTGTGTGTGTGTGTGTGTGTGTGTGTGTGTGTGTGTGTGTGTGTGTGTGTGTGTGTGTGCGTGCGTGCGTGCGTGTACCTGTGCTGAGGCTGTGGACGACAGCCGTAGCGGCTGTGTGGTAAATGATGTCGGCCCCGTCGTTAAGGTAGTGCAGGTTGTTGCGGCAATCGTAACCACGGAAACCAAACACATGGTCCAACGTCAAGTCCTGGAGAGGAGAGGAGAGGAGAGGAGAGGAGATAAACACTAAATGCTGCTTCTCCATGGAGAGGAGTGCATGTGAATTACAAAATGCCAGATACAGAAAAAGCACAGACAGACAGACCTCCACCGGTTTCTTCTTCTTAGAGATGTTGTTTCTCTGCAGTTTGTCAGGCTGAGGGGGGATTCTGCTGACTGGAGGTCTAGAGCAGACAGACATACAGGTGAGGTCACCTCCTCACAGACAGCTCGACGGCAGCGTCCTCACCTCCCACATTCATATACAATCACCATTCACACACACATGGCGGAGGAAACCATGCAAGTCACCAACCTGCTCATCGGGAGCAATTAGGTGTTAAGACACTTCGACATCAACTCTGGGGGAGCACGGGATCGAACTGAACCTCTCGGTTCCCATCTGGCCGCTCTAACGGCCACTCTACCCCCTACATATTTATCACATGCATAATTATTTCCATGTCTATCTTCACAAAGCATTACTTTGTGATGTGCTGTCAGCTCAATAATCTCGGGCAATAACCTTATCTCCATATTTTAACTTTTTGTGTTTTTTCGTAAATAGATCGTCTACTTTTGCTATTTTGGCTAATTTGAATCCTGAAAAGTAACAGTTTTGGACGTATGAGGCTTCCACCTGACAGAGACGATACACATATTTATGATTATTGGAAATGATTGAGTCTTTGTGACAGAAACCAGCCGTTTGACGGCTGAACAGGCTAGTTCTCTGAATGAGACAGACATGCACAGCACAGCACATCGTCACAGTGCTTTCGTTTCCAGGATACTGTAAATACATGCCGGTCCCTTTGAAAACCATTCATCAGTTAGGGACACAGCCCCTAAAATAAAGAGTCTTCATAAATTGAATACACACGACCACATTACATTTATACTTACTTCATAATTCCCTGCCTCCAGAGGAAAGCGAGGTAAAACACAAGACACATAATTAAGACAGGTACCCAGACAGGTGTGTGTGTGTGTGTGTGTGTGTGTGTGTGTGTGTGTGTGTGTGTGTGTGTGTGTGTGTGTGTGTGTGGGTGGGGGGGGGGGTTGTCCAAGTGTAAGGCAAAACGGCCTGCAATCTCCTGCATTATAGGCAGTCGTTCTGTATCCACTATTTCCCCTGTGTTGGTAATATGGCAGATGGAAGTATATGACCTATATGTTGACCGTGAATGTGTTCGTGTTTGTTGTTTACATTTTTGTAGACTTATTACGTTATTTTGAGTACGTACCGTATGGCATAAGAAGCAACTGAAACATATTTGGGCCCATGTGTGCGTGTGTACCTGTCTTCTGTAGTGTCTGTGCGTTGTAGGTGTGGTTTGGTTCCAGTCATGTTTCTGATGCTGACAGCGCACATCTTACTGCTGTAATCTGCCCGCTTCTCCCCGGCAACATCACTGTCGTAACCTAAACACACACACGCAATCAGATTGATTTCAAACTGGGGCCATGAAAATGTAACATTTTCTTTATAATCAGATCAACAGTTGTGCTAGTCTGGTTTTAAAAACTCCTTTGGCGCCCACACTGGTGCCTGGTTCTGTTCAAGGTTTCTTCCCATGAAAGGTTTGTTTTTTCTTGCCATTGTCACCAAATGCTTTCCCGAGGAAGAAATGACGGTTCTCTCTACCATAAAGGGTCACGAAACAACCTTGCGAAATGTGTTGGAATGTTGAAAACAACTGGTTTGGGGATCACACACACACACACACACACACACACACACACACACACACACACACACACACACTCACCTCCATCCTCCTCCGTGTCGTCGTCCGAGTCCTCACTGTCTCCCGGGGTGGAGGGGCAGAGGGGAGAGGGCGTCGGCCTGTCGCCGCCCTCCTCGCGGTACGTAGGCGTCTCCCCCTCACTGTCAACGGCCGCGCCCCCCCGCTCCCTGCTCCAGATCATCAGGGCGGTGTCGGCCCCGCCCACCGACAACAGCATGGAGTCGTCGCTCGCCCAGCGCACGTTGGTCACGTGACAGCCGTGACCCGCGTAACGCTTGAACCTAGCATACTGACCCTGAGAGAGAGAGAGAGAGAGAGACAGACAGACAGACAGACAGACAGACAGACAGACAGACAGACAGACAGACAGACAGACAGAGAGGGGTCAAGGAGTGGTGGAGCTCCACTTCTTGACTGCATGTGACAAATATAAACACATGAGAAGAGAAGATTACTACCCTAAATTCACAAAAATAACAAAAACAAAGATACAGTTTGACTCTATACAGGCAATCCCCTACTTATTGGGTGAGAAAGCCGAAACGTCAAGGTTGGCAGCAGAATGTGTAGCAGCCTGTCACAAAATGAGGGACAACAGGTGAACACTAAGTCTAATAGACTAATGTAATTTTGCTTATGTTTGTCCTTATTATTTTGTTTGTCTTTGACATCAATCACACCGTAACATGTATTATACACCTTTATCTGCCGTGTGTGTGCATTTGATGTCGCAATATGAGAGTGTTTTCGAGCCGATCTTGTTGAGCTTGTAGAGTGGCTATTTTCAAAATGTTTGCCTCAACAATTTGGCCAATGTTTGACCAATTTTTATTGTATAGTTTGTTGATAACTTTTGACACTGTAATGGTCTCAAAAATGTAGGTATTAAAATGTCCATGGTGCTGAACAGACAGCTCCCATTAGATGTAGTGACTCTGTCCGTGGTGCTGAATGGATAGCTCCCTGTGTTAGATGTAGTGACACTGTCCATGGTTCTGAACAGATAGCTCCTTATTAGATGTAGTGACTCTGTCCATGGTGCTGAACTGGGCAGCAGCCAGTCTGCCTCTTTGACTGGTGCTGAACTGATAGCTCCACAGCATCAGTTTTCTTTTTATCACATTCAGAAACCCCTCCAAATTATTTGGCGACCCCTCTGGGGGTCGTGACTCCCAGGTTGAGAACCACTGGACAGCGGTATACATGTCATGTTGATTGTCATCACGAGTGTGACTCGTACGTCTTTCTGGCTCCGCTGCATTATATTAGTTATATTTGTCAATTGGTGTTGCAGCATATATGATGTTGAAAGACTATATTCAAGCGTCATGTCAAGCTTATTCTGCACCAGTAGCCTACCAACCTACCGACAGCGGAACATGTTCATTATGTTGTTTGTTGAAGAGTGTAGCTCTTGTCTCTGAACCAAATGGACACGTAAGGGCCATTTGGACCTGACACGACACGACTTAAATAATCTGTATGTTGAAACTATACAAATATAGGATTCTAGGTCAACAAATCAACAAACACGACACGACACTTCCTGGTGTCTCACCCTGACTGGATAGCTGAACAGCTTGAGGAAACCAAAGTCGTCCCCAGTAGCCAATAGCGTGGTGTCTTGTGTGAGCGACGTGGCGTTGACATCTGTGATGTCACTGTGTGTGGGCCAGATGCCCTCAACACTGGAGCCCAACACACACGTCCATGAACACCACTCTATCTTCTCCAACTGAAACGGGCGCATTACAATCTACTTATACCACAGTACAATTATAGTTAGAAGAACCCATAAATATTCATTACGCTTTTTATAACAATAATCATAACACATTTGACATACAACACTTGACATACAAGATCAAGTATCAAAGTATTGTAATGGGCTTACAACACTGCATAATTAAGAGTTATAAGCACTCATAAGTAGTTATTAATGCAATCACAACACATTACAAAGCCTCTTATGATGACATTATTTTGTTCTGGTCAAGTATCATAATACTTAATAGTTGCTGGTCACTCACTGGATTTTTCAATTGGCCAAGATCATCATTTTTATTATAATTATCATAGCTGTAATACATTATAATAATTATATAATGCATTATAATCTCTGTTATGATGCATTATACTGTGATTATAAATCCGCCACATACTTTTGTGTGGCGCTGTACTGTGATCAAGTAGGGCATTAATTTACAAAAAAAAACACGAAAAGTTAGATTATGGAGATAAGTGGTTTCTGCCTGACAGCAACATTATAAACTGACCTCAGAGCTGCAGATGGTGTGTCTTTTTCCTCTCGGAGCTTCAAAGAACAGAAGCTCATTGGCTCCAGTGTTCACCTGGAGCAATTTACCTGGACATACACACACACACACACACACACACACACACACACACACACACACACACACACACACACACACACACACACACACACACACACACACACACACAGGTTGCTTTTTCAACTGGTTAAAGTGCAGGTTTTTATAAAACCTGCAGTTTAACCAGTTGAAAAGGGGATTTTCCAATCCTGTTTGGATGACCATCCACAGGCACTCACGTTGAGCATTTGCAATGTGCAACGTGTTAAGTGGTCAGATGGGTGGGCCACGTACAT
>NC_139950.1:13121776-13124276 GCF_963454915.1 Gymnoscopelus microlampas
AAGTCAAGGATAAAGTTCACTGTGTTGGTTTATGTATTTGAAGTAGGCTAAGTTGGAAGTGTCCATCCTACTATAATCCTACTATAATTCTAGTAACCTCTGTAGTGGTACGTGAGTGTAGTGGTACGTGAGTGAAGATACCCGGTTCTCCTCACTGGCTGGACCAATTGCTCTGATTTTGCACACAGCCATTGACCATTACAATCTGAACGCAACTGTGAAGCCCGTTTTTCAATTTAATCAAATCCCAGCTTCTTATTAGCGTTTTTGTGTCAAAGAATGTCGTCCCATAGCTGCGGCTGCCCAGCTATGGGACAAACTGCCTCCCGGGTTGCCAGATCATGTGCGCATATCCCCCCACGGATGCGCTGCGCCGACCGGGTATGGTCTAGTAGTGTTAATTTTGACAGCAAATTTTGATTTAGTTGTAGTCATAGTCTTTTGAATGTAGTTTTAATCATACTTTTAGTCATCTGAAATGTTTTCAGTGTTCTGTCTAGGTCTGAGTTTTGTTTATTCCCCATGTGTTTCTTGTGCATCTTATATTGTATTAATTTTTGTGTTTTCCTGCTTGCCCTTGTAGATTACTACCTGTGTTGTCTCATCCCACTCTAATTGGTTATTTTGTTCACCTGTGTTCTGTTAGTCTTGTCCAATTCTGTGTTGATTGTACTTTGAGTTTCACCTGTGTCCTGTTAGTGCTGTGTCTACTTAAACTCCTCTGTGTTGTCGATTTCATTGTCAGTTTGTCATTTAGTGTCAGTGTGAGTCTAGTGTCTACTAGTTTGAGTTCTTGTATATGTTTATCATTCACTGTTCGTCGTTATTTAAAAAAAAATGTTTTAACCTGCCTACCTGCTTGTAGTGAAATTGGGTCCTATTCCTCACTCATATCCTAACACTACAGTTAATTTAGTCAACTAAAGTTTATCTTGGCAGGCCTTGATAGCATCAAGATTTATACTTAACTTTGTGCCGAAAATAGCCGATCTACAAGCTCACAACATTGTGATTACGCTGTAGATTGGCTATTTTCGGAATGTGACACACGCCCACAACCAAGTATAAAATTATTTGTCTTAATTCCTCCATGACTTCTAGTCTAGTTTTTATGTATTGACAAAATTGTCAATATGTTAAGTCATAGTTTTAATCATCATAGCTTTAGTTTTTATTTAGTTTTCGTCATCGTTGTAGTCGCCAAAATTAACACTGGAAGTGTCTGCAAGTTGATTTTCATATTGTAGTGGATTGAACAAACGCACGCGCGCCATGGTACCTGAGAAGTCCAGTGCACACACTCCTCTGTGGTGATGTCCTTTTAACACAGACAGACACTTCAATGTCTGAATGTCCCACACATGGATGGCTGGGTCCCGTCCCACCTGAACACACACACACACACACACACACACACACACACACACACACACACACACACACACACACACACGTAAACCCTATATGGTTGACCGGAGTCCCTCAGGGCTCTATACTGGTTTATTTTCAGTTTTCTGTTGTCGGGAAAGCTTTCGTTGAAAGGCAAGCTCACAACGTGTCGCAAACGCGAGACGTTGTGAGCTTGTTTATTGCCTAATTTCAGCTAAGCTTTCCCCACAATACGGATGCTGGGGTTTAAGTGGTTCAATGATTGCAAAATATAATAATACAAATGTGTCTCTTTGCAAACTAGTATATAAGAAGCAACTACTTTTCTGATTTCTTTTTTAAGATATAAGAGATAAATAGTTTATCTCTTATCCAGAGTGACCAACAAGGTAAAGGTGAGAGTATACAACAACAGTGAAATTGGTCACATAAGTCGAGATGGATCAGTGGAGCTCCCTCTGGGTGTTGTGTCCGTGGGCGTTTCTCACTCTTTTGAAGTTGTTAGACAGGTAAATGAGCACTGGTCCCTTGAGTATCTTGAAAACCAGGCCCATTGCAAGTTGCTGTACTCTAGCCTGGCGTAGCTAGACTATATCACTGCGTGGATATGAGTCTGGTGCTTCCATGAGGACGTTTTGTTTCCCAAGGGGCGGGATCAAAACAATGGCCCTCGACGCAATTGGTTAGACCTACGACCAACTACCAATTACAGTCGCCCATATTCAAATACTGGGCCCTGATTGGTTACACACGTCTTCTGGAACAGGAAATGGATTCTCTATGGAGCGGTGCCAGACCCAAATCGCAGAGTGCAATTTTTTTTTGCACTCGCAGATTCGTCTGGTCCCAGGCTAGCTGTACTCTGTCCTCTACCCTGAGCTACTAGCAGTAGTAGCAGCAGCAGCAGCAGCAGTAGTAGCAGCAGCAGCAGCAGCAGTAGCAGCAGTAGTAGTAGTAGTACCTGTGCTGTAGCTGTGTAGTCTTTCAGCGGGTGTAAAGTCAGACTCAGTATGTCGTCATGGTGACCAAGGTAGAACCTCTGAGTGTGCGTCAGTGGGTTGTACACGACCGCTACCGCGGCAACGTGGTAAACAACCTCCCCCGTCTGACT
>NC_139950.1:13134276-13226776 GCF_963454915.1 Gymnoscopelus microlampas
TCGTCATACTACAGTTACACAAATGAGAACAATATTACATTTAGCAGAATGACTTCATTCCATCTCAGAGCCATTTATTCTGGTCATCATGGGTCTCTGTCCTCAAAAACTGACCATTTACTGCATCAATGTGACTCTGCAATTCTACCACCAATCTATCATATAGATTATAGAACAACTGCCCGAGAGAGACAGACAGTATCCGGTTTGCCGAGTGTCTATATACAAACACAATTGGACGTGTTTTTGGGATGGTAAGCCCGGGTGGGTAGGGCAAGGCTTTGCCACCACATGTACTCCTACGGGCTGGGGGCGGAGCCTGTCAGCGGGTGGTGTTTAATGGGAGGAGTAGGAGCCCCCACCGGGAGGATGTATAGGGCATACATCCTCCCTGTGGGGGCTCCTAACTGGCAGGTGAGCCAGTAGGGTACGACAGCAGTGACAACACAGATATGTGTGGGGAGGGTTAGTTAGCATAACGACTAAATTGGGTAAAAATATTTGGCTAAACAACTGTCAATCAGTCAGTCAGTCAGTCAGTCAGTCAGTCAGTCAGTAAACAGTCAGTCAGTCCAGTGTTTCTGCTGACTGCAGAGGTTTTCATTCCAGTAATAAAGTGACATTCACTCTGCTGAATAAATGTGTGCTGGCATCAAACTACAACACTCTCATAACGTCACCGAGGAGTTCTGCCATAAACACTCAACTCCTTTAGACAACTTGTATTTAGGTTGAAACAAAGTCTCAGCTGTCAATATTTTAGAAAATGGTTCCCCGGTTCAAATTACATTTGTTTGTTTCCGCTTGTAAACAGACATGTTTCATGTGTAATTTGAACACATGTATTTGAATATTTAGTTATTTAGCATTACAGGGATAGTTCACCCCCAGACACAAAGAGTTTCCTTTGTGTCTCTTACCGGAACCGTGCCTACCGGTCCGCTGGTCATCAAATTATTGTCTTAGGAATGCGACAAAAACAAAAAAATATCCATGAATTCAAGTCTCCATGGGGTGAATAATCAATAGAAGAAAATATTTTTTGGGCGGTGAAATATCCCTTTAAACATAAAAAATTATAACAAAAACAAAAAAACAAACAATTGAACCATTAACTTTCTGGTAACACTAGACGTACAAGTCAGTCTTTAAATTCTTTGGTAAACTGGAGACTAAGGACACCTGTTATAGCTGATAGCAAAAAGATGTAGTTAAAAAAATCACACCCAGTGTGAAGTGGGCGGTGTGTGGTCATCACAACATGACTCACTTTAAAAAGGATAAATGACTTTTTTTTTAAGTCCATACTGCTATTCATAGGGCTGCACATGTGTCATGTGTTTCGCTAGCCAATCACAGTCCTGAATTTGCAAAGTCAGCCAATCACATTACAGTTAGTGGTGATGACACTAGCTGTAATGTGATTGGCTGATATGAAAAAAGTATCGATTTGCATTAACAATAGAAGGGTTAGGGGGTACACACATTTTTTGGTCGGTGTCCAAAACTCACTTATAGGGGGCGGCTACACCGCCCCAAAAATAACAGAACGAAATTGCAGAACCAATCCAAAGTCTGTAGGGTGTTCACTGGGGAAGAAAAGACGGCCTCTACATGGCCTCCCCTGCATATAGCTTAACAGGCTTACAAGCCCAGAAAGCAAGACAAATGTCTTTAATTAATCTACAGACTGCAAAAAGCCAAGCCTATACAGGCCAGAAATTATCTGTGGATGTGAATGAAGAGAGACAAAACAACTCCCAGCAGCAGACGAAATTGGACGAAGAAGATGGTGATGGATCAGGCGCACACTGTGCAAACCAATGTCAAACACCACCAGACAGACTCTGACTTGAGTCAATTAATTACTGGAGGCCAGACAGCATCCCTAAATGCTTTTAATTGTGGAGGTTTAGCACTACTGAAGCTCAATCATCAATGTTGTAGGCCTTACAACTGTCAAGTTCAACGTCATTGAACAATGTGACTAATAGACACTATGATATTGTTATTGAGTTTTAGAAATATATTATTGTGTTATAAATATCCACAGGTTGACAAGCTAGACAACAAAGAAATCATTGTGAGTATTGTGAGTTCATTGTGAGTATACTAAGTTAGTACAATGAATCCAGGCCAGAACACAATTGATTGACTGATCATTAAATGCTATGAAAATACACGCTGCCCACCCATCTGACCACTTAACACGGCAGCCGACGATAGGCCAGTCAGCTGCCGTGTTAAGTGGACAGATGAGTGGGCCGCGAACGCTTTCAAGTGGGCCCTGATCCAGAGAAGTTTGTGATTCACTGATTCAAATAAACTCAGGCATACTGTATGTCTTGCAGTGGTTTTTATGGCAAGCTGACCAAGATATAGCGATATATCTTCGCTGCCTGGTGGAAACCTCATAATGTTCAAAACCATTCCTTTTACGTTTTTAAATTAAAATAGTGAAATTAGCCGATCTATTTTCGGCTGTTATCTGCAAGTAGAGGGCATTCATTTATGGGGAAAAAAAACATAAAAAGTTGAAATATGGAGATACAAGGTTTCTGTCCACAGCAATGATATATAACATTTAAAAAAAGGTGGCTGCTTTGACATTTGGGCCAATGGAGAGTTTATTATATTTATAGTTATGGGAGGAGTACTTACCTGATGATGTCATCATTGTGCGCCAGATAGAACCTCTGGGTGTGTTCTCGGGTGTTGTAAACGACTCCCACGCCGGCTACGAAGTAGACCACTTCCTTCCCAGAGGTGTAGAACAGGTTGTTCCGACACTGATGTCCGCGGTAGCCATAAACCCAGTCCAACCTCAGCCCGCTGCGCGGAGCACTGCACTCCGACATCTCTCCCGTGCTGCACTTCCTGTCAAACAAACAAACAAACAAACACGTACGTAACCCATTAAGACCTGAGGCCGATTCTACAAATGTCTTCTTAATCAATCTAAAAACAGTTTTCATGAAAAAAAAAAAAACGTATGTTTTTACATCAATGGTGCTCAAACTTTTTCATGTCAAGGACCCTCAAAATTATATATATTTTGCCGCAGGCCCCAATCTCAAAATGTTTTGTTCCAGGGACCCCCAGAAACAAAGATTTGAGTTGAAACTGTTTGCTTTAAAATATATATACAGTATATTTGCACTGTATATATAGATTTGCACTGAATATAGATTTGCATTTGTGCAAATCTATATTGCACTGTATATAGATTTGCACAAATCTTCACGATTTTTCAAAAATAGCAGATTTACTAGCTCATGAGCTTGTATATGCAGAATGCCCAATTTCATGATCATATAGGCTATATATCATGTTTTTGGATAATAATTACTGATCATTCACTACTTACGCCTAATATTATCAGGAGAAAGTACCCTTTATACTGTCCCAGTTGCAGCTTTTGTCTTCTCATTTCGTTGTGTTTTCTACTTTTATTTTACTTGTTGATCCTGTTATGTATGAGTTCTCACTCCTGAGTTCTGACCGGATGAAATTGGCATCCCGACCTGTACATGTGTTTTCTGTTAACTACAAAGCTGGAGAGACAGCAACCCTTGGTATTCTATATCAGGGGTCTTCAATGTTTTTCAGGCAAAGGACCCCTTAGCTGAGAGAGAGAGATGAAACAGGGATGTTGCAGATTAAACTTTTTCATAGATTGAATAGATAGCTTCATAGACTTGTTTGACAGCACTATCATTGTGTAGCGTGTGTTGAATCCATGTTAATTTGTATTTAACAGTTAACAGTTAACCACTTAAACCCTCAATACTGAGATAACTTGTACATGGTCTGCTCCTTTTCCCTCTACACCAAACCTCACTTGTAGATCGCCTATTTTCGACTAATGTTCCCCTCAAAATAGGGATGCTAGGGATGAAGTGGTTAATGTAAAAAAGAAAAAGAAAAAAGCTCAAAATGCTTGCAGATGCGAGCTTGTAGATCATCTTTTTTTGGCATGCAACACTGTCGTGCGTCTGGGAATAAATTAGGCTTTCCTCTGCCAGCCAGACAGTGTTGAAGGATGTTTTCATATGTAATGGCAGAGAACACCTCATACATTATAATATGAGCTAATAGTCTGAATCATTGGTCGCATTATTATAAACATGCAAGAGATATGTGACTTGGGCGTTTAGACCCTATCACAATAACAAGAACATGAAGGTAGATGATGCTATGCTTTTATAAGAAAAAGATGACTCTGGCAATAAGGTGACCTCATGCAGTCTAAAATGGACATGAATAGTTGCTATATTTAGCTACAGGAAAATATCTCTACAAGTCTAGGAGTCAAAGTCATACTTTTTTTAATTTTTTCCCCTAAATTTAAAGTTCATACTTTAAACATGCTGCCTGGATTATTGGTCAAGGTGAGCTCACACTATCACGCAAATAAGTCAAGTAAAATTTAAAATAGCTGCCACATTATAATCCTCAGGTGTTCATTTATCCTTTTGAGAGTAAAGCCCACAACCATAAAACACATGGTAGAAAATAGACGAGAACGTACCAGCTCACAAATCCATTCACAGGTCCTTGATATGAGAGAGAGAGAGAGAGAGAGAGAGAGAGAGAGAGAGAGAGAGAGAGAGAGAGAGAGAGAGAGAGAGAGAGAGAGAGAGAGAGACAGACAGACAGACAGACAGACAGACAGACAGACAGACAGGTAGACAGACAGGTAGACAGACAGGTAGAGACAGACAGGTAGAGACAGACAGACCGACCGACCGACCGACAGACAGACAGACAGACAGACAGACAGACAGACAGACAGACAGACAGACAGACAGACAGACAGACAGACAGACAGACAGACAGACAGACAGACAGACAGACAGGTAGAGACAGAGATAGGCAGAGACCTATATAGAAAGAGGCAGGGAACGATAGCGATAGAGCAAGACAGAGAGAGGCAGAGACCCAGAGAGAGAGAGAGAGAAAGAGAGAGAGAGTGTGTGAGAGAGGCAGAGACAGACAGAGAGAGAGAAAGAGAGAGAGAGAGAGAGAGAGAGAGAGAGAGAGAGAGAGAGAGGCAGAGAGAGAGACAGACAGAGACAGAGACACAGAGAGAGAGCCGGTGAGCGATAGCGATAGAGCAAGACAGAGAGAGGCAGAGACCCAGAGAGAGTGAAAGAGGCAGAGAGAGAGAGAGAGAGAGAGAGAGAGAGAGAGAGAGAGAGAGAGAGAGAGAGACTCTGAAGTCACAGACAAACCAGACGTGAATAATGAAATGAGATGTAGATTCTCTCCATTCAAAACTTCTTTCAGAGGAGGATGATCCGTTATCCAGAACCTAAAAACCAAACCGCGTCTTTGCTGAACTCTCAAAGTATACAACCCCCTTCCTCTAGTCTTTCAATCCTCCTCCTCCTCCTCCTCCTCCTTCTCCTCCTTCTCCTCCTCTTCAACTCACACCAGTCTTTCTGTCTGTTTATTGCAAACACTACTCTTGGTCATTGATTTCCTATTAACCACTTAACTTAAGCCACAACGAATATCAGATATAGCAGATCTACAAGCTCACAATGTGTCACGTCGATAGATAGATAGATAGACAACACTGTGCCTGTGGTCCCCGGGGCCCTTAACACATGGCCCCTGGTGTGACTATTGTCATGGCAGACACCTGAACAGTGTTTGTGCCAAGTTTGATAAGTATTGGAGCAATGGAGTGCCTGTGGCACCCAGGGGCCCCCGAGGGAAAGAAAAGCGTGCTCTTCGGAGCACAGGTCCCCACCAGGCCAGGTTGCTTTCCCAGGAACCACACATTTTGGAAGGCATTCATAGCCAATTGCAAAGTTCCACGGCAATCAGACGCTATGTTCGTGATATGTGGCATTTTGTGCCAAATGTGCCACTCCCGCAACTCTTCACTCTACATTAAATATAAAAATAAAATAGCTCTCAACATGTCACGTTGTGACGCTTTGAGAGCTTGTAGATCTGCTATTTTCTGCAAAGGTTTTTCCCTCGAATATGGATGCTGGGTTTAAGTGGTTAACCATTTGATCGGCCAACACAAATCATCGGCTTTGAGGATTGGTCAAACTTTGCGTGACTTTTGTGCCAGCTACCAATATAAGTGGTAGTGTGCACAACAGGACTTACATTGTTTTACAGTTTGACACTTTTGACAAATCCTGTTTGCTTGATCTTTGTGCTGTTGAGAGAGATGTTTTTATGGGCAGTGCATATGAAAGGGATCCCCACGTTCGGTCATGATGCTGTGATGGTGGGACGCACGGTGTACTGCTTTGGAGGTTACTATTACAGTGAGAGGGATCAGATTGATGTGCATGTCTTCAACACAGTGTCTTTGCGGTGGATGAAGTTACCCCAAGTGACAACTGAAAGAGCAGATGGTCATAGTGGGGTTCCTTCCATGCGTAGGAACCACACAGCTGTGCTCATAGAAGTCACCTCCTACATATGGGGGGGTTATATATATATCACAGGGGAGTACTGCAACGTCCTTTATGCATTTGATGTCGACACCCACAGGTGGTTCAAGCCCGAGGTTTCTGGGACCGTTCCAGAGGCGAGGTACCACCACTCAGCCTGTGTCTTATGGAAAGTCATGTATATCCATGGAGGACACAGCAGGCTGACTGGACACACTAATGACACCTACAAGTTGGACACCACCACAATGGTCTGGTCTTTAATCGACACCGGAGGCACTCCAGCACCTGTTTCATCAAGTCACTCTGCCACCGTCATTGGGACCAAGATGTTTGTATTCGGAGGCTGGGAGGGCAGGCGCTACAACAACATCAGAGTGTTTGACACTGAAATCAACTGCTGGTTGGCCATGCCTTCTGCACAGCTTCCAGAAGGGCGCGACGGTCATTCGGCCTTTGCCTACAATGGAGAGCTGTATATATTTGGTGGCTACAGGGACCAGGGCTTAAATGACCTTTGGAAATTCAACCCAGAGACCTTCACCTGGAAGAAGGTTGAACCCAAGGGGGAAGGCCCAAGTGGGATGAATAGGGTGTGCTGTTGTATGGTGGGATATCGTATCATCCTATTTGGAGGAGACAACACCCCCGATGACCTGTTCATCCTAGATTTAAGCCCAAGTCTCATGATGTTGTGCAAGCTAGCGGTTATTCAGTACGGGCTGGAGCAGTCGGAACTCCCACACGACATCCAGTGGGAACTGGAAATCATGACTACCAGCAGGAACCGAAACAAAAGATCCCATTAAAAACACCAAAACCAAGATGGGCTCTAATTTGTTCTGACCGTGTCCTTATTCATTCATTCTCCAGAGACGTCACTCACCTAGAGACTAAACAGGTTGTGAGTTCAAACAGGCAGCCCGGGGGATGTTTTGGTTTGAGGAATTAGTCCGGGGGTCTACAGCACAACATTATGGAAACCTTTTTGTTTTAGCAGCCACAATGTTGTTCATCCACGCACTCATCCATACTATTATGACAATGACCTAGCAGTGCCGAGAAGGGGGGAAACCTTTTGTTGTTGTTCACAAATGCAATGGAGAAAATGGAAATGTTAAAGTTCTATATTCTGATAAAGTAACCATTGCTATAGACTGTTTGTCCAGTAACAGGGGCCTACACGCGTCTCTCCAGCTCTTCAACATTTTAAAGTCAGGATACAAATTGTATCCAATCAGGAGAGAAACCCTCAATGATTGACACATTTTAAAGTGTCCCAGTTTAGTTTCATCACTTCCCATTTCATTTGTTCACCCTGTATGAGTTCTCTCTCTTGATCTGATAAAATTGGTATCCTGACCTGAAAATGTATTTCCTGATTAGTAACGATCTGCTATCAGTATATAGGGCTGGACTATATTTTTATATATATATATATATATATATATACTACTGGACTATATAGTCTGTCTATATATATATATACTGCCTTATGGTCCCTTATGACTAACTCCCTACTGCCTTTTGCAGCCTTATTACTGACTTTCTACTGCCTTATGCAGCCTTATTACTGACTCCTTACTGCCTTATTACTGACTCCTTACTGCCTTATGCAGCCTTATTACTCACTTCCTACAGCCTTATGTTTCCTTATTGCTGACTCCTTACTGCCTTATTACTTACTCTTTACTGCCTTATGCTGCCTTATTACTGATTCCCTACTGCCTTATGCAGCCTTATTACTCACTTCCTACAGCCTTATGTTCCCATATTACTGACTTCCTATTGCCTTATGTTTCCTTATTACTGATTACCTACTGCCTTATCGTCCCTCATTAGTGACTCCCTACTGCCTTATGCAGCCGTATTACTAACTCGCTACTGCCTTATGCAGCCTTATTACTCACTCCCTACTGCTGCCTTATGCAGCCTTATTACTCACTCCCTACTGCTGCCTTATGCAGCCTTGTGACTAACTCCCTACTGCCTTATTTGTCCTTATTACTGTGCCTACTGCCTTGTGCTACCTTATTACTGACTCCCTACTGCCTTATTATGCTGCCTTATTACTGACTCCCCACTGCTGCCTTATGCAGCCTTGTGACTAACTCCCTACTGTCTTTATTTCCCTTATTACTGTGCCTACTGCCTTATTCTACCTTATTACTGACTCCCTACTCCCTTATTATGCTGCCTTATTACTGACTCCCTACTGCTTTATGATGTCTTATTACTTATTGTCTTTAAGTGTGTGAGTGGTGCAATGTGCCTCCTGTTTTTGGGGCGGTGTAGCCGCCCCCTATAAGTGAGTTTTGGACACCGACCAAAAAATGTGTGTACCCCCTAACCCTTCCATTGTTAATGCAAATCGATACTTTTTTCATATCAGCCAATCACATTACAGCTAGTGTCATCACCACTAACTGTAATGTGATTGGCTGACTTTGCAAATTCAGGACTGTGATTGGCTAGCGAAACACATGACACATGTGCAGCCCTATGAATAGCAGTATGGACTTTTAAAAAAGTAATTTATCCTTTTTTAAAAGTGAGTCATGTTGTGATGACCACACACCGCCCACTTCACACTGGGTGTGATTTTTTTAAATGTATGTAAAATGGCCAACCCAACTCACCGGCTTTGCGGATTGGTCAAACTTTGTTTTGACGTTTGTGCAGCTGAACCAATATAAATTCACATTCACAATATGACTATTATTTTACAGTTAAAGACTTGAACTTGAATCGTATGTGGTTGATCGTTGTGCTATTGTAAGAAATGTTTTGCTGGACGGTGCATCAGGAGGGAATCCCCCTTTCAACGTGCGGTCACGCAGCTATGACAGTGGGATGCAAGGTGTACTGCTTTGGCGGTTACTTTGGCGGTTACAATGGCATGGACCCGATTGACGTACACGTATTAAACACAGTGATGTTGCGCTGGAGGAAGTTGTCCCCGGTGACAGCTGGAAGAGGAGAACACCCCCTTGAGGTCCCCTCCATGCGCTACGACCACACAGCTGTGCTCATGGAAGATTCAATCTACATCTGGGGCGGTTGTAAGCATAACGCGAAGGAGAACTGCAATGTACTTTATGCAATTGATGTCGACACCCACAGATGGTTCAAGCATGAGGTTTCAGGGGGAGGTGCTCCCACTCGGCCTGTGCCGTAGGGAAGCTCATGTATATCCATGGAGGCTACATCAGGCTGACTGGACACACAGTGAATGACATCTACAAGTTGGACACCACCTGCTTCGTCACGTCACTCTGCCACCATCATCGGGACAAAGATGTTTGTATTTGGCGGCACTGGGTACCAGGACAACAACATCAGAGTGTTTGACACAGAAACCAACTGCTGGCTGAACACGCCTTCTGCACAGCTTCTTCCAGAAGGACGCTGGTGGCATTCAGCCTTCGCCTACAATGGAGAGCTGTACATATTTGGTGGCTTGGTCTCAGGCCGGGGCTTAAATGACCTGTGGAAACTCAACCCAGAGACCTTCTCCTGGAGGATGGTTGAACCCGAGAGGGAAGGCCCATGTGAGATGGATATATGTGCTGTTGCATGGTGGTAGATCATGTAAGCCTCTTTGGAGCATACAATACACCCAAAGAGCTTTGTACATCTTAGACTTAAGTCCTAGTCTGAAGACGTTGTTCAAGCTAGCAGTTATTCAGGACGGTCTGGAGCAATCAGGACTCCCACACAACATCAAGTGGGAACTGACCGCCATGACTACCATTGTTGTTATTAATTAGTTCATTATTTTTTATTACATTTTTTTGGATCAGTATGGACCCTTTTTGGACCCAAATGAACCCGTAACCCATTTAGTTCCATTTGTATTCGCTCTCGGCGTCACAGACCCTTAAGGGTCCATTTGGACCCCTGGTTGTCCCCGGACCTGACGTTGAGAACCAGTGTCTTAGAGACAGAATCACTGGTTTTCACCAGTAGATGTCCATCATCATGCCATCAGAAGATAATGAAACCATTCTTCCCACTGACAAAAATAAAACGATTAGGGATCAAAGAAAAACTAAGCAGATGATGGACATCATGGAAGCAAGAGTCAAACCAAAAAGCGTATAAATACTAGCAGCCTAGCTTCTTTAATCACTTGAGCCCGTGGGTGGAACATTGGCCAAAAATTGCATTTGCGTTGTGAGCTTGTATAGATCTGCTAATTCTGGTAAAGACATTTGGTGTGGAAGGAAGCAAGAGCAGACCAAGAGCAGACCAAGAGCAGACCAAGCCACCAAGAACGATCAATCAACCTTTATTTGTCGCATATACTATTTTAAAAGGTAGTATTTCTAAAAATGCTGTGAAAAAGACAAGCAGGACTAAAACTAACCTAAAGAATAAATCATCAAAAATACTAAAGCACTTAAGAGCATGTTGCTTCATTTCTCAGTCCACAATAAATAAAAATGTCCATGTAATAGGTGAAATCATGTCACGTATAGTGCCCCAGACAAGATCCGGTCACAACAGCTTGCACGGTGGCCATGGGTTGTGTTACAAAGTGGGAGAGTGGGGTTCGATCCTCGGTGCGTATCACAACATCTGGCGTAGTAGGACATGGAGGAGGTTCTCGTGTGAGGGACATGAGGGACGTTGTGTGCTGTGAGGGACGTGATGCATGAAGTGTGAAGCGTGAGGGCGGGATCCCCCCCAAAATCGAGGGGGTAGATGTAGTGCCCCGAGACAAGACCCGGCCACAACAGCTCTGCGAATGACACGGTGGGTTGTGCTTCGGCTTGGCGAGTGGGAGTGGGATTCGATTCCAGCTCAATGCGAATCACTACGCGTGCATGCAACTGCACATATCCATGCACGTACCTAAACGTGTGGAGGGTGACAGGCATGCTATACAACACACTGCTTGTTGCTTGCTGCCATAGCTCCACCCAACACATCTAGTCCAGTCAGCCTCATCACAGCTCCTTGCAACCACTTCTGGAACCAGACTCCAGGCCTTCACAAACAATGAGTCGGTAGTCAAGATACATTTTTGGGTCATGGACCCATTTTGTTTCCGACAATTCTTTTATTAATATTAACATTTTTCAAAAGAATATGAGGGGAAAATAATAAAGTCCATATAGATTGTTTTATAATAATAATAATAATAATAATCATAATAATCATAATAATAGTGAAAATTGCCGATCTACAAGCTCAAAACGCATGAAGATGTGACGTGTTTTGAGCTTGTAGATCAGCTATTTTCACAATTGTTTAAATATGGCTGGGTCTGGGCTATATTGGCCGTTTTTGCACACTTTGGATTTTCCCTTTACCTTTGTTTGCTAAATCTGACATATTTACTGTAATCAAGGTCACGTCTTAATTCAACTTGCATATCAGTTTGAATGTTTGTAAACAAACTGGTATTTTCAGGTAGAATGTCTATGGATATTTACACAATATAAGATAAAGTGTCCAGAACATTATAGTCTAGTTTGTCAACCCTGTGTATAATTATAATAAAGTACTATTCTAAAAGTACATAACAATATCATACGTGTCCTGTTCTTACAGAAATAAGGTTAATAAATAGACTAGTACTCCTCCAATGCGTTGCCCCGGAAATACATTTTTGGTTGTGGTGATATCATGGTTATTTGGTCTATCATACAGTATGTTCTTCTTTGATATCAGTCTGGGGGGATATTTTATTTTGCATTCAGTAGCAAAGTAAGTTCAGGTCTTAATGGGTTATAAACAAAAGTGTGACATATAATACAGTACATTAAACTGTAATGTAAGAAGTTAATTTTCTCACAAGAATGCTGAAGTCTCCAGCGTACAGTGTATGAGCCAGGTGGGCACATCTGCAGATAGGACCAACTACCCCAACTTTGGAGATTGCGCCACCGTGGCACCAAATTGCTGTTTCGATTAAGGGCCGCTAAAATATCTACACATTCTAATTAATGAACATTTAATGCATGTTCTAACTATCTCTAAATATTTGTCAAACATCAAAGAAACATAATTACAAATATTTGCCTTTTGAATGCCATTTAATTTAATAATTGAAACATTTATGTTTCAAATTATTTGTATGTAAGAGAAAAAGAGAAAAAATGCATTTACTAGTTACTACACATGAACACCATTCATTAAAATGCTGAAAATATGCTATAACATTTGTTAATGTTCAATCAACAGCTGAGTAAATGTTTATGATTGTTTTTTAATTAATTGTTATATACTGTACAGAGTTACCCAAGGAAAGATTGCCCTATAGGCGTCTCTATCAATATACCACAGACAGTGAGAGAGTGACAGAGTTTGACAGTGAGGGCAGATAATTATCTCCTTTAAGAACAGCAACGAAATTGCACATCGTTTAGTGCAGTGTCATCACCATCTTGCTTCCTCTCCACGCTTGTCCTGATGCCACAGATTCCTGTGAAGCAAGTGGAGCTCCAGCTCCCCCAGTGACCCCAGCTGAGGCCAGAATAGCCAGAGAGCCTGTTGCCGTCGTCGCACCTGAAGTTGACGTCATTGACGGCCGTGTCATCCCCGGAACCCTGGTTAGACTCCACATTCAGCTGGAAAGCTACCAGCTTTCCTCTGTTGTGGCACCGGCGGGCAGACCGGTGCCAGTAACCCCAGCTAGGAGAAAAGAAAAAAAGGGGGGGAAAAACATAGGAACCCTTTTATTCATTGTTAATGTGTATAAAATATACTGAAACAAACAATAGAATAGCAACATTTTTGTCCTGAAACTTTAAGAACATTGAAGTGGTAAAGGGACACAAGAACCTCGCATCACCAGGCTTTCCACCACCGAAGAAAGTCTGGTATTCATTCTTAAACTGAGCCGTGTGAATGTCGCATTGTTTTTGTTCCCCACAGAATGCATATCAATTAGTTTAGTCTCGCTAGTCGTGCTACGAGTTAGAATAAAAGATGGATATACCAAACGATTATTATAAGAAAAGAAACAAAACATTTATACCAAACTAAACACATTTTAAACTAGGGGAATCATTTTGGAGGTGCACAGCGCGTTTGATTCTGGTCGTGGGTTCCGGCCGCCTGATGCCATAAAGTTATTTCCGCTCCAGACCGGATCAGAAAAACGAAAATGGTATTGATCCCAGGCTACAGACACTAAAGACTCTGTACCCATGTGTTGTTTTTTGACACGCCTTGTGGTGGTCTGATGTGATTATTATACTTACTATCCGGGATGTGATGTCACAGAACCTGTATCACCGGTCCTCCTCATACATAGCAGTTTGATGCCATTCACTGCTGTGTCATCACCTCTGCCCTGTCTGCCCTCCACCTGTGAGAGACATGCAGACCGAGAAGAGCATAGAAACAGTGGTTCTCAAACTTTTTTCATGTTAAGGACCCCAAAATGATTATGTATTTGGCCCCCATCTGAAAAATATTTTGTGCCAGGGACCAAAATACAAGATTTGTGTTGTTAAAATGTTTGAAAAATATATTTTTTTAAATCAACAAAAAATAATAAATAGTATATCCAACTATTTACCCATTGCTTCCCTGCTTGGTAGTTGGCACTCAGTATCAAAGGTTAGATTGGGGGTAAGTCCCATACTAGTGTCATGTCCATTATGTGTATAACAATATCATAAGTGTTCCTGTTCTTCCGGAAATATGTTTAATAAGTAATACTGCTCCAATGCAACGCTGCCGGTGTTATCTACCCGGAAATACATTTGGGTTGTTTGGTTGTGGTGATGTCATGATGATTCGGCTATGCATATTCTTCTTATCAGTGAGGGGGAAACATTTAGCATTCAGTAGCAAAGTATTGAAAGTCATAAAACAAAAAGAGTGTGAAATGGAATACAGTAGTACATTAAACTGTAATGTAAGAAGTACATTTTCTCACCCGAATGCTGAAGCCTCCAGCGTATGTGCCATGTGGGCAAGACTCCCAATAGGACCAAGTACCCCAATGTTGTCCATTATAGACCGAAATTGTTCCCCCTTCCGTCAGGGAGATAGTAGATAGAGCGAAAACGAGCAGGAGGGTCAGGAACATTGCTGCAGACTCATGTTTAAGTTGAAATCGTCTCGGTTTTTATAATGGCTGGCTGGGCTCATGTACCACTGGCCTCATCCCACATTTCATTCCACTGCAGATGTTTTGATGTGTGTTGTAATTCGTCCAGTGGGGTTTCCCCAGTCCTGCATCTACACTCTTCCTGGTTCTTAAGAAATGTTTGTTGTGAACAACGAGGCTTTGTTTCAGACAGACAGGTGCATTTTGCGATGGAAATGTACGTGTGTTATTGCATCATACTGTGCACGTGGCTCAGGCTGTACAACAACAGCTCAGTTGAATGCTTTCTATCTGGCTGTGTTACGGCCTGGTATGGAAACTGCATGTACAACCCGAAAAAAGATAAGCCTACAGCAAGTAGTACGATCGGCAGACCGCATAATGGGAGGCGAGCTCCCAGCGCTCCAGGTACTGTACAAAAAGCGGTGTGTAGTCAAAGCCCAGCGCATCATCAAGGTCAAGGACAAGTACCACCGAAGTCAGACACTGTTCAAACCCCTACAACGACTGCGTCCGGGCAAGGGGGCCTACCGCAGTATCAAGAGCAGCACGACCAGGTTCTTGAACAGTTTTCACCCGGCTGCCATCAGACTGCTGAACAAGGCATGAGCCTTGTTCAGCTCTTCCTCATGGACTTACTTGCAGATTATACCAGTGTCAGTCTACTTTATGTGGATTATGCGGTCGACACGCACTGACATTTTGCACCTGAATCCCATAACTGACTTTTCTCTTTTTTATTATTTATTTATTGTGTTTTTTCTAGCACCCTATGTCCAAAAGTATATCTCCTTATATGCTCACGCACCTTTATATCTTATCTCAGGTACTTCTGTGAATATATAACTTTTTTGTTTTTTTGTTCTCTTGTTTGATCTCCTTTCCCACTTGCCCCCTGTCCCCTCTTCTTCTTCCCCTTCTCAATGGAAATAACGATACGATGGGAACTATGCACGAAAACGAATTTGACCGACTTTTTACTTCTGTAAACCTGTGATGTGACAATAGAGCTCATTCATTCTGATTGATTCTTCTGTGTGTGTGTGTGTGTGTGTGTGTGTGTGTGTGTGTGTGTGTGTGTGTGTGTGTGTGTGTGTGTGTGTGTGTGTGTGTGTGTGTGTGTGTGTGTGTGTGTGTGTGTGTGTGTGTGTGTGTGTGTGTGTGTGCGTGCGTGCGTACACAACTAAACTGGTTTAGTTTAGTTTAGTTCCTGGTTCCTAAGAAATGTTTGTTGTGAACAATGAGACTTTATTTCATACAGGTGACAGGTGCATTTTATGAAGGAAATGTGGTATGTTATTGCAACGTACTGTGCATGTGTGTGTGTGTGTGTGTGTGTGTGTGTGTGTGTGTGTGTGTGTGTGTGTGTGTGTGTGTGTGTGTGTGTGTGTGTGTGTGTGTGTGTGTGTGTGTGTGTGTGTGTGTGTGTGTGTGTGTGTGTGTGTGTGTGTGTGTGTGTGTGTGTTTGTGCATAGTTGTTTAACCCAGTGGCTCTCAAACGTTTTCATGTCAAGGACCCCCAAATTGATATGTATTTGGCCGCAGACCTTCATCTGAAAATGTTTTCCCAGAAGAGAAGATTTGTGTAAAAAGAATATGTATATATATATTCTATATATTTTTGAGATTTTTCTGAATCAATTATTATTTTTTATTTTTTTCTAAAATACCAAATGTACAGGCTTGTACATCTGCTATTTTTCAATTGTTAAAATGATTGTGATGCTGTATTAATATCATTTTGCTGGGGACCCCCTGGAACCCCTCCATGGACCCCTGGGGTCCCCGGACTACACTTTGAGAACCACTGGTTTAGCTATCTATGTAGGATTCCCCACAAGGGTATTTTTGACCTGCCGTCGGGGGTTCTTCCGGGTTAGCTGTCGTGGAGAGTGAGGTTCCAAACAGGGCCAGATGCGGTCAGGGTTAGGTTTACACTGGGGGGTGTGGTTGGATGAAGTATAGACTAACCCAGCGGTTCTCAAAGTTTCTCATGTCAAGGAACCCCCAAATGATAAATAATGTATTTGGTCGCAGGCCCCCATCTGAAAATGTTTTGTGCCAGGGACCCCCTGAGGAGAAGATTTGTGTTAAAACAGTTTCAAGATTGTAACAAAAATGTTAAATAAATAAATAAATAAATAAAAATTGTAGTACAAGGTACATGCTTGGTTAAAATGATTGTGATGCTGTATTAACACATTTTGCTGGGGACCTCCTGGAACCCGTTATGGTGGACTTGTTATGAAGCGGTACTCGTACCATGAGTTTTTGGTGTTGTTACATGCCTAATATATCAAATGTGTGTGTGCGTGCGTGTGCGTGCGCGTGTGTGTGTGTGTGTGTGTTAGAGAGAGAGACCCAGACAGAGAGAGAGAGAGAGAGAGAGCATAATTTAGCTATACTGTATATAGGTGTGTAATTATTGTATGACTGTTTGTTGACTGTCTAATAGAGAACATAATATATAGTTTTGTCTGATTTGATACAAAGTCTGTGTAAATATAATGATAATTGGTGTAAAATAAGGTATGATGATGACTCTTTTTTACTAGTGGACAAGCACGCACGCAAATGCACACATACATACATGCACTCTCACACACACGCACTTTATTGTCACATCACTGGTTTACAGATATAAAGACAGATATAAAGACACAAAAATAGCAGATCTAAAAGGGCCACTTAGCTGCAAAGGTGAGTGGGTGCGTATTATACATCATATGGTTAATATATAGATTGCTGGCTTTTCAAAAGACAGTGTTACTTAAGGACAGAAGGAGATCAAGTTCTAGCAGCTAAACCAGTTTGGTTTGGCACGGTATGGTAGTGGATTCCATTAAGGTGATCAGGTATTCTCTGTTTATGAGAACACTACAAGCTACACTTGATTTGATTTGATTTATTAGATTTTTAAATGCTTCTCACGGAAACGTCAAGAATAAAATGCCAATAGATGATTAATGAACAGGATTCTAATTGAAGTTCAGTGTGATCAGAGAGCTAACTTTTAGGGTGGAGGAGGTTGTGAATGCCAATGGAACACTGGAACAAAAGGAAACTTGAGAGACAAAAGAGATATGTACACGATGAGTGATTAATGAAGGGCATGACTAGATTGAAAGGAATGCAGTGTCAATAGTTTGATGCCAAGGTGTCTAACTTTGATCAGAGGTGAAGAGGAGGTCTGATGGTGAGGCTGTGGATGAGGGTTTCCATGGATTATGATTGTGGAGTGTTATTATAGTTGTTATTGTCATTTTTGGACACTTTGAAACACTATCTCTCAGCTAACGACAACCAGCTTTACTTGTCCAGTTCTGCCCTCCTTTGCTTTGGTAGCAAATAGCTCCTTCTGAACCAGGGGTCATCAACATGTCCGTACATGGACAAACATAACATAAAAATAAATATACATATTTGTTATTATAATGTAAAAACATATTCTAAAATACACAATTGATTCTTAAAAGAATGCGTTTGAATAATTTTGGTGACTTATAAAGTGTTGGGATGACATGCTCATTAATATGATGCAGGTGATTTGTGGTATTGTATGTTGTACTCGTACATGATTGCATCATATGAAGACAACAAGACAAGATTCCCTGAAAATGTAAAAACATCTGTTCAATCCTTTGTGGGATACTAGTATTTACATTTTTTAAGACAATGGATTAATGGAGTGTCAGACAATGAAACAATTAAAGTCAACGGTATGTGAGCAGTGTTGGAAAGTAACTTAACTGAAAGAAAAAAGTATATATTATTACCTTTTTCCAGTAACTAGTAATATTACTTTCACATTTTGAGTAATAATTACAGTTACTATTTTCCAAAAGTAACAAGTTACTATTTTCACAAGCCTTGGTGGTGGGCTTGAGTGTCTAGACTTTGTTTATTTTAATTCCGTGATCGAGTGTTGTTCTTGGTCCGTTGATAGCCTGGGAAGCATACCTTTTCGGGTCTATGATCTGGTCGGGAGCGGAAGTACCCTACGTCACCAGGCGCGTCATCCGCGTCATCAGGCGGCCGGAACCGCAAATCCGGAAAGACTTCACCCCAAAATAGGTCCGTACACGGGCCTACCTAATAAAATCCTTGATGCGGTGTAGCTTAGCTTATTTTTTAAATATAAATGTGAGTGTACTTTCCGGAGACTATTTAGCGTCTGTCTACCTTTATTATCCCACAGGGAAATTCTATTCCATTTAAATAGGGATTGGGGAAACAAACAGGGGGAACCAAAACAAAGCGGCTCCGCCAAACCGGAACGGCAAATTCCGGAAAGAGGAATTGCTTCTCTTTTGTTTTTCAGTAGGCGTGGCCAAGACCGGATCACACGGGCCATTAATACCAGGCTTTCCTCCGAGGTGGAAAGACTGGTGATGCGAGGTTAGTCCGTTGATATAATGGTCAAATGGATATACTGTAAATGTCAAATACAGTATACTGAGATGTTCATATAAATGAAATGATCACTTAAAAAATAGATTATTTCTTCAACAGACATAAACCTCAATGCTTTGTATTCATGTATATCCTCTCTGTCTAAAGATGTTTGTGTCGAGACCAGCATTTTTCCACTGATCGAAACAAAGAATGTCAGACAATGTAAAAAGGAGCATCTTTTTAAAGCTATTTCTTATTCCAATTTCCAGATTGTTTATTGTTACATCCCATTATATATAAGCATACAAGAGTAGAATTCTTGAATTTTCAGTTCCTTGACATTGCACTAACAAGAGGAACAGCCAAAAATATCAGCAATAAAATCACAACAAAAACAGTAAACAAAAACAATACAGTACAATATCATTGCACAATGTAGGATATAAAGTGTTAGGTGCTGTGTGTTGTGCATGCGTGCGTGCGTGCGTGCGTGCGTGCGTGCGTGCGATCTTTGCGACCTCAAAATAGTCAACCTACAAGTTGTACAAGCTAGTAGATCTGCTATTTTTGCAGAATGTTCACCCTAGATAGGGAGGCTAGTCAAAGTGGTTAAAAACGAAAGTGTCATATTTCTTTCTTCGCTCTTTTTTGATGTGGACCGAGTTCCCTACTGACAGTGGAGCTGGTAGTTGAGTTTGTCTCCTAGCCTGGTTCCTGACAGGTGTTTGTTGAAGACCTGGTCCATCTCAACACTCTGTTCAGGTGTGAAGTGACTCCTCCAGTCTCCTACTTCACCTACAGAGACAAGAACAGAGAGCAAGATGAGAGGGAGACAGCGTATAGGAGAGACAGACGGCAGGAAAGCTGAGAGATAGACAGTAGACAACTGAGAGGGAGGCGGCGTTGGAGAGACAGACAGTAGGTAAGCAGCCGAGAGTGTAGGACGGAGAGAGAGACAGACAGTAGGAACGATGAGATAGACAGCGTAGGAGAGACAGACAGTAGGAAAGCTGAGTGGGAGTCAGTGTAAGAGACACAGACAGCTGAGATGCTGCCAAGTGGCAAGTGACTCCGCCACAGGGCCACTAGTAGGCTGCTGAATAGATATAGAATAAATATATGTAGAGAGACATATGCAGACGGCCAATTTCGAATATGTCACATATATGATAAACATATATGTTGCATTTATAAAAACATATATTTCTTTTGCCCCCCCCCCCCCCCTGGGCATAGGCAAAACTCGCCTATGCCCCAGACAATTAGGATTATGAAAAGACCAGACCGGGAATAAGATTAACGTTAAACACTTCGTCACCAAGTCATTTTTTCGATCAAGGTTTTCAGGAAAAATAAAAAACTGATCCAGAACAAAACTATATGATATTTCTTAATCATTTCACCCAAAATGTTTATAACAAATTATGACTATTTAAACAGAAATAACACTGTCTGTCAGTTATGTAACATAAGAGATTTAAATAGGTTTAAATAGGATTAAATCTGACTTAGGCCAAAATAAAAATAAAAACAAATTACTAAATGGCCTAAATCAGTAAATAATTTGGCTTAAATCACAAAAACATGTGACTTAGGCCAAACAAAAGGCCTATTTTGTCCTAAGTCACACTAGGGAGTTAGGCCATTATACTAAAAGGGGCGTGAACAGCATGATCCTTTTCAATTAGGAGATAGGCGATTTTACCAGAGGTGGCCAGTGTCATGAGGACCTGACTTAGGCAAAAATATCATTTCCTCAAAAAATTACTTAGGCCATTAGTTTAATAAGGTGACGACTTATTCCTGCCTGTTTGTGAGCAGAGGAAGCAACACATGCAGCACACAGACACACACACACACACACACACACACACACACACACACACACACACACACACACACACACACACACACACACACACACACACACACACACACACACACACCTTTCCTGAAGATGACATTTGCCACGTTGCCGTGGGTCTCCATAGAGTTGTCCTTCATGGCGCTGAAGGTGCTCTGTTCAGAGATGTTCTTCAGCTGATCCTCTGTCAGACTGAAGCCAAAGAACTGAGACATCTCACGCACTCCCCGCTCCAGGTCCTAACAGCCAATCAGACGACACACAAACCATATCATCTGTACAACCTTGGATTAAGGTTAGGGTTAGGACAGTTGGTTAGGTCGAAGGTCGAGAATTCACAAGAATGGAATGGGTTTTTGAGAACCCCGAAAGGTCATGAATGTCTAGTTTCATGTCTAGCGGAGGATATACAGTACTGTAAGTCCCTGATAGGCCAACCTGACCCATCGGCTAAAACTGATTGGCCGAACGTCATATAATGTTTTTGTACTTACTCGAGTACTCAAGTTTTATGTCGCCAATATAGGTGGCAGCGTGTGCAGTGGAAGAGAACTTGACTTGCATGGCCCGAGAACAAGAAATCCACAAAACTCTGTCCGTCTCCGTGCTTGCGTCCGTCTCCGTGCTTGCGTCCGTCTCCGTGCGTGCGTCCGTCTCCGTCCGTGCGTCCGTCTCCGTGCGCGTGTGCGTCCGTCTCCGTCCGTGCGCCTTTTATGCCAATACATGGAGATCCCTGACGTCATTAATATTACGTCATAGTACTGACATCATAGACTGGCCCCTACTATGATTATGGTTACTGCACTAAGTACTCGGAAATTGAACTGAATGACTGAGGCAAAGAGGCACTCGATGTAGTTTATGCTTTGACATGTTTCTCATTTGTAGCATTGAATACATTTAAAGAATTCACTTATGGAAGAGGTGGATGTAGAGCCCCCAACCACCATCATTCCTAAAGCCAAAAAGCACTTAGGGTTTGCGTGGGGGCCTGGAGACATCCAGGTTTATGAGACCCTTTTCAAAACATCGGGTGCACCAGGATCAGGCAGCTCGTTCATTCATGAGGTGAAGACAGACGAGGACATCTTATACTCCCCCACTTTACGCGAACTCTTCAACAAATACCATCTCATCTTCGTTGATCTGCAGACCATCCAAAAGGACTTACCCAGCAAGAACAAGAAGGACCATTTGGTCAGCATCAGTAAAAACTACAGATCTGTCATACAAGCCTGCGTGGAGAAGCTTCAGCAGGCTGTGGTTTCAACACAAGATACAGAATTGGCCAACGGGTGTAGGAATCAGGTGTCCATTCTGCGGGCCATAGAGTTGATTTGGAATCTGTGTGAAGTGCTGTTCATCGAGGCTGCCCCAGCGGGCGCCCTGATGTTCCACCTGCTGGCCTGGACCAGGCTCCACAAGGTGGACGTGGAGAAGAAGGTCAGAGAGGTTCTGCAGAGCAAGAGCCCCGCGGAACACCGTGGCTACTGGGAGGTGGTGATGAGCTACGTTCTGCTGGGCAGGCTGGACGACGCCCGACAGATGCTGATGAAACAGGCTTTCCTGCAACCTGTGGCCAGGGACATGTTCAAACTGATGGACAACCTGCTCAGCCAGATGCCCGCCTACGACCCTTGTGGGGCGCAGATGCTGGCGGAGTTCGACGTGAAGTGGAGACACTGGCACGAGGAGGTCGACCGCTGCCTGCAGAACAACTCGTTTTCCAACAGCCCTCACCTAGAGGTCATCTGTAAGATCCTGGTGGGGGATGAAGACACACTGCTGGCGCACAAGGACCTGCTTAGTACCTGGTACCACTTCATGATCACCAGACTGCTCTACTCTCACCCCACCATCAAACCCACTGAGCTGCATTACTACGCACAGTCATGCATGACCATGTTTCTTGGCTCGGGGAGCGTTCCAGAGCCTCTGGACAACATTCTATTGGGAGCCTTTGAGTTTGACATCCACCAGGTCATCAAAGACTGCAGCGTTGCTCTGAACAACTGGTGGTTTGTGGCTCATTTGACGGATCTCCTGGATCACTGCAATCTGTTCCAGTCCCACAATCTACACTTTGGTTCCAAACTGAGGGAGTTCCTCCTGCTGGAGTACGCCTCCGGTCTCTTCACGCATCACAGCCTGTGGCAGCTGGCGGTGGATTACTACGACCATTGTCCAGAGTTCGGCCGCGCGTACCTGGAGCGGCAGATGGAGCGCTTGCCGCTGGACACGGAGCACAAGGCCCTCGAGGTGATCCGGATCTGTGAAGAGAGGCAGATGTCTGAACAGGTGAGGAGCGTTTGTAAGATCATGGCCAATCGAGCTCTGAGGAACAGTCGTCTGGGACCTGCTCTGTCCTGGACCATCAGGGCCAAGGACGCCGCCCTCGCCACCCTCATATCCGAGAGGTTCTTGCAGGACTACTGTGCCCAAGGGACCTTTTCAGATGTGGACCTGATTGACAACCTGGGTGCGGACATGCTGCTCAGCGACAGACTCACGTTCCTGGGGAAGTACCGTGAGTTCCACAAGCTGTACGAAGAGAAGCGCTTCAAAGAAGCCGGCACGCTCCTCGTCTCCCTCATGACGGCGAAGATTGCGCCGCGCAGCTTCTGGTGGACCCTGCTGACTGACGCCGTGCCACTAATGGAGCAGAAAGAGGTGATCTTCTCAGCGGAGCAAACCTATGAGCTGATGTCCTTCCTGGAGGAGCTGACCTCCCCGTTCCAGACCAGCGCTCCCAGCCCAGACGGTCCCATACAGGAGGAAGATGTCACCAAAGTGGAGCTCTTCAGGCTGGCATTGGCCAGGAATCTCGCCGTAGCCATCGTCAAAGAGGGAATAGTCGAAGTCTGTTAAATGTTTTTTCTATCTTTTTTTGTACTGTGTATAAAACTAACAAATCAAAATATAAAACGGATACAACGGGTACTCTGACAACGGGTACAACAGGACAGCATTACACAACTGGAGGGGCACGTGTTCCCAACAGGCATTGTTCCCATGGGCGTCGGCCTAGTTTAAATCAAAGCCGAAACATATTCAATTTTGGGGTCCATGACATAAAACTTTTAAAACACATGGCATAAGGAACAATATCTATCATAGCAAAAATTGCTGGCTGTTTGTTCGTTTCTAGAAAATGAACAAAAAACGTACTTGATTAAAGGTACTTACAATAGTTAAGTCCCACCACTGCATAGTTCCAAAATTTTGCATAAATAATGCTGTATATTGTTAATGTTGAGCAGAAACCTCTTATCTCCATCTACTTGATCACACAGCGTCACACAAAAGTATCAAAAGAAGCAGATCCGCAAGCTCGAAACACAGCGCAAAGCGATGCATTTTGAGTTTGTAGATCTGCTACTTTTGATACTTTTGAATTTGAATCCTAAAAAGCAACAGTTTTGGACATAATGAAGTTTCCACCCGACAGAGACGATATCCAGGTAGGTAGTGGTTGCGTTATGTCTCTGACCTGTTTTAATTCCTCGTAGGTGATGACCATCACGTTAGGACTGCTCATCCTCTGTTCCCATGCCAGTGCCTGGTCAAAATATGAACCCCAAGGAACTGCAGACAGACAGACAGACAGACAGACAGACAGACAGACAGACAGACAGACAGACAGACAGACAGACAGACAGACAGACAGAAAAATGGGATGTACACTACATACAAGATGACAGCTCAACAAATACACACTGAGAAATTGATGGAGAGATGGACATCAAGTCTGTAAGATATCCTTTCCTTCTGAATTAGCACGTAACTTTGAAATAAGGTTTGTCCAATGAACAACTATTTCACTGTTAATGCTGATTGTCCACAAGGGGGGGTGGTGGCACAAATAGCTTCTGAACACCTGGGTTAATGCTGTTTGCATACTTTTTTTTATTTATCAAATAGTTATATCATCAAACATACTGTAAGTATCAAACATACAGTATCAGACAGTCTTTCCCAAAAGGAAATGCATTTATTTAATCGAGTCTGACCCGAAGCAGGGATAAAACAATATCCCCACCAGATATAAAAAATCACACCCAGTGTGAAGTGAGTGGTGCCTTTGAATTAGTGTAACTGGTTGCATCCTTGTGTTGCAATCAGCTGCAGCTGTTGAGGCCGTTCTCAAACGGACGGACGGACAGACAGACACACACGGTCAAGTATAGGAGTGGCTGGCACCACTCAAAATGAATGACCAGAGGTGGGGATATCAAAAGCAGAGGCATGGATTTCCATCCCCATCCCTGGTTACCTACTCTATATATTTATATATATATATATTATATATATATATTATATATATAATATATATATATATAGTACAGAACATACCGTCTCCTGTCATGAACTGCCTGTAGAATGACTCCCAGGACTTCACAGATGGTACTATAGGGTTGTTTTTGGAGAAGTGATACATTGACACCAATGTGTCTTTAGGGTTCCTGAACATCACCAACATCTAACAGAAACACAAATACACGTTGTGAGCTTGTAAATCGTCTATTTTCAAATAGCCAAAGTTTAAATAGGGCTGAAGAGGTTAATGTATGTTTTGTAATAATAATTCAAATCTACAAAGTAACCAACAAACGTTTTCAAATCGTAGTGGAGAAAAAGTACAATATTTGCCTCTGAGATTCATTATACATGAACTAGTGTTCTTAAGTGTGTGCGTACGTGCGTGTGTGCGTGCTCGCATGCGTGCGCGCGCGCGCGTGTGTGTGTGTGTGTGTGTGTGTGTGTGTGTGTGTGTGTGTGTGTGTGTGTGTGTGTGTGTGTGTGTGTGTGTGTGTGTGTGTGTGTGTGTGTGTGTGTGTGTGCATGTGTGTGTGTGCTATTAACCCATTAATACCTGGAACGCATCTGTGTCACTTTAGATTTCTTTGGCTATTAAAAAATAGCAGATATACAAGCTCATAGCACGGCACCGAGTGCCGCGCTATGAGCTTGTAGATCTGCTATTTTTGAAAAATCGTGAAAATTATTTTTTAATATTTTTTTCCGAAAAATTGTTAGGATTTTGATTTTTTTTTAGATAGTGCCTCAGGTCTTAGTGATTCCCATGTCACGTGTGAATGTACTGTAGGTGTGTCTGGGCTTTGACCTTAGTCTTGCTGGTGTAAAAAGAAGGTGGGATGTTGTCAGGGTGCAGGTGGGTCCCCAGGATCCTGGGCGAGGGGCTCTGACCTACGACCTGGGAGGGAGACAAGAAGTGAAGGATTTTGAACGGTCACTGGAAGCCAGAGGGTGACACATACACATCACTGATTGGTGTACACACTTGGGCTGACCGAGTGCACCACCCCATGAGTGCACATACTCCCGTGAGTGTGCACAAACAGGGCTCAAACACGTTTTTGAAGGTGTATTTGCCTTCTTTTCAATTGAACACACACACCCACACACACGTACACGCACGCGCACACGCACACACGCACGCACGCACGTGCAGTTTACCTTTAAGAGCTCTGGTCCGAAGAATTCCATGAGTGGAGGCATCTTGGACACTGCATCAGCACCTTTAGCTGCTGCCACCATCTTTCCCGCAATGCTCCAGATCCAGTTGAAACCTGATACACACACACACACACACACACGCATGCATGCATGCACACACACGCAGACACACATGCACACGCACGTGTGTACACACATAAAAATGTACCTATGTATTCCTACTGTGTAGCTGGCAGTATTAGCCTCACATCACATCAACTGTTGATAGTCTGTACATGTACATGTATACTAGGGCATAGCTTTTCCCATAGAGATTTCTGAAAATATTTATACTAATTATTTTAAGCCTGGAACCAAGCCATCCTCTTGGTGAACCATAAAACATTTGATACGGTGTAAAAAATAATATTTGAAAAACGCAAAAAGGGTATTTATTAAATTTTCTAATATTATGCCCATATCACAGGTAATAGATTTACATGATATACCCATCATACATTATTCTAACCCGGTTAGTCCAGTGCAGATGGACAGACTTTATGTCTGATTTATAACTTATTTTTAATTATTAATACCTTGCTACATGTTTGCGTCTCCCTACCCTACCCATACCTGTGTAGTATGTGTGTGTTTCATACTGCGGTGCTGCTATAAACCCTGGGGATCAAAAAGGATGGATATAACAGTAACATCAGTAACAGTGACTTCTCACCACATTTGGGATAAGCCACTAGCAGGATGTCATCGTGTCGGGCCTGCAGGTTCTCCAGAGCTCTGAGGTGTTCCTCTGGACACATGACGGCGGGGTAGAGAACTCCTTTATAGCGGTACAACTTCTCCTCGTCTCTCAGAGCCTGGGCCCGCTGCACTTTAGAGTGCAGCTGGTCCACGAACCTGCTCTTTGGTCTGCAAAAAAAGGCAAAAAAACTGTTATGAACCAGGGTCATTAGAGTTAATTAACTAAAACTAATAAATGACCAAATCTAGGATACTGTGTTCATTGTTTCGCCAGGCCGAAGGCGTGGCCGAGACTATGTTTTACATATGTGTCTGTGCTATAACTTCATCTACATGAATCCCTCAACTTCTACAGATTTTACTCACTCTATAATGACTGAATTCTGAACATTGCTGGCCCACAATAACCTACCTGACCTGGCGGAGACCTGTGCTCCGAGGAGCATTTTTTCTAGTTTATACTTTGTCGAATTGCACTGTTACTTCCCGACAAGAAACGATCTTCAAACGACATTCACAGCGCTTTGCATCGCTATAGTCTAACTTGAGCTTTACTGTGACATACAGTTATCGCCATGGCCATATAACCATACAATAATTAGTTGTATACATAGACTGTAAAAGGTTGTATAACATGGCTGTGATGTGATAATGTTCAAAACTCAGCCTGTGGCCTTGGGCCTATAGGATACTTACGTAGCAGCATCTTTGGAGCAACTCTGGTCGTCTTTGACCCATTTGTTTTCAGAGTCCTTACAGGAGTCCACCTCTAGTGAAATGACACACATAAGACAGATATAACTGATTACTTATACTCCTTCTTAATAGACTGAGCATAACATTGCTGTCGGGCAGAAACCTTTTATCTCCATATTTTAACTTGTAGTGTTTTCGTAAATTAACGCCCTACTTGATCAAACTATAGCGTCACTCAAAAGCATCAAAAGTAGCAGATCTACAAGTTTGTTTTGAGCTTGTTACAGTAGATCTGCTACTTTTGCAGTTTTTTTATTTGAACCCTGAAAAGTAACTGTTTTTTCAGAGACGATATATATTGATGTTATGCTAAGACCTTGTATGTAAAAAACATAATAAAAATAATGACATACCCAAAATAAGGACGTCGAAAGTGGATAAGTCTGTCTGTGTTTTATAAATGTTTAATACATGAAATGTATTAGCAAGAGCTTGTAACTAAACGATAACTACTACAGTAACTACAAAAAAAGAAACATTTTTTGGAAGGACGTGGTTTCAACCTGACAATATACATAATAATAATAAACATAATAATAAAAAGTAAACACAGTAGCAACATAGCAACATACAGGTATAGACAATATTAATAGCATAGCACACAAATATTGTCAGCAAGGCTTCGGTTTAACACTGCAATGGCAGAGAAGAAAAAACTCCTACTAAATCGAGTTCCCCCTCCATTTGATCAAGCATTCCTATTCTGGGCATGTCATAACTGGTGAACATGTGGTAAATAAGCACATTCAGTGAAAATAGTGGTTAAAGTCCAAAATGTCTGTTCAGGTGGCAGTCGGCCTACTGTGAAGTGTTGATTGAGGGGTTGTGGGAGGGACATTTTCAGGCTCAATCTAATGTGCATTCTGTTACAAGCTGGCTCTGTTGTTTTTAACTACCCTTTGGTGAAAATAGCAGATCTACAAGCTCCCTCGTGCGTGCGTGTGTATGTTCCTTACCATTTTCTGCTGCTGCAAAGCTAATGCAGACAGCTGCCACCAAGAGAAGAAGTGCCACTCTGGACGTCATGTCGTTGTGGGTGAGGTGAGCTGTGCTCTGGGCAGGAAGAGCTGAACACACAGCTGATTTGAAGCTCAGACTTTGAACTCTGGGTAGAAGCTCTTCAGGGTGCTGCATGATAAAACACAATTGCCATGAGATTAATGTTTAACTCTATGAAAATACATGAATTAATAGCTGGTATTATAGCCTACCTAATCTATTTGGGGGTTCTTGGCATGGAAACGTTTGGGAACTTAAGTCTAAATTCCCCCACTCAGCTTCTGGGGGACATGCTGCCACCCTGTTCATGGATGTAGAATATTCCATGGCAATCCAGCCAGCACTTTTTGACGTATGCTGTTTTTTCATTTCTGGTGTTAAGCTTATACTTTTTTTTTCTTATCCCAAACAATACGTAATGGTAAGAGGGCAAAAGTTTTTTTTTGGAACACTCATTTTTTAAACGTTTTCATGGCAAGGACCCCCAAATGAACACATAAGATAGGATATTTATTGACTATGGTCTATGGAACATCGACATATTGATTAGTGCATCCACTTACATATTAACCATAGCCTGCAGACCCCCATTTAAAAATATATGCAGGGACCCTCATAAGAGAAGAGTTTTACAGCTATAGCAGTGATTCCACTCCACACTGTAGTATCGAGCATACAAATGGAACTAAATGGACTCGTTAGGGTCCATTTGGATCCATTTACGTTCTCAGAGTTTCAATTCAATTCAATTCAATTCAATTCAATTCAATTCAATTCAATTCAATTCAATTACATTCAATTACATTGTATTAATATCAGACACTTAAGGGTCCATTTGGTTCCCAACAATCAATCATTTGGCTGGGGACCCCCAAGGACCCCATGGTCCCTGGACCCCACTTTGAGAACCACTGCTTAATAAAATATCCAAAAGGGAATTTATGAATGGAAACCTTTCTTTATTATGGGCCAGGGGGCGTGGCTTTGGCTTGACTGTATTTTTATGTTGAAGTCTCAGAGCGGAAGTACTAGTTTGTTGTTTTGGGGAGAAGCCGCGTTGCCATGTCCACCTATTAAGCAACTTTGGGATTATTTTAAATGGTAGTTGTGGGTTTATTTGGGCTTGTTTCTAAGTGTAGTTGTTTATTTGGGCTTGTTTCTAAAGTGTAGTTGATTGGGGCTTGTTTCCTAATGTTGTTTAAATCAGTGGTTCTCAAACTTTTTCCTGGCAAGGAAACTCCCTAATTAATATGTATTTGTCCGCACTCCAGTCCACAGACCCCCATGGCCCATCTGAAAATATTTTATGCCAGGGACCATACAAAATTTGTGTTGTTAAAATGTTTCAAAAATATTCAAAAATATTGTTTATCTTTGTGTTTTTTCAAGATAATGTTTTTCTTTTTTTGAAAAAAGAAGATATGCTATTTTCAAATAGCCATAGTCGCTTCTTTTGGGCTTGTTTTCTTGGGCTGGTTGCCTATTTCTCTCACAAAATCTGGCAACCGGGGAGAAGAGAACAGAAGCAAGGAGCTTATTTAAGGAAGAGTCATGGACGTCATTTTCTATATCCCGCAATTCCAATAGCACCCAGCTGCGTCTACGCAGACGAGACTTGGTGCGTGAGCGTTGATACGTGAGTGCTGCTGTGTGAGGGACCGGAAGTGCGTGTTTTTTCTATATATTAAACACATTTCTCTCAATATTAATGCTGAAACTGATTGTATCAACGATCGTTTGTATGATTACGGTGGATATATAAATGTATAACATTACAATACCGGAAGTGCGTGTTTTAGTTGGTTATTAAACCATTTCACTCCCAATATTTATATTAAAACGTATTTTACATCTATTGTATTCGTGATTACGGTGGATATAACTGCAAACGAACTATGTTTACAACCACACACACATATATATATATATATATATATATATATATATATATATATATATATATATATATATATATATATATATATATATATATATATATATATATATATATATAATTATTGTCTGAGCCTGGAACTGTTATTTCTGATCGTGTTCATTATTAAAATGGTTTATTATTGGTAATTAAACCATTTCACTCGCAATATTTATGTTAAAACGTATATATATATATATATATATATATATATATATATATATATATATATATATGTATGTATGTATGTATGTATGTATGTATGTATGTATGTATGTATGTATGTATGTATGTATGTATGTATGTATGTATGTATTACACACACACACACACACACACACACACACACACACACACACACACACACACACACACACACACACACACACACACACACACACACACACACACACACACACTGTATATAGTGAAGGGACCCCCTAACTGACAGAGCTATGAAGCAGGGACCCCCTAACTGAGAGAGCTATGAAGCAGGGACCCCCTAACTGAGAGAGCTATGAAGCAGGGACCCCCTAGCTGAGAGAGAGATGAAGCAGGGACCCCCTAGCTGAGAGAGCTATGAAGCAGGGACCCCCTAGCTGAGAGAGCTATGAAGCAGGGACCCCCTAACTGAGAGAGATGAAGCAGGGACCCCCTAACTGAGTGAGCTATGAAGCAGGGACCCCCTAACTGAGAGAGCTATGAAGCAGGGAAACCCTAACTGAGAGAGCTATGAAGCAGGGAAACCCTAACTGAGAGAGCTATGAAGCAGGGACCCCCTAGCTGAGAGAGCTATGAAGCAGGGACCCCCTAACTGAGAGAGATGAAGCAGGGACCCCCTAACTGAGAGAGATGAAGCAGGGACCCCCTAGCTGAGAGAGCTATGAAGCAGGGACCCCCTAACTGAGAGAGCTATGAAGCAGGGACCCCCTAACTGAGGGAGCTATGAAGCTCTCTCAGTTAGGGCCTAACTGAGAGAGCTATGAAGCAGGGACCCCCTAACTGAGAGAGCTATGAAGCAGGGACCCCCTAGCTGAGAGAGCTATGAAGCAGGGACCCCCTAGCTGAGAGAGCTATGAAGCAGGGACCCCCTAGCTGAGAGAGCTATGAAGCAGGGACCCCCTAGCTGAGGGAGCTATGAAGCAGGGACCCCCTAGCTGAGAGAGCTATGAAGCAGGGACCCCCTAGCTGAGAGAGAGATGAAGCAGGGACCCCCTAGCTGAGAGAGCTATGAAGCAGGGACCCCATAACTGAGAGAGCTATGAAGCAGGGACCCCCTAACTGAGAGAGCTATGAAGCAGGGACTCCCTAGCTGAGAGAGCTATGAAGCAGGGACCCCCTAGCTGAGAGAGCTATGAAGCAGGGAAACCCTAACTGAGAGAGCTATGAAGCAGGGAAACCCTAACTGAGAGAGCTATGAAGCAGGGACCCCCTAGCTGAGAGAGCTATGAAGCAGGGACCCCCTAACTGAGAGAGATGAAGCAGGGACCCCCTAACTGAGAGAGATGAAGCAGGGACCCCCTAACTGAGAGAGCTATGAAGCAGGGACCCCCTAACTGAGAGAGCTATGAAGCAGGGAAACCCTAACTGAGAGAGCTATGAAGCAGGGACCCCCTAGCTGAGAGAGCTATGAAGCAGGGACCCCCTAGCTGAGAGAGCTATGAAGCAGGGACCCCCTAACTGAGAGAGAGATGAAGCAGGGACCCCCTAACTGAGAGAGCTATGAAGCAGGGACCCCCTAACTGAGGGAGCTATGAAGCTCTCTCAGTTAGGGCCTAACTGAGAGAGCTATGAAGCAGGGACCCCCTAACTGAGAGAGCTATGAAGCAGGGACCCCCTAGCTGAGAGAGCTATGAAGCAGGGACCCCCTAGCTGAGAGAGCTATGAAGCAGGGACCCCCTAGCTGAGAGAGCTATGAAGCAGGGACCCCCTAGCTGAGGGAGCTATGAAGCAGGGACCCCCTAGCTGAGAGAGCTATGAAGCAGGGACCCCCTAGCTGAGAGAGAGATGAAGCAGGGACCCCCTAGCTGAGAGAGCTATGAAGCAGGGACCCCATAACTGAGAGAGCTATGAAGCAGGGACCCCCTAACTGAGAGAGCTATGAAGCAGGGACTCCCTAGCTGAGAGAGCTATGAAGCAGGGACCCCCTAGCTGAGAGAGCTATGAAGCAGGGACCCCATAACTGAGAGAGCTATGAAGCAGGGACCCCCTAACTGAGAGAGAGATGAAGCAGGGACCCCCTAGCTGAGAGAGCTATGAAGCAGGGACCCCATAACTGAGAGAGCTATGAAGCAGGGACCCCCTAACTGAGAGAGCTATGAAGCAGGGACCCCATAACTGAGAGAGCTATGAAGCAGGGACCCCCTAACTGAGAGAGCTATGAAGCAGGGACTCCCTAGCTGAGAGAGCTATGAAGCAGGGACCCCCTAACTGAGAGAGAGATGAAGCAGGGACCCCCTAACTGAGAGAGCTATGAAGCAGGGACCCCCTAACTGAGGGAGCTATGAAGCTCTCTCAGTTAGGGCCTAACTGAGAGAGCTATGAAGCAGGGACCCCCTAACTGAGAGAGCTATGAAGCAGGGACCCCCTAGCTGAGAGAGCTATGAAGCAGGGACCCCCTAGCTGAGAGAGCTATGAAGCAGGGACCCCCTAGCTGAGAGAGCTATGAAGCAGGGACCCCCTAGCTGAGGGAGCTATGAAGCAGGGACCCCCTAGCTGAGAGAGCTATGAAGCAGGGACCCTCTAGCTGAGAGAGAGATGAAGCAGGGACCCCCTAGCTGAGAGAGCTATGAAGCAGGGACCCCATAACTGAGAGAGCTATGAAGCAGGGACCCCCTAACTGAGAGAGCTATGAAGCAGGGACTCCCTAGCTGAGAGAGCTATGAAGCAGGGACCCCCTAGCTGAGAGAGCTATGAAGCAGGGACCCCATAACTGAGAGAGCTATGAAGCAGGGACCCCCTAACTGAGAGAGAGATGAAGCAGGGACCCCCTAGCTGAGAGAGCTATGAAGCAGGGACCCCATAACTGAGAGAGCTATGAAGCAGGGACCCCCTAACTGAGAGAGCTATGAAGCAGGGACTCCCTAGCTGAGAGAGCTATGAAGCAGGGACCCCCTAGCTGAGAGAGCTATGAAGCAGGGACCCCATAACTGAGAGAGAGATGAAGCAGGGACCCCCTAGCTGAGAGAGCTATGAAGCAGGGACCCCATAACTGAGAGAGCTATGAAGCAGGGACCCCCTAACTGAGAGAGCTATGAAGCAGGGACTCCCTAGCTGAGAGAGCTATGAAGCAGGGACCCCCTAGCTGAGAGAGCTATGAAGCAGGGACCCCATAACTGAGAGAGCTATGAAGCAGGGACCCCATAACTGAGAGAGCTATGAAGCAGGGACCCCCTAACTGAGAGAGCTATGAAGCAGGGACCCCATAACTGAGAGAGCTATGAAGCAGGGAAACCCTAACTGAGAGAGCTATGAAGCAGGGACTCCCTAGCTGAGAGAGCTATGAAGCAGGGACCCCCTAACTGAGAGAGCTATGAAGCAGGGAAACCCTAACTGAGAGAGCTATGAAGCAGGGACTCCCTAGCTGAGAGAGCTATGAAGCAGGGACCCCCTAGCTGAGAGAGCTATGAAGCAGGGACCCCCTAACTGAGAGAGATGAAGCAGGGACCCCCTAACTGAGAGAGCTATGAAGCAGGGACCCCCTAACTGAGAGAGATGAAGCAGGGACCCCCACTATATATTACATACAGTTGTGTTGCTGATTAAAGCTTTTCATAGATGTTGGATTCATGTTAATGTGTATTTTCAGACATTTAACCACTTAAACCGCCAATACTTTCACTCTGTACTTGGTCTGCTCTTTTTCCCCCTCTTTGCCGAAAATAGCATATCTGCAAGGTCACAACTCCTCGCAGCGAGAGGTGTTGTGAGCTTGTAGATCTGCTATTTTTGGCTAAAGTTGTCCTTAGAATAGGGATGCGAGGGTTCAAGTGGTTAATGTAAAAAACAATGATCCTATCACACAGAGATTTGGCGGACCCCCTGTAGCAACTCTGAGGACCCCCTAGGGGTCCCGGACCCCCTGTTGAAGACCCCTGCTTTAGATATAGGCCTACTGTTAATATATTGCCAGTACTATAGACATGCATCCAATGCATTCAAATGCATATGTTGCTAAGGTTGGGCCGCCTATATTGACCTCTGATCATAATGTTGTGTGCTTGACTCCAGTTTATAAGTCAAAACTAAAGAGAGGAAACCTGGAGAAGAAAGTAGTTAGGACAAGGACAAATGAAAGCACAGAACAACTAAAAGCATGCCTGGACTGTACAGATATACATAAAACCATTACCCAAAATCCAATTTCCAAAAGAACATAAGGATTATAGACCCATAGTTCTCACTTCAGTGATCATGAAATCACTGGAAAGAATACTGTTGGAGTGGGGTGATAACAATGCTCTTATCATGAACACAAAAAAGACAGAAGAGATTGTTTTTGGTGCACCACTGGAGATACACAGATCCCTCATCACTATTCATAGTGAACAGATCAACCAGGTATGTTTGTATACATACAGTACCTAGGAGTAGTAATAGACCATCTTTTGTCATGGAAAGACCACATTGAGTCAGTGGGTAAGAAGACAAAGCAAATAATCTATTTCCTTCGCCGTCTGAGATCCTTTGGTGCTAGTAGACAGATTCTTCTTTTGTTTTTCACTTCTGTTATGAGTGTTCTTCAGTACTGTAGTACCACCTGGTATGGATGTCTGTCTGTAGCCTTAAAGTCACAACTGCTGCAGCAACTGAACATTTGTTCAAAGATTGTTGGACAACCACTTCAGAGGCTCTATACATCTATGTATAATAACAGTATGCTAAGGTTGGCAAGGAATATCACTGCATACACTAGCCATGTTTTGTATGTAGAATATAGGCTGCTGCCTTCAGGAAGGATACGGTGTTCCAACATACAACAAGGTCAAACTAAAGAGGTCCTTTGTCCAACAGTTGACATTGAGGCTTAATCAGGAGTGTTAGGCCAGGGTAGGCTGAGTGGTGAACATTGCTCCTGTCTTTATGTCCTTATGTATGTTTTTTTGTTTTTTTGTTTTGTCATGTCAAATGTATACTGTTTATGTGTTGCATACATGACTGCTGGGTCGCAAGACAAATTTAAGTGTCAACTGACAAAGTATTATCATATCGTATCCATCGTTAATTACTGACTAACAGTGGATATAATGAATGTAATGAGCAATAGTCTGTAGACAGTTAAAGATTTACCAAGCAAGCCTGTGATTATGTTACTACCATTGTACATCCCAGTAGTCAATGGGTCTGTTGTCCTAGATGCACCTTGACCCAACAGCTTATTGTAGAGGGGGTGGGAGGGTTCATCAGGATAGCTTCATTCTTCTTCCCCTCTGCAATCACCTTCAGATTGTCCAAGTTACTCCAGCTACAATTAGCATTCATCCCCAGCTTGTTCAGTTACCAATGTCAAGACATCTAACACCTGTTAAAAATCCTACCACAACAAAACCTTCCTTCCATGTAGTTGTGATACTTTATAGTCAGAGATTTGTTGTAATTGTAGATGTAGTCTAATAAAACCCACTGTACATGCAGACATACACTCAAACCTTGTAACCGTATAACAGTAATACAAATAATTTGCCAATACGCTTGAAGCACGTTTGATGCTGCAATTAAAAAGTCAATACAAACATCACACTGAAGCAGGCACAGAGGCAGGATCAAAGTTATACAAGCCAAGCCACTTTATTACATGTGAAGACCGAGGTAGGATCAATGTCAATTTAGAAACTTGAAGCTTTGTTTTCTTTAATTTAGAAACTTGAAGCTTTTTTTCCCCTTAAACGACGACCGACAAGTCTCTGCAGAGATCTCTGGAACAAGAAGGAGGTTAAAGGTTGCGGTCCTCATTTAGAAATACTATTAATACTATTGAATTCTTTAATTCTAATGTGAAACTCATAGGCTGGCCTGGGTCTGAGAACTTGACTTTGATATGAACCCATCTGTTTTAAGATGGGTAGATTTTATCACAATAAAACCATCTATGGCATGGCAAAGCAAAGCCAATTGCAAATATCTTGCAGTGTGTAGCTGCCGTAATCCAAACAAAAGCAATGCAATTATGTTGTGTGTTCAGGAGGTATAAAATGTAGGACATTTAGAGAAATGTCTTAATGTAATGTTCAAAGCTAGAAGTCGTAAAACGGAATGTTCTAGCTAGGCCATATTGCAGTTTATCCTCCTAATTAGATTAAAGCAAACAACACATAATGTGAATAACTGCCATCCCATCCTATTTTACTAAAACAAGAGATCTTCAGAAGTAGTGGGTAACCGGCTAAATGATTGATGGTTAGGAACCGAATGGACCCCTTATGGGTCTGTAACTCAAGAGAATGTACAAATGGAACCAAATAGACCCTTATTATGGGTCCATTTGAACACTCTCAAGAAAGAGTAAATCAACACTGAGGATTTTACTGCGAGGGGTCACTGTGAACTAAAACCATGTAGTGAGTGACCACCACCAGAGATAACAGCCTCTGTTGACCATGATGATGGAGAGTTGAGTGCTGTACAGGTAAGCTGAGCACTTGAGGCTGCCCAGGAGCTTTAGGGGCAGTGTGACTCAGACCATAAGAGCATTAGGTGAAAACAACAATGTCAAAACAACTGCAATGGTATACATTTGAGGTGTTCTTTGTAATACTCTTCTCACTGGAAAGACCGTGAGTAAATATATCATTGAAGAAGCTACGGGCGCGTGGTTATTATTGTTGTTTTTATGCACATGGAGTGTATTGTTTACATGGTTGAACTGATGACCAAAATAAAAATTGTGAAGTGAAGTGAAAGTTATCAAGCAATGTAATCCAGTGGTGTCCTCTTGTCTAATAACACAAAACTGAAAAAGGGTTTTGTTTCGCTGACTTCATTGGCTGTGTGGAACCATAATTAATGTGGTACCATGTACTCAGCTATTCATGACCTTTCTTTAGAGATCTCTTCTGCTTAACCCTAACCCTTCGTCATGTTCCTGCAGCATGTCACTGAGCAGGTCCACATTCTTGAAGACCGTTAACCAGAACTCTGGGATGCCCTTGGGGTCCTCCTTCTCCTCGTCCTTCTTCTCCCTTCGCCTTCTCTTTCATCTCTTCTGTCAACTCTTCCTCCTCATCTGCCTTCCATTCACACTCCTCGTCTGTGGGTTCGTAGATTGCTTTGACACATTATAATAGGTGAAGAGCCTGTTCTGCCCGGAATCGGGTAAACCCCTCCAGCTTCTTTAATATGTATAGCATAATCTGTGAAGACGAGAAATGCAATGATCAATTGGTGATGCAGAACCTTCCTGACTGACAGTACTTCAGAATTACACGAGGTTAAAAACTATACATTTCTTCATGCTTCCATGATGCATACCTCAGGAAGCATTACATCCAGTACAAAGTCCATGTCTTCTAGCTGTCTGGACAGCTGTAGTGTGTCCCTTATGAGCCTGATCAACTCAGAGGTCTAATGGGGGGGAATATACATAATTAACTGACCACCAACAATGTATGTATACAGTAAGATTGTATCTTCTGAACATTAGAAATACCTCATCGTCTTTGAAAAGTGTAAACCTCTTGTGTTTCAAAGTCTGCCGGAGTTTGAGGTATCCCTGCTTATTGTAGTGGAGATGAACTCTGCTGGAGCGTTGCTGTCCTGACATCAGCATTGTGTGAAGAGCCTGAGAAAGCAGACGCAAATGAAACCAAAATAACACAATATGCAAAGTAACATGAATAACTTTACTTTTAAAAATGAGAATATTTTACCTTTATTTCTGGTCCTGTAACCACCCCAGCAAGCCCATGTCTGCTTAATGCAACGGTCACCCCAGCAAGCCCATGTCTGCTTAATGCAACGGTGCTGTAGTGAAATTGAATAATCACATAATTACCAACATATATTTAAAGCACACTGTCCAGAAAAAGCCTATAGAAAACGTATTGCTAACCTTACGAGTGGATGATCACAGCCACAACAAAAACTGTCCACTGGGCTGTTTGGTTCGATTCCAGCACAGTCAGTATGGAGCCACCCTTGGCACCTATGGCACTGGACCATTAGGGGGTTCTTGACTTCAGGATAGAAGGATCTAACAAGTCAAACATATGCACATTATTTATTCATTTTTTACTCAAGTGACATTTGCAAATTTCACAATTTGTCCCGTCACTAACCCGTTTTGGAAGATGCAGACATGAATGGAGGCTGCCATACAGTGAGGATCCTAAAAGTTAACATGAAACATAAGGGAACAGGTCATTATACATAAAATATTAATCTTCTCAAATAAGTGTGCCCAGGCAAAAATAATATACAATAATATTTTCAGAATAATGTTCCATGTTTCAAACTTGTCCAAGTTCAAAATGGCCAAATATTCATAAATGCATTTTGCCCTTCACATGCCTGGTCCATGTTGTCCTCTCCTACGTCCAGTGCTCCCACTTCCAGAACGTCTTCTCCCATGTCCAGGGGGTCCTCTCCTACGTCCAGTTCTCCAACGTCCAGTGCGTCCTCTGACCAATGGGCAAATTTCCTTCCACGGCTACATTAGAAAGACTGTTACATTAAGAGACTTGACAAAATCAAAATACATTGCATTTCATTTTTTAACTCCTTTACCCTCCGAGAGAGAAATTCTCCAACAGTAGCAGACACCACCACAGCCTTATCTTCGGAATGTCTACCTAAGAAATTAAGAGTCAACAGACATGCAAACATTCATTATGGACATGCAAGTCTTCAATATGAATGTGTACAGTACATTTTCAATTTGCATGTGTACATTTTCAACTCACAACAGTGAAGTCAAATGGATCGCCCATCACCAGGTGGAGAGCATACTGCAACACATTTCAACCATGTCATTTACATTTAATACCCAGTACATAAAACAGCTTTACATTTCAATTTGATTTACCATCAGCATGAAGACGCCACAACATGATCCATCCATTTGTTGGGGGATGTTCTGCAAGAACCAGAATGTTTAATGCATAATACACCTACAGTAGATGAATACAGTGTACATATACACAGTTTCTTTATTATTACCTTATTCTTTATGACAGTCCAACGCCCAGGCACCATTTTCATAGCCATTTTACTGCAAAATAAACAATGTAATTACCATTTGCAAGTACTTTAATTACATGACTTAAGCTGGATTGAGTCAAATGTATGACATCTTCGGCTGCATAACTGTAAGCCTTTAAAGTCATTTGATAGTTCAGTGCTTAAGAGTAAGTTAGAAATACAATTTCACATTTCATACATTTGACCCAGTCCAGATGACACTCTGCTGTAAAGCATGCAGAACACAAAGCAGTACTCCTGAAACTCCTGCAAAGAGCATGCACAGGAATTTCACCCACTTCTTTACACCTGTAAAGCAATACAACTCCTGGGAGAAAGCATGCACAGGCATTTCATCTGCTTTACACCTGTAAACCAATACAACTTCTGCAAGAGAGCATGCACAGGAATTTCACCCACTTCTTTACACCTGTAAAGCAATACAACTCCTGGGAGAAAGCATGCACAGGCATTTCATCTGCTTTACACCTGTAAACCAATACAACTTCTGCAAGAGAGCATGCACAGGAATTTCACCCACTTCTTTACACCTGTAAAGCAATACAACTCCTGGGAGAAAGCATGCACAGGCATTTCATCTGCTTTACACCTGTAAACCAATACAACTTCTGCAAGAGAGCATGCACAGGCATTTCACCAATTCTTTACACCTGTAAACCTGGAAAGCAATACAACTCATGCAAGAGAGAATGCACAGGCATTTCACCAATTCTTTATCTGAAATTTCGCAAAGCTGATCCTGATGAAGGTAGAATTCAGGCAACAGTACTCATGCAATGAAGCAATACAATTCATGCATGCAGCACCCATGCACCCATAGGACTCATAGAATGCAGTTGAGCCTTCTTAACAATGGAACAACCCCCTTTAATGTCCAACTTTTGAACTTGGGGCCAACTTTTGAACTTGGGGCCAACGTTTGAACTTGGGCCAAATATGCATTACAAATAACCTGAACAGTGTGAGATTTGCCTGACTGCCAAAGCCATGAGGGTCCTTAGAGTCTAAGAAGTTTAAGACTTTTTCTTTTGGTCTTATGACCTGAGAAACAGTGGTACAAAGAAGTTGCAAAAAGTAATTATTGCACATGTGTAACATCCAGTCCATTTTTTTCCAAAAGTAATTTTGAATAAATGAATACATTTGTCAATGATATGATCAAAAACAATATTGACACTGATCACAGAAGTATATATTTCTCTATATTTACACAGATCACAGAATTGTACACATTTCTCTATTAAACTAGTTGCAAAGCTATAAAGAGTACATTTATGTGACATGCAAAACGCCTTACACTGAGCATCCAGTGTCCTGGTTTCCATGTTGGGCAGAGGATGAGGTCTTTAGAAGATGCGTCATCCTATGAGGAGGGGAAAAAAATAAGTTTTAATGTATACATTGGTATTTAGAAGTCACAGAGCTTTCATTTATATAGATCAGATACGCATTTTTTATCATTTACCGGTAGGGACAGAAAGGGATCAGCATTAAGTGGTTCAGTCCATGTCGCCACCACATAGGCGTCCATGATGACCACATCCTTTCCCTGTAAATAAATACCACCCTTTAATATCTGTCCAAAAGATTATTTAAATAAATGATTTCTAAACAGAATCACAACTTACTTGACATTTGGCAATCTCGGATATAATGGTGAGACAGCAGTTGACAATCTGTAAGGTTGCATGAAGCATACGTTGGTTTAAGAAAAGAAGGATAATCATATCTTTGCCCCCTAACTTATGAGATCATGATACTCATCATGATACTCACCGTGGCTTCCACTTCCCTCTCCAACCCCAAAGTAATGAAATCTGAGCGCTGTAGGGTAAGGGCACCAACTTCCACTATGTGTTCTTCAGGAGAGCGTTGCCCATCCAGAACATAGTCAAGCTTAACAATCAAGGAAATACATTTAATACATTATGGTAGCAATGTCACAACATCATAGTCTGAAAGATTGTGTTTTTTCAGTCTTTGTACCAGTTTCTGCTGTCCCTCATGAACTGGAAAGTCCCAGCTATGTCTTCTTGCCTGGATGCGTTCCAGTGATGTAAGAGCCTGGCAGCCCTCGCCACATACTGACAGAACTAGAAGCAGGGGGGGGGGGGGGGTCAAAAAGGACTGCATCAACTAAAGGGAAAAGAGTCATGTCATATTAGATGAGAAAGCATGCCTAATACACTGCATCTGTAACCTGGTTCTGCATGGCATGACAGATCCATCAGTGAATCCTGTGGAGGCAGAGCCTGATCCATCTCCAACGATCCTTGGTCTTGTCCAGAGGACGCTGCCAGAGGGTCTTGGCCATCAGAGGATGCTGCCAGAGGGCAAACTGCACATTTAACATGAACGATTTATAATTTAGAAAGATAGGAAGGACATTTAACACAACAAATTTCTAATTAAAAGAGAAAAATAAGTACCCATGACTGCCTGGCTGTATTCATTGAATTGGACCGCTCTTCCAAATGTGTGCGTAATGTGTGCTGTGGTCTCCTTGTTCAGCCTGGAGTTTCTGTGATGCAACATATTTCGTAACATGAACATGTACGTTGCTGGTGCTGAGTTGTTGAGGAAATAATTAGCCTTTCTCATGTGAGAAAAAAACTGTTCAACAACTTGGGTGTTGAGAAGCCCAGCCAGCTGTGGCACCATACCCACACGTCGCAGAACATCTTTTGGATCCGTCGAATTTCTTTCGTGGAATTTGTCACTGAGAGCATAATGGTCTTTGGAGCCTGTGTATGGATGGCAGTCAACATCAGGAGGATTCTTCATTTCCGACAGCCAAGGAAGATTTACATGAAGTCTACCCTCTCCGGCATCTCTGATGTTTTCAATAGTTGGCTCCAACAGCAGCCCCTCATGTGGACTGAAGGGGATGCGCCCAGGTGCCCTCAAGTTGGTGTGCCTCGCCAAGCCTCTTGCAAAGTCATAGACGCAAACATTAGGCATGTGCTGCCATGATAGGAGAAGATCTGCATAGTCTCTTGGGCTTTCTCCCCTGAGAAGAACCTTTAAGCTGTATACAATGCCACATGGGCAAAGTATAGCTGCCCAGCCACCTGGAAAAATATTCACATAAATGAAATAGAAATGGAAAAAGAAAACGTGTATAAGTTAACATTTAATGTAAGAAATACCTGATGCACCCCAGATCTTTTGAAAGATTTTATCATAGCCCGCTCTCGACGACATCTCATTCTTCAGTCTTTGGATAAGATCATTTCTGGACCCAGCAGTGTCCAGGCCACACTCCTTGCACAGGTTTCTAATGACCCCAGCCTGGTTAATAAATGCATAGATTTTAAATGTAATGACATTTTCCTTTAAAATGTTCATGATTCTAAATCTGAACAAACATGCACAATATTCCATACCCGTTGATTCATGAGCTCGTCAACAAGACGAGACTCTGTCACACTTAGTTCTGCCTCTTCAACAGGAACTCTAGCTGTTGGAACCTTTTTAAATTCTGTGTTCAACACAACTGAGGACTTCCTGGTCTTTGGACCAATCCAAGGAGCCCAGGATTCGAAAGACGGTGGCACAGAGAAAGGATTCTCTTTATTACCTTGGAACAGAAAACAAAAAAATGTACGAGTGTATTATAAACTTTGGTCAATATTGATCTTTACAAAAAAGGTTTCTTACAGTTCAGTTTCTCACATCTCCATTTACCAGAGCAGTTAATTGATCTTCCTTCCCTAATAACAGTTGTTGAGAGTAAGTCAGCAAATCTGTTTTGTACTTACTAGAAAGAAACCCTCTAGCAATTGTATGCTTGGTAAGAGAATCCCAGAACTCTTCGACGTTCACGTCTCCCGTGTAGCTATCAGGTGGCATTTTCAGGTCACTTGCTACAAATAACAGACTTTTATCAATATTATGACCACCACCACACAGAACATTACAATCACAGAAATGCAAGGAAAACTTTCTGCATGTGAAAAAAACATAGCATTTAGGAAGGCAAGTTATGTGCAGTGACCTTATACCACAACGCCCCCCCCACCCGCCCCCCCATCTATGATTATGGGACAGCCAAAATGTTTATTACCTGACATGTTGAACACAGCTTTTTTGTGGAGATCCATTACAACGACTGGTGGATGGTCCCCGCAACGCACACAGTTGTAACTGTAGTCATGCCCGGAAAGTGCCTCAAAATGCAGGTAACCATGGTGGATTGAGTCGGCCAAGGGGAACTTTGATTCTGTGAGGTACTCCAGAGCAGAAATAGCACTGCCAATAGACTGGTTGGTCTGAAAGAGAAAGGCAACATCAAAGCATGTAGGGCATTCCCTCTGCTGTATAACCTGTATAGCCTACCTGTAATTTCATGAAGAAACAAAAAATAACCATTTTGTTGACCAAGTCGAACAAGAACTAAAATTAGAGTCTGGATAATTGCAGCAGAACATAAGGAAAAACGCTAACCTGCAGATTTGACCTCAAATAGAGACAGAAGTGTAGACCAAGAAGTATACTATCATTGAAATTATGTAGTCCATCCTCAAACTGTTGGTAGCGGTAGTACATACCACACATGGGACACGTTTTGCAGTATGTAGCTACATCTGAAAGATACATTTTATAGATTACTTCTTCAAATCAGATTTACATCAGTCTGCTGTGAAATGGTACAAATGCAGTCTGCTGTGAAATGATGAAAACTTACCTTCAATAATGCCATCAGTCGTGACAATTTTGGCTTTTGAGGTGATTCTAATGGGGTCACTCAGGGGTACTATTCCTGGACAGATGGAGCACTGGGACTCAGGAGGAATCAAGTGCTTCGGGTAATCGTCTTTGGTCATACTCTTCCGAAGTTCCTCAGGCAATACTGCTGGCAGCTTCTTTTGGTTGAATATATATTCCACCATCCTTTTCATCATCTCACCTTTGGGAGGGTAAATTTCTTCATCACTCCTGCTGTCCACAGCTGTAGTTACTTCTTCCTCAGTTTGCAACAAATCCTCAGTTGAATCCTCAGTTGATCTCACCCGCCTGAAGATGTCTGGATATTCCTGAAACAGGTGCCACTTTGCTAAGTATTTGTGAGAGCATGACCTGCGAGAATTGATGCAAGGGCAATGCCAGGTGTTCTCCTTCTCATTATAGACCACCATCACCCGTCCAAGACGACTGTAATAAGACACTGAAGGCTCATGGATAGAGACGCAATACTTCGGAGACATGAGGGTGGTACACACAGACAAAGGAGTTTGCTGTGCACTGGCAGCCTGTTTTCGTTGCATGCAGTCTCTCAACTTGTCAACCCCAAACCATCTCTGTGTCACCATTGCCTGTAAGGTGTCTTGATGCAACTCTGGGGCTGCAACAGTCACCTTACAGTAGTCAATTGAACGGAGGTGAACACATCTGAAACTGGTAAGACCACTTCTTAATGCCAACTCTTGATTCTGCTGACATCTGAGGGACTCGCAACGAATCTTGTGGTCTCCACCCCAGACCCTCTGTTGCACATGCAGAGGAACAGTGCAGCCATGCAGTGTCTTGAGAACAGCAAAAATGCCATTTTTGCTGTCTATGCACTCGCTTCTTAAGCAGGATGTTGCGGTGACGTCCTTGTCTACTGAATGTTTTCGTTCCAGATGTTTTTTCAGATTTTTTGCATTCAAGACCAGGCTACACTGGACACAGCGAACAAACTTAACCTTCGATCTTCTTACTTGCGACACCTTTTCCACTGAGGCTGGCAAAGATGGCTGGTGTGAGGATGGCACATGCAAGGACGAAGACTGTTGCTGAGAGGATGGCTCCAGAGAGGACAGCTGTAGAGAGGACGGCTGTGGAGAGGACGGCTCCAGAGAGGACTGTAGAGACGAGGGCAGCAGGGGACGCTTCAGTGGAGGTTCCACAGAGGTCGACTCCAAAGAGGACAGCTGTGGGGGACGCTTCAGAGAGGACGGATGCAGGGGAGACAGCTCCAGAGAGGACGGCTCCAGAGAGGACTGTAGAGACGAGGGCAGCAGGGGACGCTTCAGTGGAGGTTCCACAGAGGTCGACTCCAAAGAGGACAGCTGTGGGGGACGCTTCAGAGAGGACGGATGCAGGGGAGACAGCTCCAGAGAGGACGGCTCCAGAGAGGACTGTAGAGACGAGGGCAGCAGGGGACGCTTCAGTGGAGGTTCCACAGAGGTCGACTCCAAAGAGGACAGCTGTGGGGGACAATTCAGAGAGGACGGATGCAGGGGAGACAGCTCCAGAGAGGACGGCTCCAGAGAGGACTGTAGAGACGAGGGCAGCAGGGGACGCTTCAGTGGAGGTTCCACAGAGGTCGACTCCAAAGAGGACAGCTGTGGGGGACAATTCAGAGAGGACGGATGCAGGGGAGACAGCTCCAGAGAGGACGGCTCCAGAGAGGACTGTAGAGACGAGGGCAGCAGGGGACGCTTCAGTGGAGGTTCCACAGAGGTCGACTCCAGAGAGGACAGCTGTGGGGGACGCTTCAGAGAGGACGGATGCAGGGGAGACAGCTCCAGAGAGGACTGTAGAGACGAGGGCAGCAGGGGACGCTTCAGTGGAGGTTCCACAGAGGTCGACTCCAGAGAGGACGGCTCCAGGGGTCCCTTCAGAGAGGACACCTCTGGGGCTTCACATTTTATGACATGTTTGATGAAGTCATCTCGACGGAGATAAGTTGAAGTGCAGTATGCACAGTGGAAGTGTGTACTGGAGCGACACTTCAAACTACACTTGCAGATGACCAAATCTGAAAAAACAAAATGGTGCAACTAAATCATGATTCCGTAAAAGCTTGTCATACAACTTTCAGTTTTATTGTTCACATGCATATAGGATGAATAGCAAATGAGAGGACACACACACACTTCTACAAACCTTTATGAAGCACAGCTCTTTTGATGTGCCCCAAGAGATGCAACTTGCAAGCACTTTGCTTTGTAGGCTTAAAAAGATCGGTGGGGCAGAATGGGCAGTGATACTTCTGGCCACACTTCTCCAGCACTGGCTGTTCGCCAGATTTCAGAATTGTTATGTGTTTCTGGAAAGGAAATGAAAAAGACATGCTAAATCAATATTCAGGAGTATGTTAAAATCTGCTATATTTGACATAACTATCAATCTGAAAGTTTAACAATAGAATACCCACAGCATTTGTAAGACTACCAAAGACTAGCTAATACAGTATCATGAGTTTGCAGCAACTAATTAAAAGGGATATTTCACTTATTTTTTTTTAAATGGGTCATTGTATTGTCTAATTAGGCTTTTGGGAGCACCCAAGACAGTTCAAGTTGCTTGATTCAGTATTTTGATATTCTTTTTATCAGACACGCCCCCTTCCTTTACAAACCTATTGTAACTTCAAACTCCATTTTAACGATGAATCGGAAACACCCGTCCTTGGTTCTGGTGACTGACATTGTCCTTCTAATACGTTTTTTTCAATTACTTTTTCTCTCCGCCAGGAGACATTGTTTTCACTTTCCGTGAAACAAGCTAACATTGGTCAAGTGACACGTGACAATACGGTGAAATAGTGTGATCGGATTGGCTAGTGACGTATAGCGGCCTATAAATACATGTGTCACTTTGAAAGAGTCTGTGCCTCTTTCAAAGTGAGGTAAGACAGGAATAATCACAAAATGGCTGAGAAATGGCGGATACTGTAACAATTGGATAGGACACTTACACAGACAGGACAGATAGGACACTTACACAGACAGGACGGATAGGACACTTACATAGACAGGACGGATAGGACACTTATACAGACAGGACGGATAGGACACTTATACAGACAGGACGGATAGGACACTTATACAGACGGGACGGATAGGACACTTATACAGACAGGACGGATAGGACAGTTATACAGACGGATAGGACACTTGTGTCATGTTACTATGACACAGTAACATGTTCTATTTTTTGAACAGAGCCTTAATTCCCAACACAAGTCTGCTGGCGGAGACGTGTGCTCCGAGGAGCACTTTTTCTAGTTCCATTTTTTTTAAATAATATATCCCTTAAACTGTGTTTTGATGACTTAGTCAACTGTGGAATTTGACTACATGCTGTAGCTGTAATTAATAATAAAGACCATTATCATGACTACAATAGCCATTAGTTATCACTTCCATTAGCTAAAGATACTGTTGCGTGTACCAAATGGTAATTAAATACTCTGTTAATGGATTTGTACACCATTAGTTTGTTAACTATATTCATTAGTTAAATATGGGGTCAATTAAAGCTCTCAAACCAAAGAAAATACTGGTGCATATGGATCACTTAACAGGTTATTTAACTTTAAAAAAAAATGTTGGTCTATGTCTCTAGCTATTGTGCACCCCAAAATAAAAAACAATATTTAGATGTTATATTCATTTTATCAGACACCTATCTCCTATATAAACCATTGAACTTCAAATTTGAAGACATCCATGCTTGTGGTGACTGATATAATCCAATAATATGTAAGTGGGGCATGTTTATTTCAATACATAACATTTTGTTCAGTCCAACATGGTTCGAATTGGGTTTGAAGTTCAATGGGCTTATATAGGAGGGGGCATTTAAGCAACTTAAACTGTGTGGAATGCACACAAATGCAAGTAGATGTTATAAATATCCTCAAGTTTAAGTGTTACACTATTTAAAAAAGTTTGTCAATGTAATTTCTATGATCACGGTGCAAACTAACTAACATATATCCACACCCCATCTTCAGCTGTTTGTTTTGTTCAGTTCCTTTATTGACAACAAAACATTTTAGCCATGGTTCACAGGGCTAAATCTACTACTACTACGACAACTACAATCAAATGTCCAAGAGTCAAGAAGTTGACTCCAACAATTATGATTTGACCGACTAAATTAAATAACCCATTATATGTACTTTTGATATTGTTTGGGAGAGACGGAGAGACACACTTACTTCCATGTTGTTGCAGGGACAGGAAAGAGGGAGGTGCAGGCACGTGTCTTCCTATTATTAGCCTACGCCCACCCTTCATTTTACCTTTTATTTCGTAAATGTATTTAAAAAAAATAGGTTTATGCTAATAAATAGATTCAATGGATTACCTAGAGAAGACAGTTTGTCTAACTAGCTGGGTGCTGTTTACAGATACTCCACTTGCCCTAGAACACTTTTTAACTTTATTATTTATTTGTATATGTACAAATATTAATGATAAGGATCATTATTGTTATGAATTTAAATATCCACTGTAATCATGCCTTGGATAATGCTATGTTTTAACACATTGGGAGCGAAATGCTTTAATATAAAACAATAAAACAAACAACAGTTATTAATATATATGTCCAGTGTACTAATGCAAAACAATCATGAATGCAATCAGTTTTAACATTATTATTGCGAGTAAAATAATTAGATAAATACAGGGATGTTGTGAGGTTTTGTTTTGCTTTTTTATTTGCTATTTTGTGCACGCGCGCACGCAACCCTGTGCACGCGCGCGCGCACGTAAACTTGTGCATGCGCGCACGCACGTAAACTTGTGCACGCGCGCGCACGCATGCTTGCGCACGCGCTTGTGCACGCGCGACACAAAAAAAAAAAAAAACACTTCCGGTCCTCACGCAGCAGCGCTCACGTATCAACGCTCACGCACCAAGTCTCGTCTGCGTGGACGCAGCTGGGTGCTCCTCAATTCACTAGGTGGCTAGTCTCGCGTGGCCAGACTGTTGCCTCCCACAATTTACAAATGTTATAGCATTCAGAGATTGTGGAATAGTTTCCTCCGAGGTGGAAAGACTGGTGATGCGAGGTTAGTGGAATAGTATTCTGGTGACGCGAGACTACTAGGTGGCAGACTCGCACCGGAAGTTCGGCGAAATAACACTGGAGTCAATGAGAGAACGAACCCTTCCTTAAACAAGCTTCCTTGAAGTGAAGAGGGAAGTGAAGTGAAAGATGGCGATGGATGGACTGATGTCCACGTCCTCACAGGGACCGGCCTTCCACCACCACCACCACCACGATGATGTGGGGGACTATTACCCCAGGAAGCTGGGGCCCAAGCCCGACGTGGTGCCGTCCGGCGTGACGGAGAGGAAGCTCGGCCTCGGCCCGCTGGACAACCAGCCTGACATGGTGTCTGTGGACGTGCTGAACCTGCACGACTCAGGTTTGTTTATGTTAGCATGCTAACGGCTAGCTGTGCCTGCCTTTCAATGTTATGTTAGCATGCTAACGGCTAACTGTGCCCGGCTTTCAATGTTATGTTAGCATGCTAACGGCTAGCTGTGCCTGGCTTTCAATGTTGTGTTGTTAGCATGCTAGCTAAGTGGCTAACTGGACCTGGCTTTCAATGTTATGTTAGCATGCTAGCTTAGTGGCTAACTGTACCTGCTTTCAATGTTATTATGTTAGCATGCTAGCTAGCGGCTAACTATACCTGCTTTGGGTGACATTCAGTGGTGGAAGAAGAGCTCTCATTTTTATTTATATTTGAATTAACTACAAATATTAGTATAAATATATTATATATAATAAATAGTAAAAGTATCAACACCACAATGTAGAAACACCCTGTTACAAGTAAACGTCCTGTAAATGGAAAATAATAATAACTGCCAGATAATTGTAGCAGAGGAGTAAGAAGTACAATATTTGCCTCTGAGATGTAGTATAGAGTTAAAGGTAGGGTAAGTGATGTTTTTTGGTTAAAACAAAAAGTATTTTGTTAAAAGGTTAAAATACTATATTCTGATAGTAATCATTGCTATAGAGTGTTTGTTCAGTAACAGGAGTCTCCCCATCTCTCCAGCTCTTTAATAAACAGAAAATACATTTTTTGGTAGGTGTCAAAATCTCAGCCAATCAGGAGAAAGTACCCATTTTTAAGCTTAATTTGTATAGTGTTCCAGTTCCAATTTTGCATGCTCATTTCTTAGTGTCATCACTTCCAATTTCACTTGTTTAATCTGTATCCTGATTGAGTTCTCTGTCCTGGTTGGATAAAATTGGAAATGAAACTGAAACGAAAATGCATTTGCTGTTTAATAAAGAGGTGGAGAGACAAGGAGACTCCTAATACTGAACAAACACTCTATAGCAATGAGTACTATCAGAATATAGAGCTATTTAACAATTATTTTAACCAACGCAAATCACTTACCCTACCTTTTAAGTAAAACAAGGACATACTCATAAAGTAAAAGTACCTTAAAATTGGACTTTAGCACTTGATTAACTTGACTAAATATCGTCTCTGTCGGGGGGGAAATCTCATGTCCAAAACTGTTAAATTTCAGGATTAAAAAACAGCAACAAAAGTAGCAGATCTATAAACTCCAATTGGGCCGTGTTCCAAGCTTGTAGTTCTGCTATTTTGGATACTTTTGTGTGATGCTGTAGTATGATCAATTATAGAGTATTAATTTATGAAAAAAACACAAAGTTAGAATATGGAGATGAGGGGTTTCTGATATATTTTACTTTCCACCGCTGCACATTGTAGAAGTCTATCTATACTAAGAGTCTGTGGCTGTGCTGCTGTTGTTGTTGTTGTTGTTGAGTGATATTGATAGTTGTGTATTCCTCCACAGAGGTTCCCATGCACAGGAAGAAACAAGAACAGGACACCTATGTTCTGGTAAGTGTGCAGACAGCGTTTTCACCTGCAATTAAAGACGTTTCCAAGACGTTGATTAATAATATTAATAATACACATCATCTGTGTAGCAATTTTAGTTCCACCACAAACTCACACATGACAAGATAAACATTCTGAATGGATCCAAGTTTATTTACTGTTGTTGCAGTGTTTGAATATTCAGTTGCTGACAGAAAATAGAGTTGGATTTCAAGCCGTTCCGGTCTGTAGCAAAACTATCGTATTGATGCTGTCTGTCTGTCTCTGCATGTCTGTCACTCTGTCAAATCAAAACACGACATGCGACTTCATGAACCAGATATCCTATTTGTCAACTATGTGTCATATTTGTGCAATTTGGTGGTCAAATGTCAAGGTCGGCAATGAGCCACCAAGCTAATGTTGCTCGATGACCAATATTAGAGAAATATAATATAGAAGAAACATCACCAGGAGAGAGGCACAGTAGGAAAGCTGAGAGCAAGAGCATGTGGGATAGACAGGCGGTATGGAAGTTGAGAGGGAGACAGTGTAGGAGAGACAGGCGGTATGGAAGTTGAGAGGGAGACAGTGTAGGAGAGACAGGCGGTATGGAAGTTGAGAGGGAGACAGTGTAGGAGAGACAGGCGGTATGGAAGTTGAGAGGGAGACAGTGTAGGAGAGACAGGCGGTATGGAAGTTGAGAGGGAGACAGTGTAGGAGAGACAGACAGTAGGAAAGCTGAGAGAGACACATGGTAGGAAAGCTGAGAGGGAGACGTTGCAGGAGAGACGCATGGTAGGACAGCTGAAAGGGAGATGATGTAGAGGCTCAAAATTGCTCCCAAAATGTAGCTAATCTGCAACCTCAAAATACAATTGAGAGCATTTGTGTGAGTGCAAATAATTCTGGTTCAACCAAAATGGGACGTGGTGGCGTGAACAAAAACAAGTGCTTCTCTTGCCCCACCATCCGCAAAATACAAACGTGCCTTCATTGCCTTGTGAGCTCAGCTGACTGTAGGCCCTCTGGTGCTGCATATCGTCTCTATCGGGTGGAACCCTCATATGACCAAAACTGTTACTTTTCAGGATTCAAATTCTACGTAGTGTAGTATGATCAAGTTGGGCGTTAATTTCCGGGGGAAAAAGCACTAGAACCTCTTATCTCCAATAAGAGGTTTCTGCCCGACAAGCAACGATATGTAGTAGCCTGGAGGGAGTTTATTCTCATTGCCAAGACGGAGTAGAGATGTCGCTGAGGGCTGTATTCTTTTTCAAGTTAAACAAGTTTAAGTCCACTGCAGAGAGGAGAAGCTGCTCGCTCCAAGTGTGAGCACCGGTGTGTCTCCAGGCCACTGTTTCCCGAACAGTGGGTCGGGACCCATATGTGGGTCGTGGGCAAGCTCACGCGACATGTTGTGAGCTTGTAGATCTGCTATTTTCACTAGTTTGGGTCCCGGGGAGACTCTGGTTGGGTTTGGGTCTTGAGCTGAGAAGTTTGGAAACCACTGCTCTAGGCCAGTGGTTCTCAAACCTTTTCGTGTCAAGGACCCCTAAATTAATATATATATATATTTGACCGCGGACGCCCATCTGAAAATGTTTTGTGCCAGGGACCCCCAGAAGAGAAGATTTATGTAAAAAAGAAAAAAAATGTATATCTGCTATTTTTAAATGGCCAACATATGTAAATGGTGGGGACCCCCTGGAACCCCATCAAGGACCCCTGGGATCCCTGGACCCCACTTTGAGAACCACTGCTGAGAGTGAGACAGTGTAGGCTAGACAGACAGTTGGACACTGGTCATGTAGTCGATGGGTTTTCAACTGGTGGTCCGTGGACCACTGGTGGTCCGTGAAGGTATTGCATGTGGTCCCTAATGTAGGAGAGTGAAGATTTGTATTATATTTTATTGACCACTAGTTGAGAAACAGTATGATCATTAGTAGGAAATGTGCCCATATCAATCGCATGTGCTTGCTGATACATATGTTGCAATGAATCAGCTAACATGAGTTTAATATGGAAGGTTAAGAGAACAGAATAAGGGCAACCATGGGAAAGGAATGGATCGGTGGTTCTCAATCTTTTCTGAGCTCTGGACCACTAGCATATCTTAGTTAAATAATGACTGTTAAGGGCGTGATTTAATTCACCTCGAATTAACAAATTAAATTAAGCCCTTAACAGTCATTATTTAATTTCAAGCTTTTCCCCCCTCACCACGCCCATATCCCCCCTCCCAACACAACAGTGGTCCCCAGGTTGATTCTCAGTCAGGGTGGTGGTCCCTGGTTCATAATCAGTTGAAAACCCATGATGTAGTTGTTTAAAAAGAACTCAATTTAAATGTAAGTGAATTTTGTCGCTGTGCACATCCTAGTTACAGGTCCATTTGGTTCCATTTTAATTGTTCAACTTGAACTCTTGAATGAATGTTCAACATTCAAGAGTTCAAGTAACGGGAGTTTACTGTAGTGTGCATGATGTGAAGAACTAAATAGAAAATGAACTTCACAACTGTGTGTGTGTTAGCTATGAGTAATACGCTGTTGCTTAGAATTCTGGGTTTAATACACAGACAACCTTCAATATTCACAAAAGGAAAAGGACACTAGAGGAGGAGCAGTTAACTACTAATTTATCATGTTTTCAGTCATTAAAGGGATTAAGGGGATCCTTAGTCAAGGTGAGCCCTGTATAGACCAATTATTTGTTTACAAACATTGAGACTGGACGCACAGGTGACTGCTTCATGTAATCAATTCCCAACAGATCCCCAAACCTGCTGTTTTGGGGTGAGCTTGTTTCAGTTCATTCAACCTCCTCTGTGTGTAGGCTAGTGGGGTGCGCCCTGGCGACACATATATATACTTCATCGCGCAACGGTATAGTGCACCGAGAACAGCTGACATACAAGCTCACAACCGCGTCACGGATGCGACCGCTGTGAGCTTGGAGATCTGCTATTCTCGGCTGTTCTCTGCGCGCGACACCTTCGCGGGACGGAGCATAAATTAGTCTTGACGGGCTGCAGCTGCGCGAGCCAAGCAGGTTCTGATGCCATGATCATAGAGCGCTCCCTCCGTTCCTATGACAGCCACTGGAGGTGGAGTTTTGAGGACAACTGCTTTGAATTGTTATTATTGTTTACACACAACAGAAACCAAGGATTATATATTTCAAGAGCGAGAGATCACAGTAAAAATCCTAAGCATTCTTCCTCCACACTGGGAGAAAAACAGCATCTGAAAGTGTGATGGGATGCATTTTTACACGTGAGACTGTGACCACTTTTACATTGCATCTTATGAGCGGTGGGGTTCTTTTGCTGCCGACCTGCGTGCGCATACTGTTTCGTATCAGTGTGACGTCGTCTGTTAAGGCGTCTATACATTGTATTCAGATTTATGTGGTTTAAAGATTTTGTCACATGCTTATAAGGCAGCTGTCACCACATTGCAGGCAGTGACATTCTTGTATTTAGATCTATTTAGTAAATATTGATAATAGAAATAAAATAAAGACAACTGAAAAATCAGGGTAAAAAACAGGAGGAATAAAGAATTCCATACTCTGATGTATGGAGTCAAGTTGTGAAGGGTGAGTGTTATACAGAAATACGCCACTAGATGGCGGAGCAGATTAAGGTTTGTTTTTTGGACAAAGAAATGTGAGCATTCTATTGTGATGTCTTTGTTTATGAATGTGAATGTGATTATTGTTTCTGTACAGGGAACCATCCACCCCTTCAGGCGGACACACAGGTCCCTGTTTGGAAAAGTGTCCCAGGAATTCAGGCTGGTGGCCTCAGATAGACGGGTAAGCTGTGTGTGTGTGTGTGTGTGTGTGTGTGTGTGTGTGAACTGAGAGCTATAATAAACAAATTCTCGACTGTTCCTGTCTGTGTTCAACTATTTTCAACCTGGTGTGTATATATACACTTATAGGCTTAAGTGGTTAACACAATGCTGTAGTGCAGGGGTTCTCAACCTTTTCAGGCCTCGACCCCCAAAATAATGATATTATTTCTTGCGACCCCCCGCGTGCACGCGCGCGGTCCCGTCCGCGCGCGCGAAGGTTATTTGATTATAGTAGGTTGTTTGATAATTGTTTATTATCAAAACATTTTTGCAAAAAGTGGGGTAAATTGAGTAAATTAACTGATTAAACATGAATTAATGATAACATTAAAAAAAAAATGTGTTAAAAAAAACAAATGTTTTTTTCTTTCTTTTTTTTTTCAAATTCACCAAAAAATCCTTTCTAAATACACCGGCGATACGTGCACGCCACTCAGACAACAAACATTCCGATCGGGGCGGAGTGTCTGTCCAGCAGCCCAGTGTAAAAACACCATGTTTCGCCATGTGAACGGTACGGCTCACTTACCTTTTCACCTCGCCACAGACCTCGCCTTATGATCGTGTGTTCAGCTGTTTGTAGACACACAGGGTAGTTGTGTGAGTGGCCCAGAGAAGAAATTTTCAATCGGCGACATTCCATTTTGCAGTAGTAGCAGTTTCTAAACAGCGTTTCTAAACAGCGTTCCATGGCGAAGAAACACAAAGGCGAGAAAATGCAGTTTTAGAGGGGGACTTAAATAGGAAGCAGGCAGAAGCGAAAATCTTCGATTGACGTCATTTCCGTATCCGGTGGTGTTACTAATGAAATGTGTCACTACGAGAGATGATGGACGGTGAGCTCTTTATTAAATCAAAGTCATTTTCAAAATGACGTTTTTTACGTTCTTGGCAGAATTGGTAATTGGAAATAATTACGTTTTTTACGTTCTTGGCAGGGTATGAGTTAAAAACTGGTTCCGGAAACTGTTCCAAATGTGATGCAACCGATTCCGGCTCCCCAATGTTGGATCCGGTTCCTCCGGATACCAACCCTAGCCGCACACTATAGCTCCCTTAGAGTAACTTTATTTAGTGAACAAGCACAGAGTGACGTTCTGAACCAATGCTCTTCAGGCGAAGATCATCGGCTCGAAACGTGACTCCCGTGCTTGTTTGCGGTCCTGCCTTTGTACCTTTTAATCTCAAGTTCACATCGGGGCCACAGCGCCTGCCTTCAAGTTCACGTCGGGGCCACAGCGCCTGCCTTCACGAGGGTTTTTGGAAGGGTATTGCAATGTAATCCACTTGGCCTGCTGCCCTGTAGTTTCACAGGGAGGCAGGGGGTCACGGAACACCCATGGTTTGGATTAGACCGACATCCAGCTTATAACACCAAACAACCCTACAGTATCATTGACATCCGTATGTATTGATTGATTGATTGAATACTTTACTAACATTTTGCAAAAGAAAAGGCACGGTGACACAGATTTATACAAAAGAATGCTAAAAGGATGACCCAAATAAGTCCTCAGGGCTCGTTTCCATTGAGGTGTTCCCTGTGTATTCAATTCATCGAGGGGGTGTCATTTCCGGTGACGAGTTTCAACTTTTTACCAGTTACAATTTGCAGCAACCTCTAGGTGCTAGAGCAGCCCTGGTTCAGAGCGTTAGTGAGTTCTCTCTAACGCCCTGCCAGGCGCTCGGCTCTGCTTATACTAATATGTCCGCCAGATGGAAATTATTTTATTTACTCCACTCTATAGAGACTCTACACCAGATAAATTAATGACGTCTATCTATTAGGCCTATTATAGCTTTTAAAAAGCACAAAATCTCGGCATGCGTGCGTTTGTAGTATTACTATTACGTCATTTTCCATCAGGCACAAATTTGCCGACTACTACACGTGTATTGCCGGCAAGGGGTCCTTCCACTTCAAAACAACAGTGGGCCAGTGGACGCAAAGACAACTAATAAAATAAGGGAGGAATAAAATATTGCCGTGGGAGTGATTTAGTGAAGTTCTTAACCCTGCCGACGACGAGTCAAGTGCTGGATATGTCTTATGAAAAGTTGCGATGTGAGAAAGTGATGGAATGACGGAGGGCTTGCTGTTACCATGGATATGTATATGTATACGGTCACTACATCTGTGATCGCGACAGTGGTGACTGGTGAGTGACATTGTTTGTACAAGTACGTATCCATATAGAATCCCATTGCCTACTACAGTACAGTTAGTAAATAGTAACAATGTTAGTCCGTAGGTAAGCGCTCCACGGAAAAAGGGGAAGAAAAAAAGATGGAGGGACGTCCTAATCATTCGTTAAACAATTGATTTAATGTCAGAGAATTAATCATTATTTTACATGCGGTCAGTGAGGATCTATGAATAGGATCATATAATTAATGCGGTTGGATGACGGGTGGATAATGACCGTACACGTGGATTAGGGTGATGAAAAGGCCCATCCGCGCATCTCTAGTAAGTGCTCTTTTAGAGCGGTTTTGAAAGGGGATAAGGAGTCACACTTGTATATGACTGTTGGTAGGGCATTCTGCCGGCATAGCAGTAGAACGAATTTATACCCCACTTTGTGCCGAAACTGGGTTCATTGAGGCTCGGATCGTTGCTGTCGGGCAGAAACCTCAACTTCTTTTTTTTTCATAAATCAACGCCCTACTAGCTCGAAACTGCTTTGAGCTTGTAGATCTGCTACTTTTGCCATGTTTTTTTTTATTTTAATCATGACAACTTTCCGTTTTGGGACATACGATATTATTCAGTAAGTCATACTCACAAAGTGTCTCAGATCATACATGCTATTGTTGATGTGTGTTGAACATGTTAGCCCTATATGCCCAAAATAGAGCCACCAGGTTGTGGACAATAACATGACAATGTTATACAGACTAGTATATGTATGTGCTGAGGTTGTGTATCGCTGTGTGCATAACTGCTGTCCGGAGCAGTATTATAGTTAACTAAAACTAAGACTAAAGCTAAAACTAAAAGTCAAGATATAATTTAGTTATTAGTTAACAGAAAATAAAATGAATACAAAAACATCTCAAAGTAAAAAAAAAAGAAAAACTCAAATAAACTGATGCCATGCATCTTTCATCCAACCGTGTTCTTGTTTTTTAAATAATCTTTCCTCAATATATTTTTTTTAAAAGATATTTTTTGGGGCTTTTATGCCTTTATTTGGACAGGACAGTAGGCTGACAGGAAATGGGAAGAGAGATGGGAGGGGAGACATACAGCAAAGGTCGTCGGGAACGGGAGTGGAACCCGCGACACGCTGTCAAGCTGGATTACCAGCATATAGGGATGCAAATTATCGATCAATTCATTAATTGATAATTGATAACTTTATCAACCGATTAACCGGTTAACTGATAAGTGGCGTTTTTTGTAAATCTGAGAATCTTAATTTCAGATTTAAAAAAAAATCCTAAAAAAAAGTGCTTAGGAGCCGAGATACAGCCTTTTTCAGTAAGTTAAACAAGAAGTTAATGGAGCAGAAAATCTTCAAATCATCATATCTTGGGTTCTGAACATTTAAAAAAAGAAAAAAAAAAAAAAGTTTAATTTTTTCAATTAATTGTTAATTGTTTGATTTAATCGGATAATTTCTTAATCGATTAATTCGATTAATCGATTAATTGTTAACATCCCTACCAGCATATGTGGTATGCGCCTGGACCGCTAGGCCAGCGGACACCCCATCTTTCCTCAATATTTAACAAACTAAATAAAAACTAGTAAATTCCTCAAACTTAAACTAACGACTCATAAAACCAACTGAAACTAAACTGAAATCAAACGACCAAGCAAACCTAAAACTCATCCCATGCTGTCAGTGGATCAGTATGAAAAGCTTTAACATGTAAATGGGGGGTTTATGACGCTGCGGTAGGACTGTTAGTATACATTACAGTCTCTCTGGTTAATGTCAGGGATTAGTAAGATCTCCTGTGTGGGTGGGAGGGTGGGTGGGCGTGTGTGTGTGTGTACACACATTAAGGACGTATTCCTGGTTACTGTGGGCTGTGTGTCCACAGATAGCAGACTCGGCTCAGGGTTCAATCCCCTCTTTAGGAATTATGTGAGCGCTTCCATCTGGTCGTTGGTTGGTAGACCATTCAAGTGGACCGGGCTGTTCCTGACCGTGCACTGACCGGTTCATCACTCGGTTAAAGCGTCTGTGTTGGTGTTTAAGCCGTCTTGGAGTGGGTCAACATTACTTAACCACATGAACCCTAGCAATCCTCTTCTGGGTTTGGGGTGTAGAGGGGGGAAAAAAAGTGCGGACCAAGTACTGTATAGAGCCCTGGGGGATCCTGGTCAACGAAACAGGGTTTAAGCTGTTGAGAGTAGGGCTAGGCGATATGACTTCAAATCACTGATGTCAAGCTTTTGCCTCGATTGCCTCGGTGGTCTAGGTCAATCCAAAATGGGGATGGGCATCGGTCAGGCTGTAAAAAGGTTTAAATAATTGAATAAAAAGATAAGATAATTTCAACTTTGTGTTTTTTTTTCGTAAACACGTCTACCATACCAGCCCTGACTAAAAAGGATAGGTCATTTTGTATTTTAAAACAATATATGGACTACAGATGGTTAATACCCTACTTGATCATACAACTGTCGCACAACAAAAAAAAGATAATTGTGAAAATAGCCGATCTACAACGGCGTCACAATGCAAGGCGTTGTGAGCTCGTCGATTGACTATTTTCACTATTTATAAAAAACAGTGTTAATAAAAAAGGAACTGTTTTGGACATGCAAGGATTTCCATCCGGCAGCGGCGATATGATAATTCAGTGTGTACGTGGTGTGTGTGCAGTTTGAGTTTATTTAGGGTGAGCAGAGATGGAAACCTCCTTCAGCTCTGTTAGCAGCGGCTGTGCATCCATTATGTAAGCATAGAGGACACACAGCAGGTTTATTTTGAGAAGAGACACAAAGCTCTGTCTGTCTGCAGCAAATATACACATATTATACATTAGGGCTGCAACCATCCCTTATCATCCTAGACATTATTCTGTCTATTGCTTTTTTGATTCGTCAAATAATCGTGAAACTTGTGTGTATGTATGTATATATGTATATACACTGCTCAAAATAATTAAGGGAACGCTTTGATCCCTTAATTCTTTTGAGCAGTTTTCGTTAGCATTATGTACACAGTTCATGAAAAAACTCAAAATAATTAAGGGATCAAAGTGTTCCCTACATTTCCTTGAGCAGTATATATATATATATATATATATATATATATATGTGTATATGTATATGTATATGTGTGTGTGTGTGTGTGTGTGTGTGTGTGTGTGTGTGTGTGTGTATGTATTGTATATATAATTGAATTGATTAACCACCCTATTTTATATATCGCACAGTGGTCTTGTGCAATATGGTGAAAATAGCTGATGTACAAGCTCACAATGCTTTGCGCATTAGTATTTCCCCTACGATGAAGTTGTGACTGTGGCGCAGAGGACCTCAGGTGCATTGCGAGAGCGAATTCTTTTAAAATTATATATGTATTTTTTACCGAAAATATTACGTTGCTTGTCGTTGACAGTGTCGCGGTGGCTATGTACAACCATGAAGAGCAACTAAAGTCCTTGTCTCCTTAATGTCTGTCTTGTCTATCAGTCCCCCCCCCTGCTACAAACAACCTGACAGCTTTCTTTTTGTGATACACGCTGAGGAAGGCTTGCCGCCAAAACCCGTCTGTGAAAATATCAGATCTACAAGCTCGCAACGCATTGCATCCACAAGTGCTGTGGGCTCCTCACTCTGTTAGCATGCAGTAGCAGCCTGATTCGGTGGTAGTAGCCCACAGTGTGGATTGGAAAGCTCTGCGAGATCGTTATGGATCATACAGGTTTCACAAATGTTTCCATGCACATTCCAATCGAATGATTACATTTGTGGTAACTGTAAATCATGCACCGGTGCTTTCTTCTTGACAAAACGAACAAATCTACCTGTTGTAACTTGATTTAACCCATTCAATCCGGGAACATCATTTTAAGATTTCTTTCGCTATTTGAAAATGGCGGATATACAAGCTCATAGCCCGCACCATGAGCTTGTAGATCTGCTATTTTTGAAAACTCTTGAAAAGTCACAGGCAAAGTCACAGGCACAACACCAGAGGGAGCGCCTCCGATCTGGTACCCCCCTGGAACAAAATATTTTGAGATGGGGGTCCGCGGCCAAATACATACTGTAGCTAAATGTATGTTGCTATGTCAGTGGTGCTCCAACATTTTCATGTCAAGGACCCCCAAAAGTATATGTATTTTGCCGCGGACCCCCATCTCAAAATATTTTCGTCCAGGGACCCCCCAGAAGCAAATATTGGAGTTAAAAATGTTCGCTTTAAAAATATATATATATATATTCAAAGAAAAATAGCAGATCTACAAGCTCATAGTGCCACGCTATGAGCTTGTGTATCGGCTATTTTTGAATAGCCAAAGAAATCTAAAATGGTTTCCGGTCTTAATGGATTAAGTAAAAAAGTAAAGAAATAGTGACTATGCTATATGCAGTCTGTCGCTCACTGATGAACATGAATAGGATTTAGGTCAACAACAGAACAGGGCATTGAGTTCATATGTGCGTATATGTGTGTACGCTTGCTTGTATTGGTTTAGTAGTGGTTTGAATGTATATATTTTTATAAGCGTTTGTAACTCAAATCTTTGCTTCTGGGGATTCTACAAATGTCTTCTAAATCTTTTTTTTTTACACTTATGTTGCTGTAATAGCAGTGGTTCTCAAACTTTTTTCATGTGAAGGACCCCCAAAATGATATGTATTTGTCCCCGGAACCTCCCCTCCCATCCCAAAATATTTTGTTCCAGGGACTCCCAGAAGCAAAGATTTGAGTTCAGTATATATATTCAAAGATTTGCACACATTTTTACAATCAAAAATAGCTATACAGGTCTGTCGCTCACTGGTGGACATAGAATAGGATTTAGATATCAGGTCAACAACAGAACAGGACATTGAGTTCATATGTACGTACGCTTGAGTTAAGTACGTGTGTGTGTGTGTGTGTGTGTGTGTGTGTGTGTGTGTGTGTGTGTGTGTGTGTGTGTGTGTGTGTGTGTTTGCTTGCTTGTATTACTACTCTTGTGAGAGCCACATATTCCCACAAGTATAGAAGAATTTGAGAAATAGACATTGCGAGGACGATTCTCTTGTCTTCACATGAGAAATGGTTGTTTTATGGTTCAATTTTCTTTTTTTTTAATTAGGCTTACAGGAAAATATTTAGATTAAACGTAACCTTTTGGGGGTTGGGGTTAAAGTTATGCCTGATTTCTATACTTACAGTAGTTGCGTGCTAGTGTTGCACACCAAAAATAGTAAATCTACAAGCTGATCTAGTTTGTCGATTGGCTATGTTCGGTCTGTTGTGATTAGACTGACCTTTGATCTGCTTGACCCAGTACATACATTAGACTAACCTTTATCTGCTTGACCCAGAACATACATTAGACTGACCTTTATGTAAGCAGCACATACTGATACATTTAACGGCATGGCAATCAACTGCGTTATCAGATAGACCAGTGGTTCTCAACCTGTTGGGGTCTGGGGTTCCCCAATCCCACATGACTTTGCTGGCGGGTCCCCAGATGACAGTGAATTGACAATTTAAGGACTTTTAAGACCTTTTTAATACCAAAAAAGACCTACAGTATCAAAAGTAAGCAACAAACTATACTATTAAAACTGGTCAGACATTGGCCAAATTGTCAAATACTATAGAATAGAGCACCGAAGTCTGACGTAATTTACACATCCTACCTGGGTCGCGTTTTTTTCCCCCCGTTCTCAATTCCCATAGACGTGTTTAATATCGCGTCAAATAAGAACTGTGTTCCAAAAATAAACAAACCCCGGCGATTTTACTCTTATGGATATGAAGCATCAACTGACGGTGAGAAAACGCTAATGTTACTTCCGCCAAATTAGTTAAAACAGACTGTATCAAATATGAGTGACTGACTATCATAAACGATACAGAGCCACCTCCCTAACAATTTCGCCGAGACAGTTTGTTTATTTTTGAACCCCAATTCTTATATGAGACGATTCTATGATGACACAATGTTATTCTCCATAGAGAAATTACGTTACGAACCAGGGGATGAACGAGTGACTTCAGGACTTCTGTACTCTGAGGCAAACATTTTGAAAATAGCCTTGCGTGAGCTTGTAGATCGGCTATTTTCACAATATTTATCTATAGAACCGAATCAAACAAAATGTAATGCCTCAACTCCTACAATTCCAAACCCTTGTCAGGGTTGGAGGCCCCCAGTCCAGTTCAAATATGATTATTTTAGGGTGTCCCCAGTCCAGTTCAAATATGATTATTTTGGGGGGTCCCCAGTCCAGTTTAAATATGATTATTTTGGGGGGTCCCCAGTTCAAATATAATTATTTTGGGGGGTCCCCAGTTCAAATATAATTATTTTGCGGGGTCCCCAGTTAAAATATAATTATTTTGTGGGGTCCCCAGTTCAAATATAATTCTTTTGGGGGGTCCCCAGTTCAAATATTTGTGCTTGTGTGTGTGTGTGGGGCCTGAAAGGTTGAGAACCACATCAGTCTATCTGACTGATGTCTGTTCTCAGTGACACGAGATGCATGTTTTGTTCTTACTCATTCTGTTCTTGTCCTTGTCTCATATCTTCTGGTCCGCACTGTGTCCAGTAGTCTACTCCTGTACATCTTCTCTATCTGTGTAATAAACTAGACTGCCTGGTGTTATCTTGTTCTGCGTGCCTGCGACTCAACCGAAACAACACTCACCACCCTTAGGTATAGAGGGAGACTTTTAGGACCACATGGTTGGTCAACTAAATTCACAACAGTGACATTAACCCATTACAACCGGGAACACATCTGATCTGTGTAACCACTGTAACCATCATTTTATACTTTGGATCTGCTACTTTTGGAAAATCGTGAAAATGTGTGCAAATCTTTGAATAAAGCGATACTTTTTTACTAAAATCTTTGCCTCTGGGGGGTCCCTGGAACAACATATTTTGAGATGGGGTTTCGCGGCCAAATACATATCATTTTGGGGGTCCTTGACATGAAAAGGTTAGAGAACCAATGATGGAGCAACATAAATCTTTTTCAAAAAACTTTTAGGATTTAGAAGACATTTGTAGAATCCCCAGAAGCAAAGATTTGAGTTACAACTGTTAACAAATATATATACAAAGATTTGCACAAATTATGTAAAACAAATGCAGATCTAAAAGCTTGTATATCTGCTATTTTTTAATAGCCAAAGTATAAGATAATGGTTAAAGTGGTTCAAATCTAAAATGACAGATGCTTTCCCGGTCTTAACACATTGCCAGCCTAAAATGTTGATGTAATAATGTGTGTGTGTGTGTTCTCAAGGCTTAACCCCTTAAACCCCAGCATCCGTATTCTGGGAAAACCCCCGCAGAAAATAGCCGATCGACAAGCTTACATCACGCCGCCCACCGGCACGGTTTAAGCTTATCGTTCAGGCTATTTTCAGCAAAGATATTTAACGTAGAGAAAAAAATATATATATACTCTCAGTATAGAACCCTGAGGAACTCCAGTCAACCATTAGTGGTCAATGTATGTAGGTTACACATACAGCTTATTAGATGTGTACACGTGTCTGTCTGTCACTCACTGATGAGGTAGAAGCACCGGGCGCACTGTGATGATGTCAGCACACCATTTACTATGTTTGTATGCTGTGCGAGCCAGTTTACTGTAGCATACGTGTGTGTGTGTGTGTGTGTGTGTGTGTGTGTGTGTGTGTGTGTGTGTGTGTGTGTGTGTGTGTGTGTGTGTGTGTGTGTGTGTGTGTGTGTGTGTGTGTGTGTGTGTGTGTGTGTGTGTGTGTGTGTGTGTGTGTGTGTGTGTGTCAGCGCTTGGCAGTTCAATGTCACATCTAACCTCAACACTACAGACTGACACACGATGGCAGTAGTGTGTCATTTTTAACCACGAACAAGGCTGTGTGTGTGCGTGTTCAGTGTGCATGAAAAGCAAGGATGAGAGGAGTTGGAAATGTTTTGGGCAGAATAATGTCACTGTGTTTACACACACACACACACACACACACACACACACACACACACACACACACACACACACACACACACACACACACACACACACACACAGTGAGTCTGGGAGCTCTGTCATAACACCGTACAACACAGTAATTGTAGATTTCACAGCACTCTGCACTCTGCAGCGCGGCCTGACCGCTACAGCAAGTGACAGGCTGACACACACACACACACACACACACACACACACACACACACACACACACACACACACACACACACACACACACACACACACACACACACACACACACACACACATTCTTTACTCTCCCTTCTCATATGCAACTACAAACACACATCCCTTGTCTCTCGCTCTCTCTCTTTGTCTGTCTATACCTATATATCTCTCTCACTCACTCACTCACATGCATGAAATGCTGCCTCTTTACTGGTATATTTAATTTTGGCGTCATTTGTGAACGTGCAGCGATTTTTGAATGCCAACATACAGTAACATTTTTTTGTTTGCGCTAACAACGCGGTGCGTTGCAGTGTGTGTGTAGATTTCCGTGCCGTCAAAATAACAACGGCTATCTAGTAAGAATGCCTGCAATATGACGGTGCTTACAAACTGGGCTCATTTTTATTTTTTTGGTACACTTTATTGCTTGCTCTTTATTTTTATGTATACGTGCTTAGGTGTATTTTCTTTCATATATATGTGTGTGTATATGTATATGTATGTGTGTGTGTATGTGTATATGTATATGTGTGTATATATATATATTTTTTTAAATTATTATTATTTTTTTTTCTGCAAATATTTGGAAACCTGCCCAAAAATCAGGAGTGAAACATTGGAATATCTTCTACCAACAAACTACCATGGACTTTAACAGTAAAGACAAACAAAATGAGATCTCTCAACAAAAGGACTGAAGTTACTTCAAATAAGGATCCCTCTCTCTTCATCTGGACTGAATAGCCCTTAACATAAGAGTGTTAACTACACCAGAAATGTACTCATTTAATGTATATGTGATGCCCAACATGACCTAACTTGCTCTAAGAAAAAATAATAAAAAGAAAGTTTAAAAAAAAAAGAACTGGGCTCATGCAGGGGGTAGTTTCCCCGGTAGGATGTAGCGTGTGGAAGGAACACTTTATTCCAACCAGTTCCTTTCCCCTCCATCAGGCGCCCCGGCTGACCAGGGGGAGGCGGTATAGAGACCAGGATTACTGCATGTTTTGTGAGGGTACCTAGAAAACTATGCATTAGACAAAGTCTTGTTCTATCAGGAAAATGCGTCATCATAACGACGTTGGCATGAGTGACCTGTTTAACCCATTGCGACCTGAAGCCGATTCTACATGTCTCCTAAATCCCAACAGTTTTATGAAAAACGTATGTTTCTATATCAGTGGTGCTCAGTGGTGATCTTTTTCATGTCAAGGACCCCCAAAATTATATGTATTTGGCCGTGGACCCCATCTCAAAATATTTTGTTCCAGGGACCCCCAGAAGCAAAGATTTGAGTTACAAATGTTCGCTTTAAAAATATACATATTCAAAGATTTTCACACATTTTCACGATTTTTCAAAAATAGCAGATCTACAAGCTCGTAGGGCGGCAGTGGTGCTCAGTGGTGGTCTTTTTCATGTCAAGGCCCCCCAAAATTATATGTATTTGGCCGTGGACCCCCATTTCAAAATATGTTGTTCCAGGGACCCCCAGAAGCACAGATCGGAGCTAAAGGTGTTCGCTTTAAAACATAAATATATATTCAAAGATTTGCACAAATGTTCACGATTTTTCAAAAAGAATTCAGGTATACAATGGTTATTTTAGATCTTGTAGAGCTTGTATATCTGCTATTTTTGAATAGCCAAAGAAATCTTAAAATGACACAGATGCATTCCCAGCTGCTTGATGGTGCGGACGGCCGTGTGAGAACCACTCTTCCACCTAACCTTCCTTGCCTATGCCGGAAGTTTGTTAATTATTTTTTACCCGGCAACATACTGGTATTGTAGTGTAAACACAGCTTCTGTAACTGTGTCTGGACCTGTAATACTTCACATGTAACTCTATATAGTATATGCATATGACACTAAACGTACACTGTATTTGTTTATTGTTTCAGTCATGGAGGATCCTGTTGTTTGGGGTTCTGAACCTGCTGTGCACCGGATGTCTGCTCATGTGGTGCAGCTCTACCAATAGTATGGGTGAGTACACACACACACACACACACACACACACACACACACACACACACTGTGTTTACTACTAACTTCTGGGAACTAGCGAGAGGCTCTACGATCTGGAATTTGCTGTTAACCCATTCATTCCGGGAACGCATCAGTGTCACTTTAGATGTCTTTGGCTATTCAAAAATAGCCAAAGAAGCAAAGATTTTGAGTTAAAAATGGTCTAAAATGGTATATATATATATATTTTCAAAGATTTGTACAAGTAGCAGATCTACAAGCTCGTAGCGTGGCCCTGATCCAGAAAAGGCTGAGAACCACTGAACTATATCAATCGAGAATTGCGCATTTAAAAATCAAAGTTACCGGACCGCTGGCGTAGCGGTCCGGGCACCTAGGCCACCTATGTAGCCTGACAGCGAGTGGTGGGTTCGAGTCCCGATCTCGACGGCCTTTGCTGCATGTCAGCACTCCCCATCTCTCTCCCCATTTCTGTCCTATCCAAAAAGGCATAAAAGCATATAACCCCCCCCCCCCCCCCCCCCCCAAAAAGGGGGGAAAAGGTTACCAGCTATGATACGGGACAAGGTTTTGTGGTCAGATCATAAGACCAAGATGAAGCTTTTCGGACATAATTCAAAGCGAACAAAAACACACTTCAGTTTCATCTTTCATATACACACATATGCAGCAGTCACATGCACACCACCATGGACACATACACACACACACACACACACACACACACACACACACACACACACACACACACAAGCATATAATCAATCACACACGGATGCACATAGATGCACGCATGCTTGCACAACAATATACAGACGCACACAGAAACACAAACAGATGAGCGCACACGCGCGCGCACACACACACACACACGCGGATGCACACGCACACACTGCAGGGTCGGTGTCAGGTGTGGTCCAGACAGGAAACGGAGGACAGCGGTATTGAACCAGCGAGAGGAAGGAGACAACACCGTCAATACTCAATGACAACAACACCAAGAAGACAGTCAGACAGGCAAGCAGACAGTCAGACAGACAGACAGACAGACAGACATGCTTAATTCATACTCTGTTGGTACAATGGTGAAAACAGACGATCTACAAGCTCTCAATGCGTTGTGGATCGGTCTACAGAAAGATTGACTCACGGATAGAGACAGAGACATGATGGAGACACACAAACAGGCTTTAAAATGTGTGTGTGTGTGTGTGTGTGTGTGTGTGTGTGTGTGTGTGTGTGTGTGTGTGTGTGTGTGTGTGTGTGTGTACTTGAGAGAAATGGTTGTTTTATGGTTAAAATGAGAGTTGGAGTTAGACTTAAAATGAAGGAAACAATTTGGCTTACGATTAGATTTAGGGGTTAGAATTTTCACTACTACAGTGGTTCCCAAACTGGGGGTTCCCAATTATTTTTGGGGGGTCCCCAGATGATTAGCTTAATGTGCAACATAGTTTTCTCACTCAACAGTAAACAAACCAACATAGAGTATAAGTGTATACAGGATATATCTTCACATTTCTTAAGTTACATTTATAATGTTAAGGACCTTTAAGACCTTTTTAATATCAAATTTACCAAATTGTCAAATATTTCGTGAGAAAGAGATAAACATTGTGAAAATAGCCGATCTACAAGCTATTTTTGGGGGTCGCGGCCTGAAAAGTTTGGGAACCACTGATCTACTGCACATGCTCGCAACGTGTAGATCGGCAATTTTCCCAGAAAGTTATCAGCATTTTTTTTTGTTGCTTTTTTTAATTATGTCCTCGCAAGTATAGAGAAATGTGTGTGTGTGTGTATCTTAGCCTGCGGTCCATCAGACCAGAGAACTGTCCCGTCTCTGCTGGCTAAACAATGTTAATGTTATGTCACACACATCAGCTCGGTGTACTGCTCTCTTGTGTGTGTGTGTGTGTGTGTGTGTGTGTTTATCCATGCGTGCATGTACTCTACTGCCTGTGTGTGTGTGTACACTGTACAGTCTGTCCAAAGTGGATTGTTGCTTGTGTGTAATGTGTTTGCGGACACTAATTATCGTGTTTGTGTTTATGCAGCGTGACTGTGTGTGTGTGTGTACTCTGTATGTTTGTGTTTATGAAGAGCTCTTTGGGTATTCTGTATGTATGTGTGTGTGGGGGGGGGGGGGGGGGGGGGCTTTGTACCCTGTCAACCCTGCTGCCTGTGGTATAGCACAGCTGCTTCATTCAAGCGAGAGGATGATGAAAATGATGTCTAGAGAGGTGGTCCTTGTAATGTGCGATGATGGGCGACGATTAGTCTAATTCGATACTGCAGTGTTGAAAACTGAATGAAAACAAATTAAAAACTAAGCTATGATTGATGACTAAAACTATGACTAAATATAATGTCAATTTCGTCAACAAATAAAATACTACCGTCGTGCTCCAAAAATAGCTTATCTACAATAATTTCAAGGACCCCATAACTCAGAGTGTACAAATGGAACCAAATGGACCCTTACGGGTCCATTTGGTTCCATTTGACACTCTCTCAGAGTTACACACCCCTAAGGGGCCCTCAAGGTCCACACTTTGAGACCCACTGGTGTAGCAGAGTGTTTCCAGTTAATTAATAGCCAACAAACACAATATCAGCTGACTCTGTTTGACCAGAATATGGAACACACCCTTAATTAGTATCATTGGTAATACCTGTGAAGGAAGTTAGAAGAGACCCAATGGCTGCTGTGCGTAGAGCCTTATTACAACTGCATTCTGATATAGACTTTTCCTTATTTGGCCTCAAATCCAGCGGAGCTTCCTTGCCGCCTGCTTGAAACTGGCGACTGATGCTTGTGCTGCCTGGTTAAGTAGATATTGTTGAGGGGAGTGAGCACGTTGGCTTTGCGCTGAAATTATGGCCGGGAGGGGGGGGGGGGCACGTCTGCTTGTCATAACAGGTTAAAAAGAGGCAGGAATGAGAGATTAAAAGCGTCATCCATATGAGGACATTACCTAATCCACCATCCTGTTACAGAGCTGCAGTGAAACCCATCTAATGAACTGTATGTGTAACCTACATTCAGCCATCCATAAGAACACACATACACACACAAACACATGCGTGCATGTGAACTCTCTGCCCCCGGATTGTTCTTGACCTTATGTGTAAATCTTATTCCATGTTCTAGTACAACACGTTTGCACAGATCAGCGCACATATGGGTACACAGTACACGCACGAACACACGCACACATGTGTATATATAGGAACGTGGGCACATCTATAGACACACACAGACAGGACTCGATGTCCAAGCTCATCCAAGCTCATCCAAGCTCCGTCTGATCATGTCTTAATAGTTCTACATGAACACACACACACACACACACAGTGAGGCAGGGTAATGAGATCAGCAGCAGATCAGCTGATTAGCACTCAGCTCGAACTTCACTGGTCAACCAAGAGTTAACAACACACACACACACACACACACACACACACACACACACACACACACACACACACACACACACACACACACACACACACTAAAGGAATAGTGTGGCTGATTTCAATTATGGCTGAGTTTCTATTATGACATTTTGCATAGACATTGATGCACATAATGCATGTTATGTCACAACTGGTCAGTACAGTTATATCCTAAACGGGGTACTCGCCGCTGATTGTCAAGAACAAACTCTACAAAAGGTATCGGCAACTCATATTTTGGACAGGTGGCCAACTATAAACTATTGCAGAGTCAGAGTGACCTATATTAGTGGTGTTCTTATTATTTTACCAGGCTTACACCTTCTGATAGTTGTGCTTGCATGTTGTCAGACAGATGATGACTCATGTAGCCTAGCGCTGTGGTTCTCAAACCTTTTCAAGTCAAGGACCCTCAAATCAATATGTATTTGGGCACAAAATATGTTGTGCCTTGTACCCTCTCAGACACGTGGGGGGCACTTAACCCCTTAATCCTTGTCCTGTTTTTTTTGTCCGTCGGAAGACCATGAGATGCGAGGTTACTACTATGGTTTAATTTGTTTTCAGTTTATTTATTTATTTTAATACTAGAGATTCAGGCCGCTACATGGCACTCACACCTATATGTCGCACCGCCGTTCCGACCGATATGTCTGAGTCATAGTGCCAGAGTACCCGTCTGTCACTTTTATGTATGGGTATATCTGTATCCGTCAGTCCTTGTCCCTTTTATGCCCATATATGGAGCTCCCTGATGTCATCAGTTTATGCCCATATATAGGTATGCCCATATATGGGCATATCGCTTGGATCGGCCGTTCTGGACAACCGCATATCCGATCAACTCGGTGCTGGTGCCGCACTCCCTCGAGTCCTTGCGTTTGAATTAGATCGGTCATATGCACATTACCATTATGGTCATAGCGGTCGGATATTTGGCTCTGGACAGCCGGATCTACATGTATGCCTATATATGGGCATACTGGGTTTGTTTATGGTTATGTCTGAGTCATAGTGACGTGGCCAAGGGCCGCCCACCCTCCCATTAGGCCAATTTTAATATAAGGAGGATGGATTAGTCAGTGGCAAGATGAAACAAAGTAAGGAAAATGGGAAAAAAATGCAAATCTGCAAGCTGGTCGTAGTTGTGAGCTTAACTCTCTCAGTGCCAATGAAATAAAAAAATTATTGCGAACTGTGCCAAGATTTTTTTAGTTTTTTTCAAAGTAAAAAAAAAGTGCTTAGGAAGCGAGATACAGCCTTTTTCAGTTGTAAGTTAAACAAGGAGTGGATGGAACTGCAAATCTTCAGATAATGATATCTTGGGTTCTGAACACTTAAAAAAAAAAAACGGGATTTTTCGTTCTGGCAGGGAGGGTATACATTAAAAACTCGGGATAACTCGGGGTCTGGCACTGAGAGAGTTAACATGCTTTGAAGATTTTTGACAAAGACTAACGCTAAGAATATTGTCTCTATGATGTTAGTAGTTTTATTTAGTTTTGAAAGTAAAGAAAACGGTTTTAGTCACTTTTATTTTGTAAAGTACACAAAAACACTAATAAACAGCTGACATTCGGGGAAAGTGAAAAACTGGCTTTGCTGTTCCGTGCATAGATATAGAAACCTAGATACCTCATTGGCCTCTGCAGTTCATTGCAGCGACTGGTATCTCAATACAAGGCTCTTCCGCAGGGCTGTTTGACTACTGATCAGTCGCATCGCTTTAACTACTGGCCAATCACAGCGCGTCTAACTGACTAGTTGCTGCGCGAATGCCTCTTAAGAAAAGACTGGCCCCACCTGCCTCTGATTGGCCTACCGAACGCCCCCTTAAGTGACGCACACGGAAGTTTCCAGCTTGCCCAAGCCTTATATGGGATAGCCCTGCGGAACAAGGAAGCGCGCCCGAGATACGAACGCTTTAGAGCCGAAGGAGGCGTCTACCTTTATATGTCTATGGTTCCGTGCACATGGTAATGGTCAATGGCTGTGTGTAAATGCAGATCAATTGCTCCAGCCACTGAGGAGAACTGGGCAGAAGAGATTTTGGGGACAAACACACACAGACAGACGGGGACAGAGCTTTGTAGAATTATTATAGTATATTATAGTATAGAAGTATTATAGTGTGATGATGAAGCCTTTAACTAAAATGTTTTTGTTTTTTGTTTTTGTTTTTCTTCCAATTTTAGCTTGTCATTTCATTAGTTTTAGTGAACTATGATAACCCTGGTAAGGTGCATTGCTTTGGTTCAATTGACAATTTGACATTATAATTGGATTCATTATAATGTATCATGTAATTGCCTTACTAATCGCATATATTTTTACAATCTACTGCACATTTTCCCCCCACACGGGACCATTATTTGAGGCGCAATTATTTGACAGCCTTAGTGTGTGTGTGTGCGTGCGTGCGTGTGTGTTTTACTTTCCAGACCAGTGACCAGAGTCTCATGCCAACCATACATGCATCGCAGCATGTTGTGAGTTTGAAGATCTTTACACACACACACACACCAGGAGAATTGTGTGTGTGTTTATATGAATGTGTGTTTATTTGTTTGTGTGTTTGAGAGAGATTTTAACTCTTGGTTGACCTATGAAGTTCGAGCTGAGTGCTACTCAGCTGATCTGCTACTGATCTCATTACCCTGCCTCAGCTGTGTGTGCGCGCGCGCCCGTGTGTGTGTGTGTGTGTGTGCGCGTAGACCAGTGACACTCCATAAAGGCTCATCAGGTTCTTAGTAAAGACCCTATCTTAGTAAAGATCTATCTGACTGTCTCTCTCTCACACACACACACACACTCACACACACACACACACACACACACACACACACACACACACACACACACACACACACACACACACACACTCTCATATCATATCCATGATGGAAAAACATTCATATTAGTGAATGTTTGACAAAGTCAAACAGCTGTGAATATGAATGTTTGTGCACTTGTATTGATCTGCATGTGCATTTGAGTTACTTTGTGTGTGTCTGTGTGTGCGTGCGTGCGTGCGTGTGCGCGTGTGTCTGCCCGTATCAAATTGTGCAGTGGACCACCAGATCAACTTACAGAACACATCAGCTCTCTGTCAGAGCTGACCCAACACTAATACACACACACACACACACACACACACACACACAGGCACGTTAATACACACACAACCCATTGTACGTCTGTCTGTCTGTCTGTCTCTCTCTCTCTCATCCTTTGAATCATCCTGTCCTTCCTGTCTGAATGATCAATTGCCTGTCTCCTCCGTCCAGCTCAGCACACTCACTCACTCACACACACAGACACACGCACATGCGATGACTGCAACTGACGATTATTTGATTAATCAGTGCAATCAGTTCAGCATTAACATAAAGTACTAAATGATGGTTAATGCCCGTCACAAGTTAACAAAACCCAACCAGACATCTTGAAATCTACTTTTATAATGAGGAAGAAAAGACTTAGAGACTTAGAAGAAAGACTTACTGATTTAAAGGTGTAAAAATATTTTTTGTACAAGCTCCATACATAACTTAAAACAGTTATTCAATTGCAAAAAAAAACATTTGACGGTAAATTATTGAATAAAAAATGTCACCCCTAATCCATGCAAACGCACACACACAGTGGACGGAAACACTTTATACACGTGTGTGTGTGTGTGTGTGTATGTGAGAGAGTCAGTCAGTCAGTCAGTCAGTGTTGTGTTCTTTAAATGTGTATATAAGCCTGTGTGTGTGATATAGGAACGTTTGGGATTGAAGCTGATTGCATTGGCGATATGTGGTGTGTGTATTTCAGAAGCAGACTATTCCCTTAGTGTGTGTGTGTGTGTGTGTGTGTGTGTGTGTGTGTGTGTGTGCAGAATTCTCCAGCTGCCCAGCAGAAGAGTGCAGCCAAGCAAAAGGAGGTCAAGTGCCTGTTCCTCAGGCACATAAACACTCCTATTCTCCTCTCCTCTCCTCTCCTTGTCTCTCCTCTCCTCATTCCTAATTTATTTTCTAATTTCCTCTCCTCTCTCCATTCCTTGTCATTAAACTTCCTGATAAAATAACAAAATATACACGTACATTATGTACACACATACGTACTGTATCTACGTCCGATTCTCGTGAATGAAGTATCTCAGGAATGCCTGGAGGGAATTTCTTCATATTTTGCACAAAACATACATAGTTAAAGGTCACTGTGTGTGACCTCACAATACATGTTTCATACATACTGTAGATGTCTGACACTATTGATAACATAAACATTTGACAAAGGGAATACACTTAGCACCTTTTGGTAAATTCCTTCAAAGTCTTCACTATACTATATGAGTTTGGACAGTGGGTTTCGATTTAACGACCTAATTGTCATGGACAATTTTGAGTTTGCTATGATTTCTTGTCACTGGAGGTGTCGAAATAAATCAATTATTTTTTTTAAATGTTTTATCCCGCGATGTTGTAACCCTTTTTTCACCCGGTGCCAATTTTCTAAGTGATCCTGGGCGCTACACTCCCCCCACTAGCTTGGGGGCCCAGGGCCGAGCTCATGCCTCCTTCAATGCGTGAAAGCCAACTGACCTTGTCACCTGACACCTGGGGGAGTTTCCCCGGTTGGACGTAGTGCGTGGAAGCAGTTATTCCAACCAGTTCCCTTCCCCTCCATCAGGCGCCCCGGCTATCATGGTGGAGGCGGTATAGCGACCAGGATTACTACATGTTTTTGTGAGGGTATTACCTACCCTAGGAGACACGGGGAGAACATGCAAACTCCACACAGAGTAGGCCGCTTCGCTAATCCCACCTAGGGTATGGGCGCTGATGACGCGGCCACAGCGTCTCTTGCAGGAATCGAACCCAGGACCTTCTGGCTGTGAGGCGACAGCGCTACCGACTGTGCCACCGTGCCCCCTAAATCGATTCTAAGAGGCATTGAGAATGCCGATGCAGAGACACTACATTATAGCCTGCTAACGTTCATTGTTGAGCGAGGCTGAGATCAACTAATCAGAATATAAGTCAGCCGGTATTTTCAAAGCAGACAGTCTGGGCACATTTCTCAGTCAAATGACGTTAACGCCGAAAGTACAACAGCGTTCTACACGCTCACAACACCTACACGCTCACAACACGTCACAGTGTGATGCGCTGTGAACTTGTAGGTTAACTATGGAAAGCCAAAAGGGTCACATTTAACTTCACGCCCCATGGAAAAAATAAAAGGTTAACACTGAGGTTTTTACTGTGTCTTACAGCTATGTTAAAACCTTGTGTGTATATTATAAGAGGCAGTGCTGTTATAACTTTGTAATGCACTGCAGAAGGATATACGTTTTTGAGGACTGAACATTTTCACAATAGGTAGGCCTATAGCATTTATTTATTTTGGTTTACACAATTGTATTTAACTAGAACCTCTGGAGTTCGACACGTGCCACTGCCGATGTGACAGATATGACCATCTATGGAGATATGTGTGTCTGTCAGTCCTTGTCCCTTGGGCTATTTACATTCATGCACATTAAGCTTCATTTAAAGGGTGTCGCTTGCCCCCCAGAAGCTTGTAGGTCTGTTCGTTTTGGCGAGCAACACCGCCGTGACGCAGAACAAAAGGTGGCACACATCCCTGCACGAACACACTGGTGTCTCCCTCTATTGTATTCTATTGGGCTATTCTCTCTCGCTCTCTCACGGATGTGGCAACACCACGGCTTGTTTCTCGCACATGATTGGCCACACGGGAGACCTGTGCACCGTCGCGCATTCTCTATTGTATTATAGGATGTTAAGACATATACATATGTTTGAAGGTCAAGATCACATGATTTTTGGCTGTGGTCTTCATCATCATCATCATCATCATGATTCACAGGCAGCGGAACGGCGCCCGCTAGTGTAAACCACTGAAAACCACTGACTCGTCAATAGGACGAGTTGGCAGTGTGAGCCTTGGGCCAAATGACAAGTGTACTCAATGGCAGTCAATGAGTTAGGATGCACACCTTAACGTTACACCATGTTAAATTACACCTTTTTATAGCACAAAATTATGTCCCTAATACATTTTATCCCGTGAGTGTTAGTGATGCGCAGGTCGTGTTTTTTATTTTAACCCGCCCCGCCTGCCCCGCCACGGGAGCTCATTCTGCCCCAACCCGTCCCGCAAAACAATATATAAATCAACGACCCGTCCCATCGCGCAACCTGTGTCATTTGTTTATGGCCATTTATGGGCATGGCCCCTTTTGTGCCCATATATGGAACTGAGTGATTTGTTTGTGCCTGATGCCATGCTGACACATTGAGGTTAGACAACACACTCCATATTTGGGTGCAGCTGCTTTGGGAACTCCTTAGTATGGTTATGGCTGAGTCATGGTGACATGAGTGTGATGGCGTGGTCCAATGGCGTGGTGTGTGTGCCTGTCTTCCCTTAAGCCAAGTTTGATATAGGATTAGTGTATTTCATTAGTAATAACAAATGAGAATCTAGAATTATAAAACGTTTTACATATTAATAATATAAACTTTGTTTTATCAACTGTCATTGAATTTTTCAGATTCTTCTTTAAGAAGATTAGTTAACATTCTTTGAAGAGTTCAGATTTTTTCCCCATTGCAAGTGGCTAATACTGCCTTCCGAAGTTTGCGGACCCTGGGTAGACAACCCGGCCTGGCAGAGAGCTGCGTTCTGACGAGGACCGGTCTAATTAAGGCAATCAATTCTACATGGTTCAGCCCTTCATCTGTTCATTTCACATACGTCGCAGGCAACACACTTGTGCTCAACTGCGATCGGCTTGCTTGGGGGGACGCAACAGTCACAATACGTGTGTGTACACACAGAAAGACAATCCCTACGTAATTTGTGCACGGATCTGCACGTGTGTGCAAACGCATTCTCTCTGTGAGAATGAAGGGTGTGTGTGTGTGTGTGTGTGTGTGTGTGAGTGAGAGAGCGCTACGCTGTCGTCTCATTAGTACAAACAGCTTAGGTGGTCCACGGACCCCTAAGTGGTCCGCGAAGCATTCGCTGGTGGTCCGTGACCACCTGCCTCGAAGCAATATTGATTTAATTTGATAATGTGCCCATCCCAAGCAACCGCGGGTCAGAAACTACATTATTTCAAGACGACCGGGACAAAAACGTATTTCGCATCACTAGTGAGCGTGTTGTAGACAGAAGGACACACACTCAGCTGCAGGGTTGCAGTGTTATATTGACATTTGTGACCTATCGTATATTGTGTCTCAAGAGGTCGGTTATTTTGGGTGTTGGCAGTGGATTTTGTGTACGTGTGTACACTACCGCGTTGTGCGATCTCAGAACTTCTGATCAAAACTGTAGTTTGTTGTACAGTTTATTTTTTCCTTTTTTATTTAGTAATTTTTTATGGTTGTTTACAGAAATATTTGTGAATATGGAAAAATGTGTATCAAACGGCCAACAGAATAGACATGGATATAAGCTGTATCTGGTTGGTGGAGGCGTACAACCACCATACCGTATTAGTATAGCCATGATACTGTATGTGTGTGTGTGTGTGTGTGCTCGTTAGTATTGCTATACTTGTGAGGACCAAATGTCCCCGTAAGTATAGTAGAATTAGATAAATGGACACTGTGAGGACCATTGTCTTGATCCTCAAAAGAGAAATGGTTGTTTTATGGTTAAAAAAAGATTTTCAGGTTAGGTTTCGGATTATGCATTTAAAAGTTAGGTTTAGGGATCAGACATAGAGTTATAACTGGTTTACACAGCGTGGTGCACGCTGGTGTTGTGCACCAAAACAATTGCTGATCTACAAGCTTGTGGATCTGCTATTTATCAGCTTACGGTAAATGGCAAAGAATTGTAAATATGGCATTCAAGAAATGGCCGTCCTAAAATGTTGATGTCCTCACAAGTATATTAATACAAACGTGTGTGTGTATGTGTGCATGTCCCTCGGCCCTTGGTGTTCCTGTGTGTTTGATCACAGCTGGTGAGGCACTCAAACCCACAAGGCTTTCTGTATGGGGAATACACACTCCCATCAGACACACTGTGTGTGTGTGTGTGTGTGTGTGTGTGTGTGTGTGTGTGTGTGTGTGTGTGTGTGTGTGTGTGTGTTTATATAAGTGAATATTTAGATCTGTGTGTCATATTGAGAGCGAAGCAGATGTGGTAGCTGTTTGAGGCGTAAGAGGAGACACACACACACACACACACACACACACACACACACACACACACACACACACACACACACAGTGACACAACGTCTGCATTCATGTAACTGAATATGTGTCTGTTCTTTAAAGAGAGAGGGCACACCTACATCATCAGAACACATCTGATTTGTTCCTGTATCTCTCTCTCACACACACACACACACACACACACACACACACACACACACACACACACACGTATTGTAATGAATTGTGGGGATCATAACCAGGCTGTTAGTGTTGATTCACCAGATGATGTTAAGATGTTAAATTGATTGGAGGTTGTAACAGGATACCTCCAGAGACCTGTGTGTGTGTGTGTGTGTGTGTGTGTGTGTGTGCGCGCGCTATGAGTGGGGTTTGTCCAGCATTTCACAGCAGCTGTCTGTACAGTCTGGTAGAGACGTTAGAGTGTGTGTGTGTGTGTGCATGCATGGTGGAGATGTTGCAGTGTATTGACTCCAGGTTGAAGGAGTCAGGGTCAGCGGTCTGGCCTCCATATCGTGTGTCCCCCTCTGCCCCCCCCCCCCCCCCCACCCTCTCCAAAAACAACAGCAGGTTTTAGCCAGTGTCACAGGAAATTCACCAGCATCAAAATGATAAGAATTGGGATTAACTACAAAATTCATACATAGACATCGCTGTTTTATGTCTCCATCAACCAATTGCTGTTCACATTCTGTGTCTGGCCACACTCCTATAGTATATGAAGACTTCAAAGGAATTTAATGAAATTGTTTTGTGAGGTCACAGTGACCTTGACCTTTGACCACCTACATCTGAGCAGTTAATCCTCGAGTCTAAGCGGACGTTTGTGCCAAAAGTCGTGACGTTCCAGAGATATGGGGTGCGTTCAGATCTGTGCACCGGGAGCACGCTCACACATTGGTTTGTATTGGACCAGTGCGCTCAGTGCCTTTGTATCCGAACGCACCCATGGCGTTCCCCAGATTGGGACGGGCAGAAGGACTAGCCGAAATGTGCTTAACCACATGCACCCTATAGCTTCTCTATTCCAACAATTCAGCCAAAAATAACAAATAAGCCCTCAATGTGTTCCTATTTTCTATTATTTTCAGCAAAGAGATTTGAAGTAAAGTTGGAAAAAAGAGGGGACCTAGTATAGAGCACTGGGGGACTCCAGTCATAGGCTTCAAGTAGTTAAATAGTTTGTTTCAAATCCAGCCCATTCAAACCCTCTTTCTTGCAATGTTGGAGTAATCGCTTAAAGGAGTAGTTCACCCAAAAAAGTACTTATTTTCTATCAATTACACACCCCATGAAGCCTTGAATTCATGTAGATGTTTTAGTTTTTGTCGCATTCCTGAGCCCATAATGATGATGATGACCAGTGACTCTTACTGTCTCCTACTGACTGATGACCTAGTCATTTAATGGCTCAGGAATGCGACCAAAACTAAAATATCTCCATGAATTTAACTTTATTTAAGGCTTCATGGGGTGTGTAATTGATAGAAAATAAGTCATGTTTTGGGTGAACTACTCCTTAAGAGTATAAATTGACAGTTGTAGCCCTAAAAATATATGTATAGTCTGCATGTTTTTTTTATACTGTGTGTGTGTGTGTGTGCATTTTTGTGTGTGCTGTGTTAGTGAAAGCTGATCTTCAATGTGTTCCAGAGGTTGGTTAAGTTGTGCTTAGACAACACTTAATATAATACTGCTGTGTGTGTGTGTGTGTGTGTGTGTGTGTGTTTGGGCTGCTCCGCTGCAGACAACATTAAATATTCATATTCCAGCTCATGTTTCCCCTCTCTCATCCCTTCATCCATCTATCCCTTCATCCCGCTCTCCATACCTCCGTCCGTCCGTCCATCCATCCATCCAGTACCCTCTCCTTCCATCTCTCTCTCTCTCTCTCTCCCCCCCATCAATCCTGTGCTCCTCCAGACTCCTCTTTTTCCTCTATCCATCCATCTCCTCTTCCTCATTCTCTCACTCTCCCACACTCCCTCTTTCTTTCTGTTAGTCCTTCCTCCCCGCCCCCCCCCCTCCCTCCATCCCTCTCTCTTTCTATTGATTTGTTCTGAAAACAAACATGGATTTTAATTCCTCACTCTGTTCTTGGTATTAATTTCTTCTCCTGTGGGGACTGTGTGTGTGTGCGTGTGTGTGTGTGTGTGTGTGTGTGTGTGTGCGTGTGTGTTTGTGTGTTTTTTGTGTCATTGAGTCTGTCTGTCTGTCTGTCTGTCTGTCTGTCTGTCTGTCTGTCTTCTATAATCTGTCTGTTTCAGAGTATATGTGTGTGCGTGCTCGTGCATCTGTCTGTGTATCTGCCAGCCTGCAAAAACGTTATGTCAGTGTGTGTGTGCGTGCGTGGGTGTATAATCTCTGTCCGTCTGTGTTTCACAGTGTGTGTGTGTCTGTAATCTTTGTCTGTCTGTTTCAGAGTGTGTTTGTGTGTGTGTGTGTGTGTTGTGGTATCTTGTGCGTTAGGTGGGTGTCAGTGTTTGTAAGCAGCTTGTATAGACACGGGAATCGAACAGGCGCTCTGGTTACAGTACAGCCTGCTCTCAACGCATATTGATCTGCTTCCACTGGCCAATGTCTTATGATATCATTATTGTTTATTATGTATTATTATTATTAGTATTAGTACCTTTTTCTCCAGTGCAATTTGTATTAGTCAATCAGTTCTTAAAATATGTGAAATAATGCAGGATTCAAACTGTGTTGGATTGGAAAAGGTGATTAACTGTCAACTCTGAAGACAGTAACTTTGGAGTTAGTAATTGTGCAAGATGTCATGGAGAAGCATGTGTTCATTTAAAAGGTTTGTTCTTTAAAAAAATATCTGTGTGCTGACTGGGTCTTTAACCACTTAAGCCCTATGTTACCCAGTGAAAAGTTGCTGAGCCACAGATGCTCCTTTTCAGCAACGCCCTGCACACACACACTAACATTTAAAACCTGGGAGCTAACCAGTACAACCGCATCTTATACCGTTGGCCACTGAGCAGCTCCATTGGAGCAGTCAGAGGTTCATTGCCTTGCTCAAAGGCACTTCAGCGGTGTTGAGGGAGGAGTAAGTGGTGGCCATTCACTCCCCCACGCAGATTTTGGGTGGGGCACCTCTAGGCCACCGTTGCCTAAATACCCTTGTATACATCATCTGATGCTGGTCGATCTTCAAGCTTACAACAACGTGTTGTATTGCAGATGAGCTTGCAGATCTGCCACCTTTGCTATTTTGTCTTTTTTAATGTTAGCCCAAGGGAGGGACACCTAGTGAATCAGAAGGGGTGTGTGTGTGTGTGTGTGTGTGTTAGGGATGTCCGATTTTATCGGCCTCCCGATATTATCGGCCGATATTAGCATAAAAATTGATATCGGGAAAATATCGGTATCGGCTTTATAAATAAGTTACAGGAGTTTTTACTGTATATGGTGTGTGTGATATGAAATTTGAGCTTACCCTAATCACAATAATCCCCGCATATATCGGTATCGGTTGATATCGGTATCGGTAATTAAGAGTTGGACAATATCGGTATATCGGTTATCGGTAAAAAAGCCAATATCGGACAACCCTAGTGTGTGTGTGTGTGTGTGTGTGTGTGTGTGTGTGTGTGTGTGTGTGTGTGACTACATGACACCTTTTGTGTCCTACTACACACACTACAACCAACACACTGCCAGCACTCACTACACACACACACCAACAGGGCCACCCTGCCACTCACTACTGTCACGTTTAATTCCCAAGGAGACCACTGCTGTCCGTCAGAGACATGTTTAAGAAGAAAGTCTGAATTTGTCGAGACTCAAGTTAAACGAGAGCTCCAAGGGATCAATTAGAATGGTCCCTTCAGATCTGGTCCCTCATTCCCTCATTAAAACCACATCTATGATTCCTGGGGTCATCAATAATGCAGGCTGTAGCATTATTATTCCAGAGGTTATGCTGGTGTTTTGTTTTGTTTTACTTGTATTGCCATTAATATTCACATTGACAAGCAATTAACTTCACACTGAAAAGAAGATGGATAAGAAAAACAAGGACAATTAAATCCATTTAAAAGAAAAACAAAGAGGGAAATAAAAAAGGATTACCTTGAGATTGGGCTGCATTTAACCAAATACATGTATAAATAAGGTAACACCCTATGGGAATAGAACACAGACACAAAGTTCTATCTAAATCTTAAAATATCAGTTTTTGTCAAAAGTATTTCATCACTGATGTCCATCTCTTATTAAAGATAGGACTTTTAATAACTGGGCTGTCATGTGTTCCATCCTAGGCGGGTTTGGGTCCGTGTCCAGAGAAGGTGTTTTTTTTTAGCCGGCAGCATCTGTTTTCCATGCCTTTCTATGGTCAAGATGCACTGGTGCGCAGAGAATAGTTTAACTTTGGAGAGGAGCGCCGGTCATTTGATCCTCCTGTTTGTGTCTGACAACCCGGTCATTTACTGTACGACCCGACGTTGAATCGTTACCACAACCATGAGAAATCCATGTTTACGTTTTGTCTTTCAGCTAAGCTATTTGTGCTCATAACGCAAATGACAGGATGTTCGAGCACAGAAATGGTTTATGGGTTTGAACGTTGCGGGCATCTGTAATCGCTGCGTGCGAACGCTCTGGACATGATATCCAAAGCGACCCAAAGTGCAATTAATAGTAATAGTAGTACATAGTTATAGTAGTAACAGTATTAATCCATTAAAGGAGAGTTAAGGCCAAGGTTATTCTTACTTTTATTATGACGTTCTGAGATCCTAGGACAAGTGGTACAGAAATAGTATGGGTTAATAGTTGCGACCGTAGGTCGCATTTACTATAGAAACCTGCTCCAGGTGTCCGTGCGTCCCTCCGTCACACACGTCCCGTCCCTCCGTCACACACGTCCCGTCACTCCGTCACACACGTCCCGTCACACTTTTGCCCTGCTCATATCTCCGCACCCGTTGCCCCGATCCATGCCAGATTTTGCACACACACTCCTTACCTGCCAAACTACACCCTCCAAGGACCCCCGGAGCTCCAGGGACCCCCAGCTGCCTCGGGGACCCCCAAGTGTAAAAAATGAGCACATGTGGACAAATTACCAAATGACCACCCCAACGGGGCTGCTCACGGGGCATTCCCGGGGACCACCCACTCCTGGTGCTCCAGAACGGATGCAAAAGTGGTGGCGCCCCCAGTGGAGGACCCCCTGCCACTGCAGCTCACATAAAATGCCGTAACTCGGGCTAGGAGCGTCCGGGAGAGCCGCGGCCGGTACCTATTCGTCCGCCAAGGCAACGCGGACACCCCACCCCTAATTTCTCACATGGCCCTCTTCTAGCGCCACCTTCAGGCCGCTTTTCACAACACATTTTTGCCCACTACTCCTACAGTTTTGCCCCTAAAAACACGCAAATTGCTACACACTACACAGTATGTGTACACTCATGTCATCAACATGCCTGCCACCACATTTCTTAGACCACCAAACAAAACTATACATTGCCCACACAACTAGGAACCAATCGCCGTTACAGCCCTCTTCTGTATACATGTGACCTACGGTCGCTTATCTCCCGATTAGGGAGTCTTACTGGTACTATTACTAGTAGTATGATATACATGTATATATGTTTTGTTTCATCTCTCATTCTGAGACGCACTGCCTGCCTGTCTGTCTTTCTGTCACTCTGTCTACTTGCAGCCAGGTGTACCTGCTCTGCTTTGTCTGGTTTTCTTTCTGTTCTTTTAAAGATATTTGTGGGCTTTGCTGCCTTTTATTTAGATACTACAGTAAAGAGTGACAGGAAACCGGGAGTGAGAGACGCGGAGTGACACGCAGCAATGGCTGCCAGGCTCGGGAATCGAACCTGCAACTCACTGTCAGGCTGCATTAGAGCCTATATATGTGGTATGCCACTAGGCCATTGGCGCTGTCTGTCACTCCATTGTGTCTGTCTGTTGGCCAACCAGCCCTGTTCTCTTTTTCTGGCCATTTGTCTCTCTGTTCCTGTCTCACCATTATTTTATACTTTGGCTATTCGAAAATAGCTGATCTACAAGCTCATAGCACGGCACTGGGTGCCGCTCTTGTACGAGCTTGTAGATTTGGCATTTTTGAAAAATCTTGAACATTTGTGCAAATCTTTGAATACATATATTTTTGAAACAACATTTTTAACTAAAATCTTTGCTTCTGGGGGGTCCCTGGAACAACATATTTTGATGGTATTGGCGGCCAAAAACATCATTTTGGGGGTCCTTGACATGAAAATGTTTGTTTGAGCACCACTGATATAGCAACATACGTTTTTTTTAATAACCGTTATATGTTCGCTAGAAAAAAATTATGTATGAAAAGATATAAAAAATAGCCGATCTACAAGCTCATAGCGCGGCACTCGGTGCCCCACTATGAGCTTGTTCCCTGCTAAGAAATCTAAAATGGCACAGATGCGTTCCCGGATTGAATGGGTTAAATGAACAAACTGTGTGAGTCAGGTTATAAGATGTATGACCTCTCATTTCTCCTCAGTGTGATCAACATAATCATCATGTTTGTCTCTCTGTTTTTCAGCTTTAACTGCCTATACATACCTCACCATCTTCGACCTGTTCAGGTGAGTCCCCGGTGCCTCTGATCCTTGCTCTCCTTACTATTGGTTGACTGTAATGTCACCGATTTAGGATCTGGGGATGCAACAATTGATCGAAGTAATTTACTTAATCAAGAATGTGTAAAAAATAAATTATATTTTTGATTGATTGATTTTGTATTGTAAATATATGTCTGCTGGAAGAGAACTTTATAATACATAACCATGATTTGTTTTTACACTGTTTCAGAATGAAACGGGCATGAATTGTGTTTAGACAGGCCGTTTCAGAACGAAACGGGCATGAATTGTGTTTAGACAGGCCGTTTCAGAACAAAACGGGCATGAATTGTGTTTAGACAGGCCGTTTCAGAATGAAACGGGCATGAATTGTGTTTAGACAGGCCGTTTCAAAATGAAACGGGCATGAATTGTGTTTAGACAGGCCGTTTCAGAATGAAACGGGCATGAATTGTGTTTAGACAGGCCGTTTCAAAATGAAACGGGCATGAATTGTGTTTAGACAGGCCGTTTCAGAACGAAACGGGCATGAATTGTGTTTAGACAGGCCGTTTCAGAACGAAACGGGCATGAATTGTGTTTAGACAGGCCGTTTCAGAACGAAACGGGCATGAATTGTGTTTAGACAGGCCGTTTCAAAACGAAACGGGCATGAATTGTGTTTAGACAGGCCGTTTCAAAATGAAACGGGCTTGAATCGTGTTTGGACAGACAACGTTTCCAGACATGAAATATTCATTGAGAGGAAATAAATAAATAATGATTAAAACACAACATGAACTCCAGATGACCTCTCTACTCTGTCCTTCTGCAAGGATGCTAACTGTTCCCTTTTCATCTCACCAACCCCCCCCCCCTTTTCATTTCCCTCTCGCTATCTCTCTCTGTTTCTGTCTCCCCCTCCCCGGACTCGCTCTCTCGGTCTATCTCTCTCTGTCTCTCTCGTTCTTCGTATCTCTCTCTATCCAGTCTCATAACATGTCTGATCAGCTCCTGGGTCTCCATGAAGAAAGCCAGTCAGATTTACTCGTTCGGGTGAGTGATTAATCACGCTGAACTGCTTAACTACTACACTTTATCGTCTACTATGAAACCAAGCCACTGCATTATCAATACATTAAACACAAATAAAACAGTATAGTAGGACTATCCATTCAAAGCCAGACCAATGCTGGATTTTTGGGACCAAAATGGTAATTGTTCTTCAGCCAGCAGGGAAGGAAACGGCGACACCTGCTAGGCCATAAATGAGAACTGCAGGGAATTCGGCTTTTCCTTATCGGCTTAATTTAAAAAAAAACGTATATGTTTGCCGCCTGGCTGTAACAATGCATATCAAATTAGTGGTTTTAAAACGAGAATCGCTATTGAGAATCACTGTTTTACACCCACCAGTGCTGAAGTAGTCTTCAGCAGTGACAAAGAATTGCCACAACTAAATGTGGAGAAAATATTTTCATGTACAAAAACTTTTCATTGCACTGAAATACTGAACTTCACCGGGAATTTGATCATTACAAATAACTGTAAGAAAAAAAAAAAAACAATAACAAATAGAATCATTTCTAAATTACCTGTACTACACATGACTAAATATTACTACAAGGGTTCCCAAACCTTTCAGGTCGCGACCCCCCCAAATAAGCATATTTCCACTGGGGACCCCCCACCCTGACAAGCACATGGAATTCTAGGCATCACATTTAGTGTGACTCGCTTCCACAGATAAATATTGTGAAAATAACCAAACTACAAGCTCACAACGCCTCACACTGCGAGGTGTTGTGAGCTTGTAGATTGTCTATTTTCACAATGTTTGCCTCTTTCTTTTGGCCAATTTTCTATTAAAGTCATTAAATTGTAACTTTAGAAATGTTCACCTAGCTTGTATACCAGGGGTATTCAACTAGATTAGGCAGGGGGCCACAACTGTAAAATAATTTGGAGTTGGGGGCCACACAGTGCGCGCACATAATTTGCGCGCGTGCGCAAAGCGCACGCGCGCAAATTTTTTCGGGTCTAATTTGGTCTAATTCGGTTCTATTTGACCAATATAAATCAACCTTTTTTCGGGTCTAATTCGGTCTAATTCGGTTCTATTTAAGGTTCTAAGTTAAGTTCCAATGAAAGATTAGCCTGGTAAACCCTCCCTCCGGAAATCTCATTTCCATTTGATTTCAGAAAGGAGTCTGGTCTGAAACGCCTTTCTCCAATAATCGCTCTGCTCGCCGAGCCGACGAGCCTATCAGCGTCGTCGCTCATTGTTCTGTGATTGACAGCGACAGTTGGCCAATCAGGTGGCGAGTTCGAGTGAGCCCGAATGAACCCGAGTGCAGCCTGAGAGCCGCCGACAAAAGACGAACGGCAGCCATTGTTGTTTGTGCGAGTGCCTTCACTTCTTACTTTCAGTTTTATAACGCTTTCAAACTTCTTTTTTGAGGCACGGAATTTACTTATAAGATATCGTTTGGATAGAATTTAGTTGTTTAACTTCATATATGTGGTCAATTAATCATGACAGAGCCTATTTAAAAATATAAATTTAGAGAACCGGCAGGGGCGGGGAGTGACACGCATGTATCCCAATAAGGCAACCTATTTTCGGCATGGCCGTCCCAAAAGTCCCGTTGCGTCACATAGTCTGGAGCTCGTCAAAATGAACTGCTCATTGGCTGAAGGGGAAAAACGATCATTGGTTGAAGGGGTTGTCAGTCAACGGTATTACTCCCGCCCAACTCCAGCCCACAGCGATTATTGCAGAAAGGCGTTTCAGACCAGACTCCTTTCTGAAATCAAATGGAAATGAGATTTCCGGAGGGAGGGTTTACCAGGCTATTGAAAGATGGCCTTTCAAGAACTAATGAAGGATAAATCATTTGTACTGTTTTAACTTTGATAACATAAAACGAACATATATTTACATAAATAATAATTATGGAAAAAAAAAAAAAAAAAAAAATTGGGAATATGGCCAGGGGCCACAAGGAAGCTCCTCGCGGGCCGCACGTGGCCCGCGGGCCGCCAGTTGAATATCTATGTTGTATACTCTTATACTGTATGTTGGTTTGTTTACTGTTGAGTGAGAAAGCAATGTTGCACATTAAGCTAATCAGGGACAAATATTACTTGGGGACCCCCAGTTTGGAAACCACTGCATTACTATACAAAACTACAGTGTTTTTCACTACACCGTACATGTGTGTGTTTGTAGGTTTGAGAGGCTGGAGGTACTGGCTGTTTTTGCCTCCACGGTTCTGATTCAACTGGGAGCCTTATTTATACTGAAAGAGAGGTATGTACAGTAGCAAACAAACACACACGCACACACGCTCGCATACACACGCATGCATGCACACATACATATACACAGTCATGTGTGTGTATTGACTATGTGTTGTTTTGTTGTAGTGTGGAACGCCTCATGGAGCAACCTGAGATACACACGTAAGTATCAAAACACACACACACACACACACACACACACACACACACACACACACACACACACACACACACACACACACACACCATGACCTCAGCTGTGATTTTCTGCAAATACTTCAGTCCTCTCAAAGGGGTTGTATGTCAGTTAATGCACAGGTGTGCTGTGTGTCATAACATATTTCAACAGTGTATAGTTCAATCTGTGATATTCTCAAGGCTCATTCCAGTATTTAAATGCATAGTAAACGGACATTGGTAGAATATGGAGAAATGATTATGACTCCATATTGTCCTTCAGTCTGTTCATTATTATTATCATTATTATTGTTAGTATTATTATTATTTTTACTAATATTCAACCTAAATGAGGCCATCGGATGCATGGCAACAGACTCTTCTGTGAATGAATTAACCACTTGAATCTTAGCATCCCGTCTTAGCATTCCCTTTATAATGAGTCTCTTCACAGAAAATAACATCTCGAAAGATCTCCAAGCTCTGCTATTTTAGCCGAACGTTCAACCTAGAATATGGATACTAGGGTTCAAGTGGTTAATTCTTTGGTAAAAACTATGACAATGGATGTATTTCACTTTTCTCTGTGTGTGTGTGTGTGTGTGTGTGTGTGTGTGTGTGTGTGTGTGTGTGTGTGTGTGTGTGTGTGTGTGTGTGTGTGTGTGTGTGTGTGTGTGTGTGTGTGTGTGTGTGTGTGTGTGTTTCCGTGTCCGTCCATCCAGAGGTCGTCTTTTAGTGGGGACGTTTGTGGCTCTGTTCTTCAACCTGTTGACTCTGCTCTCCGTTAGGAACAAGCCCTTCACCTACGTATCTGAAGGTAACGCATCCACACAGCCAATCACATTACAGGACAGACACACAGCCAATCACATTACGGGACACAAGCGATGCTAGGTTCTGAGATTACTTAGGCGCTACACTGTCTCTGCATTTGATGTAGGTGTTTACCTTGCTTACTGTAAGACGCTCTGGATAAATAGCGTCTGCTAAATGCCTAAATTGCCAATCCCATTGCGGGAGACAAACAGCCAATCACATCAATACAAATGTTATTGTCACAATAACACAAATACCAAAATGAAATTGTTGTTTATGCAGCCTTTACTGCCTTCACAAGAACACCCCTTCGGTCTCCTGTGACACACACTCGTCTACTGACGGCACTATCGCAAAGAAAAACTAAAACAAAAATGTTGCGCTTAAGGGAGCAGTGTTAAAGTGCCTGCCCACCTCCGCAGAGGTTGTGGGTTCGAATCCACTGTGTTGCATCCACTGTGTTGCATCCAGCAGTTGTTGAGCGTTCTACATGAACACAATTGGTCCGTTGTTCGGGGAAGGGAAGCCGGGCGGGGGAGGGTGATATTTGTCACTGCACTTACTCCTATGGGCTGGGGCGGCACCTGTCAGCACGGAGTGTTGGGCAGGAGGAGTAGGACGAAGGCTCTACGTCCTCCCGGTGGGGGCTCCTCACTGGCAGGTGAGTCGGTGGGATACAACAGCAGTGACAACACAGAATGTGCGTGGGGAGGAAGTAATTGGCGATAAAATTGGGGAGAAAAAGTCAAATGTTATGCTTACAATGCTTACTCAGCTGCCATTTAAGTATTTCATTGTGCCAGATGTTGTGTTAGAAATAATGACACTTTTGAACGACAACACGCGTTATTATCAGCTTACGTTGCTTTATGCATGACAACACGAAACACGACCATCTCCAACGATACACACACATGATGCACAAACACACAAAGTAACCTAACCTACACATGAATGTGGGAATTATATACATCGGGCACACACACACACACACACACACACTCTCTCACACACACTCACAGAGGGCAGGCTGGGTCAGTGCAGGCTCCAGGACATATTAACCACACTGAGACTCAGTCTAGTGCTAATGAGACTAGACTACACCACGAGTGTGTGTGTGTGTGTGTGTGTGTGTGTGTGTGTGTGTGCGCGCGCGCGCGCTCACACTCACACACACACCAATTGTAGACATCAGAATCGTTGTCCTCATGGTGTGGAGCGTTAGCCTGGGCTAACGTGTGTCTGGACTGCATCCAGAGTCTAGTAGGAAGGCTTCTTTGATCTCGTCGTCAATACGTAGATAGTTAAGCCATTAACTATCTTCGTACAGAAACCACATACAGAAACTGTTACACCGTCGGAGGCGCGCCGTTTCTGGCAGACTTGAGCAACGAGAGGCACCGGCGAGCGAGCCGATGGGCGAGCAAGTCGCCGTGCCGAACGCTGCGAAGTCCGCCAGAACCGACTCAGAGCCGTTGGAGTTATGGACGATAAGGACAGAATAGTAAATTATGCCCCCTCCCCCCCGCCCCCAGGCAATGCCAGCGCCGAGCGCTATTTTTCCACCAAGGGGTGCAGTCCTCCTGGAATGTGTAGCATGACGAGGGGCGAAGCAATTCCGCTTGCGTCACAGAAGGGGGGCGTAACAGAGGTTACTAAGATCGGGTGGGAAATCGCTGGGCGCGTCTTGTATCCAGTCACACATGCTTGGGTGTAGCCCCAGGTCTCAGAGTTTTGTGTCAAGTTTTGCTGGGACAGCATACGTACATATTTGTCCTTCAGCAGCTTGTTGTCCAGATGCGAGAGGACGGTGTGGAGAGCCATGGCAATAGCGTATCGGTGGATCTGTTTTTCCGGTATGCACACTGCCATTTACGATACAGAGGTAGAAGTAGTTGTTTCATATGTATTTAAAGGTAGTTGCCCTGTTTGTTTGTTTGTATGTACACAGTGGTTCTCTGTTCCCAGATCATCTCAGTGCAGAGAGGGCAAGAGTGCACATCTGATTAGTAGACCTTAGGGTGGTTGTATTTCAATGGACATCCTTCTCCTGTCACAACAGCTCACCAGTCTGGCTGCTATGTTTGCACATTGCTGTACTTAACTTCACCCAGCAGATATGGGAGTTCTCTCGTTCGCTCTCTCTCCTCCCCCTTCTCTCTCACTCTCTCCCCTCCCCCCTTCTCTCTAATTCTCCCTCTCTCTCTCTCCCTCTCTCTACCCTCTCTCTCTCTCTGACTCACTCTTGGTACACTGTCTGTCCCCAAACCAGGTCATCACAAGAGTGTGTGTGTGTG
>NC_139950.1:13231776-13251776 GCF_963454915.1 Gymnoscopelus microlampas
AGTAAAAGTACAAAAGTATTGGTATCACAAGGTACTTAAAAGAACAAAAGTGAAAGTACTAACGTTTTTGAAAATAGCAGATCTACAAGCTCACAACGCGTCGCGATGATGATAGATCGGCTATTTTCAAATAGCCTAGATATAAAATAGGACTACAGCAACACGGACTACACTGACTGTAGCGACGAACAGTCCAGTCTCCGAGTAGACACAACAAAAAGCTTCCGTTTGAAAATCTTGGTGCGCTATTTTGGAGGAATGATTGGATGGACGGACGGTTTATTAATCCTGTGGGGGAAATTCAGTTCCAGCAGTTGTGAAACACAGGACCGATTCAGAATGAGAGATGGAAGTAGGTGTGACAATAATAATAATTTAAAAAGAGTAAACTGGTAATAACCAGTGTTGCCAGGTCTGCTTATTATAAGCGACTTGGGCTTGTTTTTCTTTAAAGTAGCTTGTATTAGTAGTTTGCGGGTTGCAACTTGTTTATAAAGTGTAGTTGCTTATTTGGCTTGCTTCCAATTTTTTTTATTATTGTTTAGACCAGGTTCAAGCCATGTCAAGGACCCCCAAATGAATGTGTATTTGTCCACAGACCCCCCATCTGATCATTTGTGCCAGGGACCCCCCGTACCAGATTTGTGTTGTCGCACCACGTTGTGAGCGTTTTTCAAATAGCCGACGTCTATAGGTTTTAAGTGCTCATGTGGCCTATTGGTCGCTTCTTTTGGACTTGTTTTCATAGACTTCAGTGTGTTTCCCCACAGCTTGATTTTTATGAAAATTATATATATATTCTTTATATTGTGAGCTTGTAAGTATGAATTGGGCCACCCGTGTTCTTGTGCTCTCCTGGGTCTATGGGTCTCCTGTGAAACGGTTCCCCCTAGGGTAACAGCTTTCTATGGGTCACAAAGGTTTCAGTAACTTAGGCAGCCGTAAGTTCGCTGGAGTGTGTTTTGTTTTGTTTTAGCGTTTTCAAGATGATTTCAAGTTCTTGAGCTACAGAAAAAAACCTTAGAGGACACATGACACAGACTTCAACATAAACATTTGTAGTTCATTTGCACTGCTTTTCTATGTGGTTAAATGTGCAGGTTTCTATTAGCTGTTCAATAAGCCTAGTTTATTAGCCCGCTTGTCGAAGCAGCAGACATTTATCCACGCTGGTTGTAGCTGGAGCTTTCCAAACGTAGAGCTACGTGCGCAGTGAATTCCACCCCGTAGACTGTACTATCTCAATCCGAATCACCTGTTGCCTACAAGGAGGAGCGGTGATTTGGGAGTGGGGGGGTAACTAACGCTAGCTGCAGAACTTTTAGAAACCGACTGAGTCGCTGACTGCGTTTGAGAGGAAAAGAAAGCGGTCAGTGGCGGACATAAACTACAGCTGTTCTTGGTTGTAAATAGCCTCAGTGACACTGTCAATCTCAGAAAAATATAATTTAAATTCAATATTAATGAATAAAAAGAAAGTAATTAAAAACATTCTTTTTAAAAATGAATATAAAAATGTGTTCACGGGAGGCGTTCCCGGCGCCACGGTTACAACTTCATCCTAGGGGAAACACAGGACCTGGTTGCATATTTCTCTCGCACAATCTGGAAACACTGGTAATAACACACAGGGATTAGGAAGAAAGTGTGTGTTGTGTGTAGATGTGTGTGTTGGAGCTGTACAGACACACAGCTGCAGGAAATGAAGTCATGATTAATCTGCACTGTGCAGCGCGTGCACACGCACACAAACACAGTGAGCAGGGTACCTGGAGCGCTGACCCCAGAGCTGTGTAACTGAGCTCTGGTTGGCTCAAAGGGTAGTAGTGAACAGGGACATCACAGCCTAGTTTGTGTGTGTGTGTGTGTGTGTGTGTGTGTGTGTGTGTGTGTGTGTGTGTGTGTGTGTGTGTGTGTGTGTGTGTGTGTGTGTGTGTGTGTGTGTGTGTGTGTGTGTGTGTGTGTGTGTGTGTGTGTGTGTGTGTGTGTGTGTGTGTGTGTGTGTGTGTGTGTGTGTGTGTGTGTGTGTGTGTGTGTGTGTGCGCGCGCGCGTGTGTGTCCTCATGTTGCCCCAACAGGGTCTAGAGGCTAACTGGGTTATATAAGCCTGCCGCTCTGTTGGCCCACACAGATTGGTTGGAACAAGCGTGTGCAAACACACACACACACACACACACACTGTGTGTAAGTGGAGAGGGGGGAGTACAACACACAGGGGGAGAGCACAAATATGAAGTGTGTGTGTGTCTCTCTTGTGGGCCAACAGACAGACGAGTTTGTTTGTCTCCCTTTAATCCGACACACTCTGTCTACAACGCTCCAGGATTAACACACTCAAGCATACACACACCCCCCCCCCCCACACCCGGGAACAGGGAATAGAGACATACACAAAACATGCCTGCACACAGACACACACACACACACACACACACACACACACACACACACACACACACACACACACACACACACACACACACACACACACACACAGGAATCATCAGGGGGAATAGTATTAGCAGGTTAAGTGATATCAATGCACCAGCAGGATTATAGGATTGTCAGTCCAGTCTCCTCTCGTCTAGTGTCTCTTACGTTTCCCTTCAAGTAAAGTACAGATATTAAATGTACTTCAGTACATTCTCAAATAAATGTAGTGGCCATGACTGTGGGTCACATGACGTATAGATGATAAAATTCATAGACTTAATTAACATCAGTCCTCACTGTTTTTTATTCTGTCAGTCTGTCATACAGTCTGTGCAAAGGAAGCGCTGAAAATGACCCGAGAGTCAAGTAGTTGTCCCGCCTCCCCATCGCTTCCGTTTCGTCTCTTGCAGTTGTGTAAATTTGTCATACTGTAAATGAAATCAGACAAAGCATCGTTGCTGTCCGGCAGAAACCAGCTAACTCAATTTTTCCGCTTTTGCATTTTTTTCCCATAAATCAGGGCCATTGAACACCCTTTACGTCTGCGTGTTGATTACAAAAAATTTTGAACCAATGAAAAGTATTAAAGAGTGCTTCTGACAAAAGCAGCTAACTCCACTGGATCCTTAAACTTTCTGCTAAACCAGCTAAGTCCACCAAAGGGGGGTGGAGTAAGCTGGTTTAGCTGACTCCAGGCTCCACCCCCTTTTGACCTCCAACCTCGTTGTGAGCTTGGAGGTCGATTTAGCTGTACTTATCAATGATGAACAAAACCTTCCAACTCCACTCTGTTTTGTTTTTGTCATTTCCTGACAAATGAACATTTTGGAGTTAACTGTTTTAAAACTATTTTAAAATAAAATTTCTGTGAACGGAAATGACAAAGAGATGACAGCATTCAGTAGTAGGAAGTAGCAGCAAGTAGCACCTAATGGACCCTTACGGGTCCCTATAAACCGAATGGACCCTTATGGGTCCATTTGGTTTAATTTTACACCCTCAAGAGTTAAATTGTTAAACCTCTGCATTACTTAATTAGATAATTGTTATTTTGATCAATGTTTGCCTGTTATCTCTTCCTAATGGTACAACAATAATACAGCATGGGAATTGTGGACAAAATCGTATCCAACGATAACAAAATGTTCGAAGTTTTGGGGTCAAAACGGTGGTTCCGTGGCTCAAATGCCGAATAAATAATGGAACCTTGATGTGAAAAGGGTTGAAAACCACTGGTTGGGGAGCATGGAGTTCATGTGGGGTCAGCAGTGTTTTGGTGGGGTTGGCGCTCCCAGCCAGCTGCCCCCCCCCCGGACGCTAACAGCTGGCCTCTCAGACTGCCTGCCCTGCCTCTCATACAACCAGGATAAACTGGGCCAAACACTTCTCATGTTGTCTGTGTGGCACAGATGGACGCCAAATAAAAACTCAAGGATTATATCGATAGTTTATTGTAGCCACGGGTTTATCCTTCCTGCAGGGTCAAACAGGGACAAACTCATATTGTCTGTGCCATTTACTGCATATGTGGACAGTAGGAAGGCTGAGAGAGAGACAGTAGGAGAGCTGAGAGAGACAGTGTAGGAGAGACAGACAGTAGGAAACAAGGGTTGCCAGATTTGCTTATTATAATTTCCCCGCAAGATTGTATTTGAAAATAGCCGATCTACAAGCTCACAACGCGTCGCATTGCGACGCGTTGTGAGCTTGTAGATCTGCTATTTTCAAATAGGTGATGTATATGTTAAACGTGCTCATGTGGACCATAGTCACTTCTTTTGGGCTGGTTTTCCTAGACCTGGTTGCTTGTTTCTCTCACAGAGTCTGGCAACACTGGTAGGAAAGCTGAGAGGGAGACGGTGTAGGAGACACAGACCGTAGGAAGGCTGAGAGGGAGACCGTGTAGAAGACACGTACAGTAGGACAGCTGAGCGAGAGAGTGTAGGTGAGACAGACGACAGGAATGCTGTGAGAGACAGTTTAGGAAGGACCGACGTTAGGAAACCTGAGAGAGAGAGAGACAGTGTAGTAGGGACAGAACGGAAAGCTGCGAGGTAGACATTGTAGGAGAGACAATCAATTGGAAAGCTGAGAGAGACAGTTGTAGGACAGACAGACAGACAGACCGGAAAGCTGAAAGAGACAGTATGAAAGCTGAGAGGAAGACGGTGCTTTCCTACACTCTCAATTTCACTCATTTTGAGTAAAAACTTTTACGGAATTCAATTAGAATTGTGTGAGCTTTGTTGGCATGTACAATAAGTTAAAATAAACAATATAGTTATTCTGTCTGTGCTTGGTTTATGGTTCAGTCCTATCATCCAGGAAAATGTAATGTCATCAAGCATCATCATGAAACAATAAAACATGAAGATTAATGTGATTGGAAATTACCATGTAATACTGCAAAAAGGCTTGTTGAGCTACTTACTAATCGTGTGTGTGTGTGTGTGTGTGTGTGTGTGTGTGTGTGTGTGTGTACATGACGTGTGCAGTGTGTGTGGTATAATTCCAGGTCTCAGCAGTGTGTTACTTCCTCGTATGAATCCATTTGTCCTGGTGAACATTGGCGGAGCGCTGTCCCTCTGCATCACCTACATGCTCATAGAGATCAAGTATGATGCACACACACACACACACACACACTTACTTACTTACTTGTGAGGATGTCAACATTTTAACCCATTATGACCCGAGTTCGATTCTACAAATGCCTTCTAGACCAGCAGTTCTCAAACGTTTTCATGATAAAAAATTATTCAACGTTTTTCTAGACTTTCACGATTTTTCAAAAACGTAAAAAAAAAATGGCTGCGAGCTTGTACATCTGCTATTTTTAAATTGCCAACGCTAAAATCTAAAATGACGCTGATGCTTTCCCGGTTTCAATGGTTTAAGACTTAAGAAGATGTTATCAATGGCATTTTTAACCATAAGCCTAAGAATAGCAGATCTACACGCTGACAACGCCTGCGACGTGTTGCCAGCTTGTAGATCGGCTATTTTTTCTGTGCGTCATGCACAGAAAAAATGGCACACAACTCATGTTTAACTCTAATCCCAACACCTAAACCTAACCTCTAAATCGCTAATCCTAATCTGAATCATTTTCTAACGTAAACGTATCTCTAAAAACTGTTGTTAACCATAAAACAACCATTTCTCCTGTGAGGAATGGTTCTACAAGCTCACAACGCGTCACAGCGTGACACGTTGCGAGCTTGTGGATTGGCTATTTTCGGTGCACGACACTGGCACTCAACCAAACGTAAATCAGGCAGAACTCTAACCTTAAACCTAACCTCTAAATGCCTGATCCTAACCCCAACCTGAATGTTTTCCTAATTGTAAGTGTAGTAACTGTGTGTGTGTGTGTGTGTGTGTGTGTGTGTGTGTGTGTGTGTGTGTGTGTGTGTGTGTGTGTGTGTGTGTGTCTCGTTCCAGTGACTACACTATGGTAGACACAGCGTCGGCGGTCGCCATAGCGCTCATGACCTTCGGAACCATGTATCCAATGAGTGTCTACAGTGGGAAGGTCCTACTACAGGTAACGCACACACACACACACACACACACACACACACACTGAGCAATCGGCTGCCGATCTGTATCAACCAGTTTTCATCTGATCGGCTAATGATGAGTGACCGGCTGGTCAGTCGCATAACTAATTAAGTCGCGCACACACAGCGGCACAGCCGCTACAACTACATGTCGTCTGTGTAGAAGTTTGGCTCCGTGATCGGAAATTCTGTATTGAGCAGTTGGAATAGGCTCTATGCACAGCAGCCATATTATTGGAATGAAATTGGGCCTCTTCCTTACTTCCTTCACAGGTGTTACCAATTACACTAATTAAGGCTCTGTTCCATTTAGTGCAGCACAGTGGTTCTCAAACCTTTTTATTTCAAGGACCCCCATAACTCTGAGAGTGTACAAATGGAACCAAATGGACCCTTTTGGTTCCATTTGTACACTCTCATAGTTACACACATCCGTAGGGCTCCATTTGGAACCCCCCCAAGGAACCATGGACCACACTTTGAGACCCACTGGTGTAGTGTTTTCAGTGAGCCAACATGCATAATATCAGCACCCTCCCTGACCCTGTTTGACCAGAACGGAACAGAGCCTTCATTAGTATCATTAGTAACACGTAAGGAAGAGGCCCAACTTCCAATATGGCTGCTGTGCATAGACTAGAGCCAGAGTTAAGGGTAATTCAGACTGCTGTGATTATACCCACAACGTTCTAAAGCTTACATTTATTCTCCATAGTACGACGGTGTTGCATGCCAAAAGTAGCCGATTTCCAAGCTCACCACGCCTTGCAGTGAGCTTGTAGGTCGGCTATTTCCAACGCATGATACCGTCGTATAACGACGTATAAATTTGACTTTGTCCTTTTGTCTTTTTAGACCACTCCCTCTCATGTCATCGGCCAATTGGACAAGCTCCTCAGAGAGGTAAGGGGCGGGGCTTGGTTTGTGGTTTGGTTGATAGGCATGTGGACGAACATTATAGTTTGTAAATCTTGGTTTACAAATTTGATAGATTTTGTCTCTGTCGGGTGGAAGCCTCATATGTCAAAAAACTGTTACTTTTCAGGATTCAAATTCAAAAGTAGCAGATCTACCGCCTTTCGAGCTTGTAGATCTGCTATTTTTGACACTGTAGTATGATCAAGAAGGGCACTAATTTAAGAAAAAAACACAAAAAGTAAGAATATGGAGATAAGAGGTATCTGTCTCGACGGCAACGATTTGGTGAATTGCTCTGTGTCTGTCCAATCAGGTTTCCACTCTAGACGGCGTTCTGGAGGTCAGGAACGAACATTTCTGGACGGTTGGATTCGGTTCTCTGGTAAGAAGTGAACACCACAGATGAACCGAAAGAAATACCTTCACGTTTACTGCCATTTGTGTGTCATTTTAGATTTCTTTGGCTATTCAAAAATAGCAGATATACAAGCTCATAGATCTGTAGATCTGCATCGGGAATATTTGTATAATATAAGTATAAAATAATAGTTATAGCACAAATCTAAAATGACACAGATGCGTTCCCGAATTGAACGCGTTAAAGACTAACTGAAATATTATTTTGAAAGTGATTAATTTCTATATCATGAAAAACGTACCAGCGTCAGCCAGCCAATCAACCATAGTCACTGTTCGCTGCAATATTGTTAGTTTCCTTGTTTGTTTGTGTTTGACCATAAACATCAGTTAAGTGAGACCAAAAGACACGACGAGTCACACAAACACAAATATCTCTCTCTCTCACCCTCTCTCGCTCTCTCTCTGTGTAGGGAGAGGGGTGGGGGGTGACAGAGTATTCACAGCCAGCAAACCTAGCTGCCAGAGACACAACAAACTCTCAATGTCCTAGGAAATGGTCCCTAGTCACCTCTAGGTGGAGTCAGAACATTCAGTTAAACTAAAGAGAGACAGACAGACAGTGATTTAATATCATAATATATTTGCAGTGAGTTCAGTAAACCACTGTCAGTCCAATTGGAAAGGAACAGATTTATTTAATTTTATTTCATTATTAATGTATATTCACTTTAATCTCTCTCTCTCCCGCCTCTCTTTCTCTCTCTCTGTCTCTCTATCTGTCTCTCTCCCCGTCTGTCCTCTCAGTGTGGCTCGGTCCACGTGCGCGTTCGCCGCGACGCCAACGACCAGATGGTGCTGGCCCACGTCTCCACCCGCCTGCTGTCCCTGGTGTCCACCCTGACGGTGCACGTATTCAAAGACGCCCCCTCCTCCCACCACCACCACCTGCACTCCTCCGTGCCTCCCCCCCTCGCCGGCGCCGTCCCGCCCCCCCTCTCGGAGGGGGCCTACCCGCCCGGCTCCGTCTCCTCTTTCTCCTCCTCCGCCGCCGTCCTCCCTCCGGTCCTGTCGGCGCTGGCGGACCCCCTCACCTCCACCCCCTTCAAGCAGACCAGCCCCCCGCCCGAGTTCTCCTTCAACTCCCCCGGGAGGAACGCTCAGCCTCTGCTCCTCTCCGCTCCCCCCCACCAGCACCACCAGCACCACCAGCACCCACACAGGCCCTACGGAGGAGGAGGCCTGGGACTGGCCTACGGGGCCTCCCCTTACGCGGGGGCTCTGAGCCAGGGGCTGGGGGCCAGGCCGGGACCCCCGGGGATGATGATGATGCCCTCGTCGTCTCAGACCTACAGGACTGCCGCCCCGGCGCACCCCCCGCTCCGGTTCGGGACCGCCGGCAACCTCCTGGGGTCCCAGGCGCCGTCCCAGTACAGACAGTACAAACCCTGAGGTTCTCCGGGTAGAAACGGTGGTTCTCAAAACTCTTCAATTTCGTGGACCTCCCGTAACTCTGAGAGCGTACTAATGGAACCAAATGGACCCGTACGGGTCCATTTGGTTCCATTTGTACACTCTTAGAGTTACAGACCTGCGAGTTACAGACCTGCGAGGGTCCACAAGGTACCCTGAGGGTCCCTGAAGGACCCCACCTTGAGAACCACTGCGGTAAAACAACACGTTCCTGCGAGAGACTGGGACACGCACAACCGACGTCGTGATGTCATACGATTGCGTGTGAGATGTGTCGATTATTTTGATTTTCAACCTGGTCGTCCCCGTGTCGGGCTGGCCATTATATGTGTGAACATTTCGCAAAACTTTCCACAAAATATATATATATTTATATCGAAACCAACAACAAAAGAACGACATCTTGTGAGTTTATAGATTGCCTGTTTTTGTGCAACCGCTCGCCGTACGGCAGGGTATAAGATGGGGCTTAAGTCGCTTATCAATTTGACCCTTATCCTTGCATACATACACGCACACACACACACACACACACAACTCTCATACGACAGCTAAACTTCACCAAACACGACGATGAAATTGGTGTGTTTGTGTGTTTCTACTTGGTCATACGACAGTTTATACGTTAAGCATTAGTCACATGGTCACTCTGGAGGACGACTGAACGAACCAAACCTCAGAAATGTACGTTTGACTTCAAATTCCACTATCTATATGAAAATATGTGCTTTTTTTTTGGGGGGGGGGGGGGGGGGGGGGGCTTTATTATGAATTTTACACTCTTCCTTGGTTCCATTCTTCCTGTAACCAAGCGTCAACTTGTTTGATTGAGGCCCCAAGTAATTGCAAAATACTCGCCGGCGATTTTCCCGTCACGCCCTCTGAAAATGCAAGCGGCCGACCCATCAGGCTGCCGTGTTAAGTGGTCAGGGTGGGCCGTGAAAGCTTTTAAAATGGTCAAGTGGGCCCTTATCCCGGAAAGGCTTTATTAGGCTGTTGAAGGTGTTGCTTCGATTGTCCCCAAATGTCACATTTAAATGACCAACTCTGTTGTTAAACCGTTAAGACCGGGATCTGTGTCACTTTGGATTTCTTTGGCTTTTCAAAAATAGCAGATCTACAAGCTCATGTATGAGCTTGTAGATCTGCTATTTTTGAAAAGAAATCGTGAAAATGTGTGCAAAAAATGAATGTGTGTATATATATACATTTTTTATTCAAATCTTTGCTTCTGGGGGTCCCTGGAACAAAATATTTTTAGATGGGGGTCCGTGGACAAATACATATCATTTTGTGGGTCTTCGACATGAAAAAATACAAGAACCACTGATATTATGGCAACATAAAAAAAAAAAATAGAATTTAATAGACATTTGTAGAATCCCCAGAAGCAAAGATTTAAGTTAAAAATGTTCGCTTTAAAAAACGTATATTCAAAGATTTGCACACATTTTCACAATAAAAAAAGACAGATCTACAAGCTCGTAGTGCGGGCACCATTGCCGAGCTACGAGCTTGTATATCTGCTTTAAAATAATGGTTATAGTTAAAAAATATTGTTCTGGGATTGAATGGGTTTAACTTTGTAGCATCTGCTTGACTTTACACACAGAATATATTATGGTATTTATTATTAGAATGATGTTGTTGTTGGGACCATAACTTCTACTCTGGAAGGATTTTCTACAGTATGTATGATTTTTGTTTTGTTTCCTTTTTGTTTTTTTAACATATAGCCTACGTATATAAAAATTGGGAACAGGGATACAGTATGTTGCTGAAATCAAAGGTACCAACGAGGGCTGGGCAGCATATCGATATATATCTATATCATGATATGAGACTAGATATCGTCTGCGATTTTGGATATGGCATAAGTGTCGTTTTTTTCCCCTGGTTTTAATCACTTAAGCCTTATTTTATACACTCAAAACATTGTCAAAGATTTTCTTTTTAAAAATGGCATAAGCAGATTGTGAGCTTTGTGAATTGTTTTTGAAAAACCCAAAAGAGAATGTACATGTCACAAATATCTACTGTATCGAGAACGAGAACACCATTAAAAGCCGAATAGAACATGGTGGTCCATTGAGTTCAATGGAGAAGTGGTGCCCTATTCTATTCGGTTCCTCAAGCTATATAATGAGGTATTTAGTCAGAAATATTATATCACATTTTTGTCCATATGGCCCAGCCCTAGTGCCAATGCATTCTCACTGCACAACGTGTCATTATTTACTATTCTCTGCCTATCTGTATGCAAATTAACGATTCCAGTTCCTTAATGATTCCCTCTCAATTGTCCAAATGGACCCTTAAAGGTCTATAACTCTGAGAGTGTACAAATTGTTCCATTTTTACATGCTCATAGTTATGGTGGTCCTTTAAAATTAAAAAGCATAGCAGACATGAAGTCCACATATCATCTCTGACAGTGTGATTGATAGAGACGGTTTCCGGAAACGGTTCCAAGTGTGAAGGAACCAATTCTGGTTCCTCAGTGTTGGATCCGGTTCCGGATCCCTAACCCGGCTTCTGACGGCAGCCTTGTTTTGAAGTTTCCGTTGTGTTTCTCTTTAATTTAATGGTGTTCTTCAACATTGAGTCTACATTTGTGGTTCCCAGGTGTCCTTGAGGGGTTTCAGAGGGTCCCCCATCAAAATAAGGAACAGTTTAATGTCACTATTGTGTCACCGAGAGAATGTATAAGAACAATTATTCAGATCATAGATGGGTTTCACTCTCTCCCTCTACTACAGTAATAGACACACAGTTAAAGAATTCAGTACTAAATCATATCTTAACTAAATCTTCTCATCCCTGGCACAAAAACCTTTCACATGGGGATCCACGGCCAAATACGTATCAGTTTAGGGGTCCTTCACGTGAAAATGTTTGACAACCACTGCTCTAAAGGGTCTGAGTTACAGTAAGTGTCGCATGATGCAGAATAACCCTGAATGTTGACAAGCGACCCTACAGGGGTACCAAGTGAGTTGACCTCTGACACCAAGGCTGTCCCGACCAAGACACAGTTTGTGACGAGTTTGGAGTGAGAATGTGGCGCCATGCGTTTGTACAGCAGTGATTCTCAACCTTTTGAATTTCAAGGACCCCCAGTTTGATATGCATTAGACCACGGACCCTCATCTGAGACTGTTCAAATGGAACCTTGATGGCTCTGGCAAATGGTTGTACAGGCACGGCGTTACAGACCCCTAAACTCTTAAAGGACCCCTGGGGGTCCCCGGACCACTGATGTACCATACATATATACAGCATGTGCTGTATGTACATTGTCCATATGTAGCAGACTGCAACGGGGGTCATATCATCTATTCAGCATATTTGAGAACTTGAGCTTTAATCACAAATTCTCACGACTGGTGTTCAAAGTTTTATGTCTGAAGTTCTAAAGTATTAAATTCTGAAATATCTCAGCATTGAAATTCTTAGTAGAATATTCTGTAGCTGTTGAATCAGGTCGGTTTGTATCTGGGATGAGTTAATGTTCTGTATTCCACACAGAAGTTGAATATACTGTACATCATATCATACATGTATCAAAAAATAACGAGCCAAAAATATTGTGTTGCTGTCGTGGTGGAACCTTTGTATGTCCCATTTACTTTTCAGGAAATGGAAAAAAATAACCTGCATTTCATACTTTTGATTGGTTAAATATTTATAAAACCTGCAGACACACTCCACCACTTTCAACCTGGTGTCCGTATTTTGGGTATCTAGCCGATCTGCAAGCTCACAATGTGTTGCATCATGAAGCATTGTGAGCTTGTACATCTGCTATTTTCACTAATTAAGTGCAACACATATGACAAAGTATAAAAGACTGCATTAATTTATAAAAAACAAAGATGAAATATCGACATACATGGTTTCTGCCTAGAGTGACAATATGCATTTTTAGGCTTCAGTGTCCAGACTGAGACATAATTGGAAATCACATTTTAATCACATTTTCACACCACATGGTTCAAATTGGATTCAGAAAAATCTGTTTCAATGTGATTTTATTACTGTTCAGACTTGATAAAAATCTGATTCCAATCTGAATAGACAAAGAAATCTGATTTGATCTGCCAGTGCCTGAGACTGATCAGCTGTGTGTCTGTGAAAAGACACCGAGGGACAGACATGGAGACTTCAGAGAAGAGAGAGAAAGTCCATGCTGTGAGTTGAACTTATTTTATTTAGAAGAAAATGAAAAATCAACCTTGGTCTAAGCCTGTCTGATCAAGTAAGTACAGTAGCACTTACTTGATCAAGACCACAAAGTCGAAACGTCGTATTGCTTGTTGCTGTGAAAAATTGGAGCATTTAATAGTGAGTTGGGAGCCGCCCTCTTGTTTTTCAATTGGAATGGTCAACCGTGTCAAAAGCACCTCTGAGATCAAGGAGGAATTCAAATTGAGCAATAACGAGATTATGTCAGGTCACAGATCATCCTGATGGTTTTGTGACCGAAACGTTGATTGAAAAAAGGAAAAAGTGTGTGCGGGAGTTGGTTTCTTCTTTGACACTATTTTGTCGTTTCAGTACTTTTGTACTGAAACGACACTTACAAATGAAGAACTACTCGGCAGGCATTCATTTACAAAAAAACATAAAAAGGTTGAAAGAGTGAGAAGTTTTCTGCCAGACCACAAAGATTTGCACAATGTCCTATATCTGTTACTGTTCTCTTGCTGCACCATTATGTACACATCTGCATCTGCTGCTATTTTTGTTGACACAATCGTAATCATATAGCAGGTTTCGACATGAGGTTATGGAAGAGGAATTCAGGAAACAGATCTGTGCAAAGGAGAAGAGAGATGAAAACCACTGGAAAGGTTTGTGTTTTTTAGGATTTTGACCTGCTTTTTTCTGCTCTGTCATGCGAGCCCCGTTCCAACTTATTTGAACACTTAAACCCCAGCATCTGTATTGTGGGGAAAGCTTTCGCTGAAAATAGCCACGTTGTGAGTTGTCGATCTGCTATTTTCAGCAAAAGCTTTCCCCACAATAACAGAAAACCAAAAATAAACTAGTATAGAGCCCTGAGGGACTCCTGTCAGCCTTGAGTTACAACTGTACTTTGACCGCTTTTTTCCATCAACACCAATTCTCTTTAGCTTGTTATGGGCTTGTAGATCTGCTAAAAAACGTAAAACCGTGCTGGTCATCAGTCAGTCTCACTCACACACATATTTTGGCCTATAACTCTTGAACCGAAGGCGTATATGAAAATGATTTTTCTTCTCTGGATTCCTTGGGTCATAACACAACTCTGGCCAATTGTGGCATACTAGATTTTCTGCCATGTTGTGCGTTTTTCTTCTTGCTACTAGTCCTGCAGATTTTGTCTGAAACTCAAATGTCCGAAACTCAAATCAGCACACATTATCTCTGGGGTCATGTGATCAAGATGTATCCGTCAGACTTTTTCAGACTGGATATGACTGCCCTGGGTAGGCAACCCGGCCTGGCGGAGACCTGCAGCTCTGAGGAGCACACTTTTCTAGTATAAGTGTGTGTGTGTGTGTGTGTGTGTGTGTGTGTGTGTGTGTGTGTGTGTGTGTGTGTGTGTGTGTGTGTGTGTGTGTGTGTGTGTGTGTGTGTGTCCAACTCCCCTCGCTCCTCTCTCTCGTTCTCTCTCTGTTTTGACTGGTTCTGTCAAAAGAGCAGCAGCTGTAACATTGTTTTTATATTAACACACAGAGAGACAGACTGACAGAGGAGATGAGAACAAAAGGGGGAGATAAAAGGTGAGCGAGACAGATGTTTTCTTCTGTAAGACAGTGGTTTTCAAGGTGGGGGCCACCAGGGGGAGCCAGGGATGCGGCCGGCATTAAATTCATAAGAGTGTTGGGCATATTTGGGGCATGTTAATGTCTAAATCTTTCAAAATGTAATGACTTAATTAATACAAATAGTGAAAATATTGATATACACTCCTCCCCGCCCCCTTTTTCCTCCCTTTTCGCAATAAGGGGCCGACAGTAGAAGAGGGGAGGTGAGGAGTTTTAAATAGTTTTATTTTCCAGGTTGCATTCTGTGGATATTTCTTTTGATTCTCTGCTGTTCAAAGTCATTTTATTTCGTCTCCGGGGATAAATGTGTCTGGGAGACAAGTACCAGCTGCACACGACACAACATCTAACATTATTCATATTTATTAATTTAATATTATCACCGTAATATATCACCCCAGCCAATATACCTAGTCAAAAGATCACCACCTTAGCACCACCTCAGAACCTTCTACCCCTGTGTCTACCCACAGGAAGGAGTCCATTGAGGAGTGTGATTGGCAGAGGAACAAATGAGACATAGCTTAATTATAGCTCCACACAGGGACCCTGCATATATCTCCTATACCTGACGGCAATAACCTATACCCAAGACAAAAATGGCAAGACATGCCATCTCCGGTTTACTTCCCGTATCTGCGTGAAGTAGGCGGACGCCTTTTTAGGAGACCGGAAGCAGGTTGGAGTCTATTCATTCCAATGGAAGAGTGAACATGAACACAGCTTCTGAATCTTTAGCCCCATGGTCACTGAACTAAATATTGGACCCGATCGTCACAAGCCACACAATATTATTATTATTATTTATTTTTTTCAGGACGTTCACGAGATTTGCCGTCAGACGCCGGCACCCACCTAGGAGACCATTTGTAGGATTTGTGTACCATTTTGCCACTATAGTGACTACAATTGGGATGGTGTATGTTCCTAAATTAACCATCCTTGCCTGTCATGGTATAGTACATGGGAGGGGTCAGACCCAATTTTCCTCGCCTGCCTAATGGTGGATTGTTATTTTTATTGTTATTTTTATTCTGTCAATGCATTTGATTATTTAAAGTCTTAAGTACCGTCCACACCAAGCACTATAACTATAACGAGAACTAAACCGTAACTTATTGTTCACCACTGTTGTCATTATAGTTATGTGTGGGCTCTGCCATCCACTTCAGTTAGAAGGATTTTTAGTTGTAGTGCTTGGTGTGAACAGACAAAACACTGCTTTACTGTGTAACAGCCATGTTACCAGTCTTTTTGGTGACACCTCCAGTAGTCGAGGCACACTGGACGCTGTGTCCCTTAAGATTTGATGACAACCACACAATATTATTGCAATCTATACTTCTATACAAAAGGTTATGGATACATTTTTTTATTTACTGTCAGTAGCCTACTCATTTCCAAATACAGAGGCAAATTCTATACCCTAAAATAAATATATCTCTACTGTTGGGCAGAAATCAGCCAACTCCAAAATGCTCATTTTCCAGGGAATGAAAAAAAAAAGGTGAAATCAGGAGGTTTTGTTCATCACTGATAAGAACATCTGAATGGACCTCCAAACTCACAATGAGGTTGGAGGTCAAAAGGGGGTGGAGTCAGCAAAACCAGCTAACTCCACCCCCTTTGGTGGAGTTAGCTGGTTTAGCAGAAAGTTTCAGGATCCAATGGAGTTAGCTGGTTTTGTCATAAGTGCTTTTTAATACTATTCATTGGTTAATTTTTTTTTACCAACACACAGACGTAAATGGTTTTCAATAGCACTGATTTATAGGGGGAAAATGCAAAAGCGTCAAAATGAAGTTAGCTGGTTTCTGCCCGACAGCACTTCCAACCTGGTGTCATTATTTTGGGTATGTCATTATAGGTGATTATTTTTTTATTTATTTTTTATCCACAAAAGAAACGCAAAGATGGTTGATCTACAAGTTCAGAACTCATTGCGGGTGTGCCTACAGAGCTCGACAAACTTTGGTGTGCCTTGGGCACAAAAAAGGTTGAAAGGCACTGAAATACCGTTACCCTAAACGTTCTCGGAGGGCAATCTATGACGTGTCTATGACGTCATTACTATGATCATCCATATTTGGGCGATGTTTCAGCCCAAGCTGATATGAGTATAAAACATCATTACCTAGGCACATCTGTCTAATTGCATAATAAATAAATGTACTGGTGTGAAAAAGCCAAGTACTACTGCATGTACAAGCTAACCATGAATTGCACTATCATAGATAATAATAATACCTGGGCAAGTGAGCATAGGCTATTGGAATAGGTGTGCATTCATCTGGTAGAAGACCACTGTGTGCCCTGGATCCCGAGAAGGACCTTCAAGTCTAATAAAGGACGGTAGAAAGGCTCCATCATGGCGCTAAACATCGCTGGAGTGATAGTGATGATCATGTTCTACATGCTGATTCTGGGAACCGGAATTTGGGCATCGTTCAAGTCCAAAAGGGAAGCGAAGAAGACCAAGGCGGACAAGACGGACATGGCTCTGCTGGGCAACCGAAGCATCAGCCTGCTGGTGGGGATGTTCACCATGACGGCTACCTGGGTGGGAGGAGGCTTCATCGTGGGCATAACGGAGGCCGTGTACAACCCCTCCATGGGGCTAGTCTGGGCAATCATGCCGCTCACAGCGACCGTGTGTTTTATCGTCGCTGCCCTTTTCTTCGCCCAGCCGATGAGAGACAAGAAATACGTCACCATGATGGACCCTTTCCAGATCAAGTATGGAAGAGTGCCGACGGCCGTGCTGTCGCTGGCCGCACTCGCGTCTGAAATCCTGTGGGTGACGGGAACGCTTATAGGGCTGGGTGTCACCATGAGTGTGATCCTGGACTTGCCGTACACTGTAAGCATCTGGATTTCCGCCGCCGTGGCCATTACCTACACCCTGCTGGGAGGTCTTTACTCTGTGGCTTACACTGACATCGTACAACTCATCCTCATCTTCATCAGCCTGTGGCTGTGTGTCCCGTACGCCCTGACGAACCCCGCCACATCCGACATCACAGAGACGGCCGTCAACGCTACCTTCCAGCCCCCCTGGATCGGTGCTGTGGCGCCGGACCAGGCATGGAAATGGATCGATGACTTTTTACTGCTGAGTTTGGGGAACCTGGGTCTTCAGAACTTCCACCAGAGGACCCTGTCCGCCTCGTCCTCGTCTACAGCCAAGATCACCTGCTATACCGCTGCCTTCATCGTGCCCACCTTTGGAATCCCTCCCATCCTGCTGGGTGCAGCCGCTGCGTCCACAGACTGGAGCCTGACCTCCTATGGATCTCCGTCTCCGGCTGAGCGCGGAGAGGCGGGTCTAATCCTTCCCATCGCCTTGCAGTACCTCACCCCGCCCGCCGTCTCCATAATCGGCATCGGAGCCGTAGCCGCCGCCGTGATGTCGTCCACAGACTCCTCCCTGCTCTCTGCGGCCTCCGTCTTCACCTCCAACATCTACAGGAGCATCCTGAGGCCCCAGGCGTCGCAGAGAGAGGTCCAGTGGGTGATCCGGACGTCCGTGGTGATATTCGGACTGGCCGGTACGTGCCTCACTTTCCAGAACAACAGCGCCCTCTTGCTCTGGATGCTCCGTGCGGACCTCACCTACACCCTCATGCTCCCGCAGCTCGTCTGCGTCCTGTTCTTTGAGATCTCCAACGGCTACGGGGCCGTCCTGGGCTGTCTCACTGGCGTGCTCTTGAGACTGCTGTTCGGAGAGCCATCCATAGGGCTGCCGGCCGCCATCTGCTTCCCAGGATGCACTGTGGTGGACGGCGCCTACGTCCAAGCTGCTCCAATCAGGACCATCTGCATGATCAGCTCGATGGTCGCCATCTTGCTGTTCTCCTACCTTGCTTCGCTGCTGTTCAACAAAGGGCTGCTTCCGGAGACGTGGGACGTGTGTGGAGTGAAAGTGTCGCACCAGACGCTCACCCCTGACACGCCGGCGAGCGCCAAAGGAGAAGACGAGGATGAGAACGCCGAAGTGGTGAAGGAGATTGAGCCGCAGCCGATGTTAGATTCATTATGTTAAGGATCATTAGGGCTGGGTACCAAAACCTGGTTCCAAGTACAGTAGGAACAGAATCCAGAATGCCAAGAGAAAAACTAGACCGGATAATAACTGTTCATTATTACAAACTACGGCTACATATCCGCGAGGGTGTACAGTATAGCTAAAGTATCTGCCAGGATACTACTGTACACGCTTTGAGATGGAAAACCATGTCCACTCGTCCATGGTGTTGAAAGGTGCAGTCACTTTGAGTGTACTAAGTGCTAAAAAATAAGTGTCCACCATCCTGATGAAAATCCCCATGAGTGTATACATGTGCATTATGAGAATGAACATGCGGTTCATAAGGTTCCACTGCATTTCCTGTTAAACTGCAAGCAGCTCAAAATGTTACTGTCCCCAAATGGTTGGACTGCTGCTGCTTTCCATTGTGTTATGGAATATACTGTATGCATGAGAGGTTAATGTGAGGTTAATATTCATTACAGTTCTTAACCACCTAAACCCTTTATACTTAGTGAACTTTGCTGGGGTCAGCTCTGTACTTGTCCTGCTCTTGCTGAAAATAGCTGACTTATCAGTTTGTACTAGTAATTGTAAATACTATTTACTTAGAGATAGCTCTTAACATAATGAAGACATTACTTGGCCTTTTTTAATTTTCTTTCCATTTTTTTTTTACCATTTTGGAACTAAAACATGGAATCGATAAGAACATTTTGAATTAATAAGAACCTAATCATACATATCCCTCGTCATCAGTTATGAAATGCTTTCCATGATTTTATTTTTAAAATGTAATTTTGTATCTAACCTCAATATAGAAAATGATTTCATCAACAAGCATGATATGGCAATTATGCTTTCTATATTTCCTCAGGTATTTAACATTTGTAATTGCTTGGAGTATTTCTTTTCATGCCACATCTATATATTTCCTGTCCTTGGATGAGTATTGAAAGACACATAACATGGTGATGACAAAGGGAATATATTGGTTAAAAATAGCTGAACATTAGTCCCGGATGGCTGGCGTAGTGGTTCGCTGGTTCGAGTCCCGAGCCCAACTGCCTTTGCTGCATGTTACCAAAGATTGTAATATAGAAAGATACACGATCTCAATTGGAGCCACTAGAGGCGAAATAATACAAATCCTACAAATAGTCTCCTAAGTCTCCTTCTCCGCCGACCAATATTATATACCTTATAAATACCTTATAAATAAACGCCCAAGGGCCTTTTATTCATATGGTATATATTTTACCACTATAGACCATAGTATGTTTAGCATGAATGTTATGTTTAGTAAAATGTCATGATTCCCAAATCATACCCCATCAACCAAGACAGTTAATAATGGAAGATTATATTATTGAGCATTGGAACACACATTTTATTACATTTTTAATATGTCCATAA
>NC_139950.1:13256776-13314276 GCF_963454915.1 Gymnoscopelus microlampas
CAAAGAAATCTAAAAATGACACTGAGTTAAGTGGTCAAATGGGTGGGCCGTGTGCATTTTCAGCAGGGACGTGCACAGATAGACTCTAGGTGGTGCTAGAGCACCTGCCCTTTGACCTCTTGACCAGAAGTGCCCTTTTGAAAAAAAGGGGGGAAAAAAAGGTTGTTTTCTTTCAGTTTACAGCAGGGGTCTTCAACAGGGGGTCCGGGACCCCTAGGGGGTCCTCAGAGTTACTACAGGGGGTCCGCCAATTCTTTATGTGATATGATTTTTCTTTTTACCATAACCACTCGAAACCTAGCATCCCTTTTCTGAGGAGAACTTTAGCCAAAAATAGCAGATCTACAAGCCCACAACGCCTCGCAGCGCGAGGCGTTGTGGGCTTGTAGATCGGCTATTTTTGGCAAAGAGGTATAGGTGTAGAGGGAAAAAAAGAGCAGACCAAGTCAACAAAAAAAAGTATAATTTACTTGAGCACCTGCCCCTCAAAATGTCTGTGCACGCCACTGATTTTCAGGGCATGTGTATTTTTTTTTTAAAAACTCTTTATTTTCAGAAGTTTTATCAAACAATACATAACATCAAATAGTACAAAAAAACAACAGAAAAACAGCAGTAGAAATAAAACATACAGGTAAAAAACAGAACAGAAATAAATAAATAATAAAATAATAGAGGTCATGGGACATTTGGCACTAGTAATAATAATAATAATAAGACTGAGACATGTTGACAATATTGAAGATCAAATACAAAATACAATATACCACAGGGAAGGGCATGTGTATTTTAATGATGAATCAATGTGTTTGGGCCTGGATCAGTGGAAGTAACATAATGTCTCTGTCGGCTGGAAGAAGTCTCATACGTCCAAAAACCAAAACCGTTACTTTTCAGGATTCAAATTCAAAAATAGCTAAAGTAGCAGATTTGCAAGCTGAAAACGTGGTGCGAAGCGACGTGTTTCGTGGCTTGTAGATCTGCCACTTTTGATGCTTTTGCGTGACGCTGTAGTATGATCAAGCAGCTGGGTGTTAATTTACGGAAAATACAGAACAAATATTTTGTTTGTTTTATATTAATGTTATGTTGTCATTCAAATCTTAGTGTTTTGTCAATTATTTGAGACTTGCAATATCCTCACAGTCCACCAGTGGGCCCCGGACCCACAGGTTGAGAACCACTGTCTGTCTGAGCTAAGTACATTAATAATAAACTGTGTGTGTGTGTGTGTGTGTGTGTGTGTGTGTGTGTGTGTGTGTGTGTGTGTGTGTGTGTGTGTGTGTGTGTGTGTGTGTGTGTGTGTGTGTGTGTGTGTGTGTGTGTGTGTGTAGAGTACGGCTGACAGGATTTGAACGTTCCTCTGAATCCTATGGCCTTCTGGGTATTAACACCATGCACTTCCTACTTACATGATGGAACAGTATGTACACACACACACACACACACACACACACACACACACACACACACACACACACACACACACACACACACACACACACACACACACACACACACACACACACCGACCGATGTGCTTTGCCCCGAGCAAATGTACCGCACTGCATGTAAAATGTATCATGTGCTTTACACACACGTTTCAAGTGACGCAGGGTGGGTGTGTGTGTGTGTGTATGTGTGTGCGCACATCACGGTGTGTGTGTGTGTGTGTGTGTGTGTGTGTGTGTGTGTGTGTGTGTGTGTGTGTGTGTGTGTGTGTGTGTGTGTGTGTGTGTGTGTGTGTGTGTGTGTGTGTGTGTGTGAGTAATCCCAGCAGGAGGTCAGGCATTAATGTTCAGTGGGACACACACACGCACGCGCGCACACACACGCACAAAGCACGCACACACACACAACTCCCCCCCTTCCACACACACACACACACACACGCACATAAATAAATAAATACGTTTTCAAATACACTTTTAAATGGAATTATTACTTCTATAATTATTAGTAATTATTCTAATATTAATATGTGAGTACAATACACTGTTATAGAGTATATGAGATATAAGACGTGTTGTGTATCAGTAATGATTCTAATTATTATTATATATATATCTAGTATAATATCAATTCCAATATTTGAAGTACATTACAATGTGTGTAAAGTATATGAGATATATGTCGTGTTGTGCCCAGTGAGTGATAATCTGCTCTGGATTGACAACTGTCACCATGACATGGATTACAGACCTGTGTGTGTGTGTGTGTGTGTGTGTGTGTGTGTGTGTGTGTGTGTGTGTGTGTGTGTGTGTGTGTGTGTGTGTGTGTGTGTGTGTGTGTGTGTGTGTGTGTGTGTGTGTGTGTGTGTGTGTGTGTGTGTGTGTGTGTGTGTGTGTGTGTGTGCGTGCGTGCGTGCGTGCGCGCGGCGCATGTGTGTGCGTGCATGCGTGCGTACATGTGTGCGTGCGTGCATGTGTGTGTGTGTGCATGTCTGCGCATATGTATAGTTGTTACATATGTAATTGTGTGTGTGTGTGTACATAGACATACAGAGGGTCTTTCGGTTCAGCAGCTTTAAGCTGTGATGTGATTTCAATCAGACAACATGAGAACAGGACACAGTGTACACACTGTGATGACATCACAGCATGAGAACAGGACACAATGTACACACGCTGATGACATCACAGCCATGGTGACATCACCGGACTGCTCTTAAAGAGATGGCCAATGGCTGGCCATCTGTTCCTACAGATGTTTGGCAGCAGTGTAGCTTAGATTAGTTGTTCTCAAGCATTTTCATGTCAAGGACCCCTGATTAATATGTCTCTGCTGCCGGATATGACCAAAACTATTAACTTTTAACACAGTAGCTGTCTGGTATGGTGGCTTTATACATTGTCAGATACTTGAATGTGTCCTTATATAATCATCACTTTACCCAAATACAGCTCAAGTGGAGTTTTTGACCATTAATGTGGAGATTGTTTCCCGTCTGATTCAATAATTGTAAAACCCACACACAGACCTAAAGGGTGTTCAATAGCACTGATTTATTAAAAACAATACAAAAGTTGAAAATTGGAGTTGGCTGGTTTCTGCCCGACAGCAACAATATAATATTTGCCCAGAGACCCCCCACTGAAAGGATTTGGTGTCAGGGACCCCCATACAAGATTTGTGTCGTTAAAGTGTTTCAAAAATATTCCCACATTTGCCAAAAAATATCTAGATTTCTTTGAAAATAGCAGATCTATAAGCTCACAAGGCATTGCAATGCACGTGTGACCCTGTAGATATGCTATTTACAAATAGCCAAAGTGTTTAAACTAATTGTGATGCTATATTAACTGGTTTTGCTGAGGACCCCCCTGGAACCCTCTCAAGGACCCCTGGGAAGCACTTAAGGGAACCATTGATCTACAGTAGATACACAGTAGATAGGCTACCAGTGTATAGATACAGTGAGTGTACCTGGATACCAGGATGTTGGTAGGTTAATATCTTGTACATTGTACATGTCAAAGGCGAATGAAACCCCAGGCTGATTTTCTAGTTTTCCAGTTCAGGTTAAAAACATGGCAGACTAGTAAACAACACAGCTGCACCACCAACCATTAGTTTCATAGGTGTGTCCATCGCCAAGGGATGCCAATGTGCAAGCATGATAGACACTATTGACACACCTAAAATCTAACAAACCCATTATTAATTTGATTGGCTGCAGCTGTGTTGCTTACATCACTGTGTGTAAGGTCAGTGTTATTCAGCCTGCCATGTGTTTACCCGGCTGTAGTTTTTAACCTGAAGTTGAAAACAAACCACAACATCAGCCTATAGGGTTCCATTCCCCCAAAAGGAGCAGCACCAGGGGGATTGATATGTTCTTATACCAGAAATAAGTCTGACTTTATTTCATTTTTATCCTGTATTGTTTTTAACCAACGTGTATGTATGATTCATTGGTTTTATGCAATTTAAAACCAACTAAACATGATGGAGGGGGAGCATTTGAATCATGGATGTATTCAACGACGGTCTCAATTATTAACACAACCGTGCGTTCATATGGAGACCTCGGGAGGAAAGCGCAATGTAAACACATTTCCACTCAAGCAGGCACGTCAGCTGTGTTTTAACAGCTTATTGTACAGTGGTCAACCATATCATTGCTGTCGGGCAGGAACCTCTTATCTCCATATTTTATTTTATTTCCAGACCACCAGGTTTGTGAACAGCTTCCTGTGGATCTTTGGGTGAACTACTGCTTTTAGTCTCTGGCTGGCAGACAAACTGAATGCAGTCTGTTTTGGGGTTCCAGTAGTGTGTCTGGGCTGGGTACACAATATATATGAAAATTACCCTATGTGGTTGACCGGAGTCCCTCAGGGCTCTATACTAGTGTATTTTCTGTTTTCTGTTATTGTGGGGAAAACTTTCGCTGAAAATAGCTCACAATGTGAGTGGTCCATGTAGAGAGACAACTCAGGTCGAGTTGACTATAAGTCTGGGGGGTTTAAGTGGTTAATAGAGAAACATTCGCCAACCATAGCAGATCTGCAAGCTCACACGTGTTGCGACACAGAAGCTCGGCTATTATCAGGTCCATGAAGTATATATAGGTCTGAAGTGATTAAGGGTTCTGAACAGAACCAATCAAATAAATGATTCTTTAAAGAACCTTGTTCTGAAAGGTTCGTTAGCTGGCACCATTATTTTACTGTGACTAATGGATTTTACTGGGCCTCCTCCCGGGTGTGAATTGTGTGTAACTTGTAAATCTGATCGCTTCATAAACTTAGCGGCGATCACATGTTGGGTTTATATGTCAAACACTTACATAAAACCTCTCTAATCCCAGTTTGTGTGGCGCCGGTGGGGACAGTGTTTTGTCTACAGTACACACGGATTACCGATCATCCCTTTTAACGGTATTACTAGATCCGCGCGGGATTTGGGGAAAAAAAATTGGTTCTTGATTTCCTCTCGGAACGGGAACATAATGACAGGTTGTGCTTTGGGTGAAGTCCTGCACTCAACTCAAATGATCTCTTTACAAACAGACCATCAAGACACTGCAGGCCTGACTTCACTTTTATGGAAATGAGTTTTGGAGGAAGCTTGGTGGAGGAGAGAAGGCTGTGTGCGGCATGTGAGCTTTATATGCTGCTAAAGGTTGTTTTGTTTAGTTTGTGTTGTTTTGTTTTTGTTTAGTTTTTGTGATTTTAAGGAGTCTAGCCCAGTGGTTCTCAAACATGTTCATGTCAAGGACCTCCCAAATGGATATATTTAGCTACATTTTAAAGGTTGTTGTGCCAGGGGACCCCATAAGAGAAGATTTGTGTTTTGACTGTGAGACATATACAGGTCTGTAACTCTGAGAGTGTACAAATGGAACTAAATAGACCCTTACAATTCTGTAATATCCGATCTACAAAGCTCACAAACGCGTTTTGTATAAAACTATAAAAAAAGCTATATTAACTCATTTTGATGGGGGCCCACTGGAGCCTCCTAAAGGACCCTTATGGGTCCATAAGGGTCCATTTGTACTCTGAGGTGTTTAAAATAAACACTGAGGATTTTACAGTGTAGATTGGGGTCCTAGAGATTTTTTTTTTAAAGAGAAAAAAAAGGGGGGAAAATCTAATGGGGGTCCGTAAAAATTAGGGTTAGGAAAGGTGAGAATGACTGAGTTAGGTATAGGACCACAATGGAAACAAGCCCTCTGGGCTTTTGGTGTTCTCCTTTAAGCATCATTGTATAATCGTACCTCTTTACCTTTTGACCACCCTGGGCAAGACCTGGGATGTTGGTTGTCTAGGAAGTTGACAACCGGAAATGGTTGAATTTTGCGGAAGTACCGCCCAAGGAAATGACGTTGATGCTTTACAAATCTCTTAACATACTCCGTGAATGAAACGAGTGTTGTGATTGGTCAAAAATATTGTTTCCGGGAGAAACGGAAATCCTGTCCACTCAGGACTTCGTAGACACTCGCTGCTTTAGGTTGTGACCAGGCTCTTCTTTTCGCAGATGAGTGAGGCTGGGACCGAGGTTACCTTTTGACAAACTGTTAATAAAGTATTCAATCAATCACAGTCTGTGGAGCATGACATCACACCTTGTCACTGCGTATACTAGTGTGTGAGAGCCAAATGATCCCTTTTTGAATCTGTGAATCCACCCAAATCAGTTAAATGGCTGAAAACTCTTGAGAAATTAACGTCTAAATACTTCATGTTGGCATTTTGCTGGGTTTTCCCCCCTCAAACCACACAAACACAAAGTTTGGGTTTCCAAACTCCATGTGTCATCCAATGTCATCCAATATACAGCATGTTTCAGTTTGTAAATGTAGGCTGACCATACTAGTGGAGAACTGCTTACACGGTAGGCAGTTATCCACTTTTAACCTGGAGTTCCTGTGTTGGACAGGTGATAATAGGAGGAAATGTTTTGTATTTCAGTGACTTTCAATTCAATTACATTTTATGAGTGTCAAAACAAAGTTGTCTCAAGACACTTTACATGTAGAGCAGAGACCGGACATTGTCCCACCCTAAGCAAGACATTTTGCGACAGTGGCAACGAAAACCTCCCTTCACTGGAAGAAACGTCAGGCAGACCCAGGCTCTAGGGTGGGAGGCCATCTGCCTCGACTGGGTTGGGGGGGAAAGAAGAGAGAGAGACAGAGAGAGAGATACAAGTAGTAGCAATAACAATTATAGTAAATAGTGTAAGATAGTATATAATAATATAATATAGTACAACAATATTGTTATATAGTGGTATAATAGAAGAATGCTAAGATAATATACAGTATAGTGGTAGTGTAATATTGGAGCAATCCACAGTCGTGCTCCATGGCGAGGCACAGTCCGCAGTCACACTCTGCAGCTGGGGGTCCGTAATAATAAACTTTCATTGTGTTGCATTGCAATGTGACGTCCATATGTAGACAGATGCCAGGTCATTGTTGACCTGGCATCCTATAGTGTGATAGTTTCAATGTAGGCTGATTATAGGTTCTTGGTTTACGTATGTAGTTATTATTAGACTATTGGTTTACTTATGTATTGCTTTATTATTAGATTGCTATTTTTAAGCATTTGATGTATTATGTGTATTATGATGTATTATCTTGTGTACTTGCTTACTGTAAGTCGCTCTGGATTAAGAGCGTCTGCTAAATGCCTAAACTGTAAACTGTATGTGACCTTGTAGATGACAATCATATATCTATGACAAAGTGTAAAATGGGGCTTAAAGCGGCACTACTGTGTGTCACTCAATGAATAAAATGGTAGAGTATGTTAATACAATATAACTTATACGATTGAGGTGGTTGTATTTTGTCTCCCTGCTCTGCTATTGAGACATTTAGATCGTGTCAAAGGTCACGTCTCACCTAGACACAGGATCTGACACAAATTTTGATCTGATTCAATTTATCCCCTGAGCAAGCATGCAGGCTCTAGTAATGCATTGGTAAAAATGTCAGAACTTGCACAGGAAACCGGGTTCAAATCCGGGGGTAAAAGAGTAAAGTTACATAATGCAGCTTTAAGTAGTTTTTTGTAGTTGTATTGTCCTTGAAGGCAGTAATCAAATCTGTGGTTCTCGAAGTGGGGTCCAGGCAGTGGTGAAAGAAGTACTCAGATATTTTACTTAACCCATTTTGGCTGGGAACCCCTATTTGTAACTATACCTTTCAGTACGGGAACCCCTTTTGGGGTTCTTGTTGCTATGTACAGTATATAGCAACATACATTTGTTGTAAGTTTTGAATAAATATTTGAAGTTTTTCAGAAAACTTAGGTCAGGATTTAGAAGTCTTTTTTAGAATCGGCCTCAGGTCTAAATGGGTTAATAAAAGTAACAATACCACGATATAAAAATACTCTGTCACAAGTAAAAGGCCTGTGTTCAAAATATTAGTTGAGTTGGGGTACTGTGGCGCAGTCGGTAGCGTTGTCGCCTCACAGCTAGAAGGTCTAGAAGGGAAGCTGTGGGCGCTGGGGGGGCGTGTCTTCTCCTCCGTGTCATCAGCGCCCATACCGTGGGTGGGGTTGGCGAAAAGGCCTGCTCTGTGTGGAGTTTGCGTGTTCTCCCCGTGTCTCATAGGGTTGTTAATACCCTCACAAAAACATGTAGTAATCCTGGTCGCTATATCGCCTCCCCCGTGTTCCTTCCACGCGCTACGTCCTACCGGGGAAACTCCCCCCTGTCAGGTGACAAGAAGGTCAGTTGGCTCTCATGCATTGAAGGAGGCATGAGCTCGGCCCTGGGCTCCCTAGGCTGTGGGGGAGTGTAGCGCCCAGGATCACTTAGAAAATTGCCACCGGGTGAAAAAAAAGGGTTACAAAAATCTTGCGATAAAAAATGTATTCAAAAAAAGAAAACATTTTTTAGTAAAAGTACAAAAGGCATCAAAATGTACTTAAAGTACCAAAAGTAAAAGCACTAATGTTTGAAAATAGCAGAACAATATAATATAGTAATGTATATCTGCAAAGTAACTAGTAACTAAAGTTTTCAATAATTGTAATAATTGTAGTGGAGTAAAAGTACAATATTTGCCTCTGAGATGTAGTAGAGTAGAAGTAAAACATATTGCAAATTGGAAATACTCTCGTAAAGTAAAAAGTAACTCAAAATTGTACTTTAGTACAGTACTTAAGTACACATACTTAGTTACTTTCCACCACTGGGTCCAGGGCACACCAGGGTCCCTTGAGGGGGCTCTGAATGGACCTTACAGGTCTGTAACTCTGAGAGTGTATAAATGGGTCCATTTGGTTCCATGTGCGCACTCTCAAAGTTCTGGGGGTCCTTGAAATGAAAACATTTGAGCACAACTATGATCAATAGGTCTCTGGAGAGGAAATGTTCCACTTTTCTCCTAAATAAAATGCACATTTGCCAGCAAGGAAAATAAGTGTCTTTGTGAGGTGAATCTGGTCTTCATAACGCTGAGTAAATAGAGCAGATCACATGGTCTGTCTGTGTGTGTGTGATGGTCTGAAGACACTGGAGGGAATGGAGACGCTGCTATTAAATACTGTGTGTGTGTGTGTGTGTGTGTGTGTGTGTGTGTGTGTGTGTGTGTGTGTGTGTGTGTGTGTGTGTGTGTGTGTGTGTGTGTGTGTGTGTGTGTGTGTGTGTGTGTGTGTGTGTGTGTGTGTCCTATCTGTACAACATGAATGTATTTCTGAATATCATTATTTGTATTGTCTCATAGTTCACGTCAGACTAACTCCAAACATCAGCTTGTGGATACACACACACACACACACACACACACACACACACACACACACACACACACACACACACACACACACACACACACACACACACACACACACACACACACACACACACACACACAATCTACAAGCTCCCAACCCCTAAACCTAAATGTCTAACCCTAACCCCAAGCTGAATATTTACATATTTTAAATCTAACTCTAACTGTTTATGACATGAAACAACTAAATGGTCCTCACAATGTGTGTGTCTCTAATTCTACTCTACTTGTGGGGACATTTGTCCTCACGAGTAGAGTAACACAAGTAGGCTTATTTTGGAAATACGGCTAATATTCATAATGTATTTTTGCAAAGTTTTTATTGTTGTGGAACTGGAAGCCCTGTACTCGATTCAATTCAATTCAAAGGAACTTTATTGGCATGAGAAAACATACGTTTACATTGCCAAAGTAAAGGTCCTTACACACCGGGCGACACCGGCGAAAATAGCGAATATACGCAAAATTCGGACTCGTTCCGAATAATTAAAAGACGCTTTTTCGCTTCGCTTTTTCGCTTTTTCGCTCCATGTACGGAGCCATTGACTTTATAAGGTTTTAAAAAAACCCGCATTATTCGCACGAAAAAATCGCCCCGGTGTGTAACAACCTTTAGTGTCAAAATATACTAAAAACAGTTGAAAATGGGGAAAGTATATACAGTTGGAGGGGTTACAGCCTTGTGTAAACAGAGCTAGGTCACATTGCGTCGTTATATACGTTATATGTACAGGGTATAAAGCTTTTTGAGACAAATAGCAGCCATCCTTTGCAGTCACTTTGGGACAAATAACAGCATTTTTCCTCAAAACTATTTAAATAGTATACAAAAAAAGCCTCCGATTTAAAATGCGTTTAAAGGTAGCAGCTCTGTTTATATGTGCAGTAGGTCTAGAGGTCTACTCGGGACACTCAATGGATAGTAGTCCTTAGGGTGGTTGTATTCATTTGGCTAACCTTCTTTTATCGCAACAGTTCACAAATCTTGTTGCTGTGTTCGCACATTGTATTTCTCCCAGTAGATATGGGAGTTTTTTTTGTCGTTGGTGTGTAATCGTGTGTAATCTGTGGGAAGTATGTGTCTCTGATGTCTTGGTATGGTGGGCAGGTGGCTAGAATGTGTAGCACTGTTTCCACCGCATGTTGTGTCCTCAAGGTGTTTTCATGTGGAACAAACGTGTTCTGGAATCAGAGGTGAATTGATGACTTCCTCCTCTGTGTTGGAACCGAGGAGAGGTCATTGACACGGGGTCATGAGCTTTGTATCACGGGGTACATGTCCCACGTGAGGGTGGGAGGGACGTGTCCGTCCCACGTGAGGGTGGGGGACATGTCCCACGTCAGGGTGGGAGTGGAGGGGGTATGAGGTATTTGTACTTTAATTGATTATTTCCAATTCCCAATACTTTTACTACTCCACTACATCTCAGTGGCAAATATTGTACTTTTACTCCACTACAATTATTTGAAAACTTTAGTTTCTAGTTACTTTGTGGATTTTGATTATTATTACAAAATGTACATTAACCACTTCAGTCTAGTTGCCTATAGCCTATACGTTTCGGCCATTTGAAAATAGCTGATCTACAAGCTCACAATGCGGCGCGATGCGGCGCATTGTGAGCAGTATTGATGCTTTTACTTAAGTAAAACATTTGAGTACTTTTGCGTAAGGCCTATTTTAGACTTTGTACTGTCGCACAACGGTGCAGTGCAATAATAGCCGATATACGAGCTTTATTTTATTATAACTGATTAAATGGGTTAGTTGGATTAGTTGTCTTGTCACACCCTGCTCCTCTAAACCTTGTTGGTTGGACACGGAAGCACAGCATGAATTCTACGCTTCCTGTGTCGTTGAACCACATGGGGCTCCTAATCCTACGTTACTGTCCTCTTCAGGTCAACCACAGACAGACAGACAGACACACAGACAGGCTAATTGGGCAGAGGAAGAGAAGGGGGCAGAAGAGAAAGGAAACAAATGAAAAGAGGTAAAAAGAAAAGAAAAGGGCGAGAACAGAGGGAAAAGGGTCAAGCTAGAACCTTTGTAGCACTAACTGACCAGAGTTAAAAGAAAAGAGTCAAAAACTGTTAAAAGAGAATGTGTGAGTGTGTGTGTGAGAGAGAGAGAGTGAAATTAAGCCGGGCAAGAAAGAGAGAAAAAAAGAAAGAGCCGAGGAGAGAACAAGAGACAGGTCAAAGGAAAAGGCTTTGTAACGCTGAATGACAAAACTTAAAGGCGAGTTAAAGAAAGGAGTTCAGTGTCCGTGGAGGGAGAGCTGGCATCCTGCCAGAAGGCCCATTAGGACGCTGCTCGGGGCAGCCTAGCGTAGCCTAGCGTAGCATGGTGGCGTTGAAAACCTCAACTCAAAACACCACAGAAACAAGACAAGGCTTCAAGTCCCACACCTCATTCACTTTGTAAGTCTGCTATAATTCTATTCTATCGCTTTATTTCCCTTTTGCGTTCTGTGTTTATGCGTGTTTTCTATATTATTCATTGATTCTGTGCTCGTGGCTTGACAGTAAAAAGGCAATTCAAGAGGGTAAAATACACATGACTACTCATGTTCTAAGCTTTCTGAAAACATCTTTATTTTTTATTATTTTCATTATTTGTATTGATATATTATCCGGGTTGTGATCTTGGCCTTTGTGTTGAGATATAAACATGTCACCAAGGTTTATTCAACCTCAGCGTCTTAAACTCAAACTTTCACTTTGAGACGTGTCACTGTTTTCCGCTTCTGGTGACATGATTGATCTTGTTATCATGTTTCTGAAACGAGGTATTTTAACGATTCATCAACATTGAAACGACGTCCAATTTGGCGCCGCATTGCGCCACATTTTGACATCGTCGTACATTGGTGGCGTTCACCACAAATAGCTATTGTACCAAGCTCACGCATCACAAGACGCCAGAACATGCCAGAACGCTGCGCATTGTGAGCCTAAACAACGGCTATTATTGCCGTAAGTGCTGCTTGTGGTGTATGGTGCTAGGGGTAAGCGATGTGGTTCCTGATTGGACAACGAGAATAACAGTAGGTGAGCGATGCCAACCTTGTGATTGGATGAGAGCGGAGGAGAGTGCCAGGGGCGGTGAAGCCATGATGTGGCGGTCGTAACAGACATGCAGACCAGTGATTCTCAACCTGTGTGTTGGGACCCAGGGGGATCCCCAAATTATTATTATTTTTTGGGGGGGGGTCCCCAGAGGATTAGCTTAATGTGCATAATTTTTTTTCTCACTCAACAGTAAACAACATGGGTTAGTGTACAGTGTATCTGCACATTTGTGATAATTTAGGGACTTTTAAGACCTTTTTAATGCTACGTCAAAAGTTATCAACCTACTAAACTATGAAAAGAAAATCAAACTTTGCCAAATTGTGAAATATTACCTGAGAAAGAAACAACACTTTTGAAAATAGCCGATCTACAAGCTCACAATCGGCTATTTTCACAATTTTTATCTGTAGAAACTAGAAAGGAGTCAAACAAAATGTAACGGGATACGGCGAGACACTTTAAGACTTTGGTTCTCAAAGTGGGGTCCTGGGGGGGGGGGGGGGTGTACCAGGGGGTCCCCAGCAAAACTAGTTGATATGGCATTTATACTTTGGCTATTCAAAAATAGCAGATCTACAAGCTCATAGCGTGTCACTTCGTGCCACGCTATGAGCTTGTAGATCTGCTATTTTTGCTTTTTTTAAAAATATATTTACATTTTGGGGGTCCCTGACACGAAAAAGTTGGAGTACCACTGCTGTAAGACACTGTAACCTGTGTTGTTGCTTATGTCCAGTGCAGGACGGGTCACGGCGACACACCGTAGTAGAGGTTTTACTTCTTTATACCTTTGCTCTGTACTGTTGATGCTTCTTGCTTTTCTTTTTGCCTTGTATTGCTGTACACAACAGTACTTTTTCTTTTCCTTACACTCTTTACCAGTAACTCTGTAACCCAGTGGTGTAAAGAAACCAAGTACATTTACTCAATCACTTATGTAGACCAGCCTGGGCCTGCTCTGAAAGTGCATGCGGGCGGTCCACCGATCTGACCACTTAATTTGGCCATTCGGCTGTTGTTGTAGACCTGTGGTTTTCAACCCTTTTCATATCAAGGTCCATTATTTATTGGGCATTTGAGCCACGGAACCACTGTTTGATGAGATTTAGACTCTCAGACCCAAGACTTAAGAATATTTTGTTATCGTTAAGTGAGGTTTGTCCACAATTCCATGCTGTATTGATGCTGGTACCATAGGAGAGATAACAGACCAACATTGATCAAAATAATGATTCTTTAATTAAGTAGGCTAATGCAGATGTTTAACAATAATTTAACTCTTAAGAGTGTAAAATGAAAGAGTTTAAGATCTATAAGGACCTATAAGGGGACCACCTCGAATCCCCTCAAGGACCACCGGTGGTCCCCGGACCCCTGGTTGAGAACCGCTGTTGTAGACGCTCTCCTCTCGTCATCCCCCCCGACGTCGCGTTTAAGCCGACAGGGCAGCGTCGCGCCTCGTCGCACAAACAAACAAAAATGGCCGCCCGCTGGGCTGGGCTATGGGGCGGGGGGCGGCCGAGGAGGGGGGGCCTGGGGTCCGCTGGGAGGGGGTCATCCTGATAGACTCTCTCTCAGCTTCCTTAGAACAACACCACCCCCCCCCCCCCCCCATCCCGCTCCTCTGTGTGCGCTGATGTATACTGGCTGAGGGGGCCGCACAGGGACCCCCTGGGGGCCCTGAACTTTCAAGCCGGGGAGGGGGGCCGGGGCTGTTTGTTTAACCCGCTCACCCCCGGGACCCCCAGAGGTCAAGGTAGCGACCCCCCCACCCCCAAAACCCACCAGTGCTACCCTTCATGCTTTCTTATCGTCGCTGTCAGGTGGAAACCTCATATGTCCAAAACTGTTACTTTTTCAGGAAAAGGAAAACATTATATAACCTGTGTACCAATGTAGTTATTATTTAGCCACAGGCTCTTTTGTTAATACTTTTCATTGGTTCAATATCTATATAACCCACAAACGGACACCCTTCGCACTTTCACTCAACAAAACAATTTTAATAGCAAAAATGGCCGAGCTACAAGCTTGTAGATCGGCTATTTTGGCTACTTTTTTTGTGACACTGTAGGAAAAAAACATAAAAAAGTTGAAACATGGAGATACAAGGTTTCTGCCCGACAACAACGATAGTCTCTCTCTCTCTCTCTCTCTCTCTCTCTCTCTCTCTCTCTCTCTCTCTCTCTCTCTCTCTCTCCCATGCTGCTGTGTCATTAGAATGATCACATCACAAGCCATCAAGCACACCAGGGATGTATGCATGCTGTCTGGGGGGACGTGGGGTGAGGTGGGGGGCTCTCGAGGAACTGGCGGGATGTTAGAAGTGGTCTGACTCTGAAGGGTTCCTCTGGCGCTGTGCTAGATGTTAGCTGTGCTATCTGCTGCACTGGCTATATGTTAGCCCCATTTAGAACCTCTCCCTCCGCTATGTAGCTCCGAGATGAGGTCCTACGTGGCCCGGTGCCGTTTGAGCGAAACTTTTTCGCACATTTTCCACTTGATATGTTTCTTACCCCTTTCTGCACATCGTATCCAAAAAGTACAGATTCCCCTACTGGTCAAATGTTGAATTGCATCTTCTAATGCATAATATTATGGAACCGGCTGAGCTGAGGCTCATCTCGGAGCTACAGTATACAGCGGAGGGAGAGTTTCCGATTGGAGCTAGCTATATGTTAGCAGTGCTATCGGCTGCACTGGCTAGATGTTAGCAGTGCTATCTGCTGCACTGGCTAGATGTTAGCAGTGCTATCTGCTGCACTGGCTAGATGTTAGCAGCGTTATCTGCTGCACTGACGGTTCACCTGGAATCAGCACACCTTGAAAAACAACAACTCTGGAACGCTTCTATCTCTGTTATCTCTACTATCTCTCTCTCTCTCTCTCTCTCTCTCTCTCTCTCTCTCTCTCTCTCTCTCTCTCTCTCTCTCTCTCTCTCTCCTACACTGTCTCCATCTAAGCATTCCTACTATCTGTCTCCTCTACATTGTCTCCAACTCGGCATTCCTACTGTCTCTCCTACACTGTCTCTCTCTCAGCTTTCCTACTGTCTGTCTCTCCTACAGTCTCCAGTCTCTTTCCCCCTCTCACATCGCCTACTGTCTGTCCCTCTCAGTTTTTCCACTCTCCGTCTCTCCCACACTGCCTCCCTCTCAGCTTGTTGTACGTCAATACGATACTCTGAAGCTATAACTCGAAGTGTGAGGGAAGGTTGAGCTTGCTTTGCGTGGGGGGTTTGGGATCTAGTCAGAGCGTTGGGTCATGCACGGATGACAGCCTAGGTCTGTTGCTTTACCAGCGCTGATGTAAGGATGTCAGTCAGTGTGTCCGTCCGTTCAACACCTCGATCTCAAACAACATATGTTGAAAAGCGCTGGCTGGGATTACTATGGAATCTGCCATTCACCTCCATGCTCTAGTGCTCCACTGCTCCAGTGCACTAGTCACTAATTACCTCCTGTCATCTCATATTATACACACACACACACACACACACGCATATATGTACAGCTCTGGAAAAATTAAGAGACCGCTTCATTTTTATGGCATGGCCTCTGCAAGAGCCAACCATCTATGACTCAAAACATGTCGCTTCGCGTTGCGTTTCGAGCTTGTGGATCTGATACTTTTGATACTTTCGTGTGACGCTGTAGTATGATCAAGTAGGGCGTTAATTTACCCCAAAAAATAAACCGAATGTGGAGATAAGACGTTCCTGGCCGACAGCTGCGATATAGATGTAGCCTACAGTACATCCACTGTTTCACGTGTGTTTTATCTTTGCCTTTTTTCATTTCATAATTGAAGTCAATGTGATCGGGCTGAAACTTTGCACAATTTGCAATCATACGTCACAGATGACTGGTGACTGCACATGAAGTCTGAAATCCATATTGGAGCCATGCCGTTTCCATGTGGATTCCTGCAATCCAAACTATTGCCTGGTTTTCTATGCCTCCTCCCTATGGCGGTCATTCCATTCCAGTGTATTTGATTTCCAACACAAAAACACTTTTCGCACTGCACGGTGACGTTAGGGCTCACGTAGTCCATAGTGTATTTTTACTGTCTATGTTTTTTTGGTGACAAAGTGTTTCCAGTGTGTTTGAGCAGATGAAGGCAGTCCAGATGGAGATGCCAGTGTTTGTACATTGACAGGATTAGCTGTACAGTAAAGCCACCATTATCCTTCAGGGATGTCCCTAACATTAGTGACCCCTAAAGCCCGATGTTGGTACGCACTTAACGCAACACACACACAAACACACACACACACACACACACACACACACACACACACACACACACGTTTGCACTACTGCTTTTGGGAGGACGTCAACTTTGTAGGACAGTATTGAAAGTAGCAGGAAAACGTTTAATTTGTGAGCTTGTATATGTTTCAGTGTGTGACATCGCTGCACAACTACGTTTAAAATAAGGAAAACTCTCACCCCGACCCCTAACCCCTAAACCTATAACCTTTAAATGCCTAGTCCTAATCCTATAACCCTAAACGCATCGTGGCTGCATCTAACGTTTGTTTAGTGTTTAGTTTTGACTTGTGAGTTTATTGTCCTCTTAGTGCTCACGACATCATGATGTTAGTCCCAGACTCCATGTCTCTGTTGTCCCAGAGACATAGAGACATCTGGTCTACAGTAGTACAGACTGTACAGTGAACATATGGCAATAAAATAATTTGCTAATCTTTTTGTTGTTTGTTCTTTTAATCAGTTCCCTGCTGTGTGTGTGTGTGTGTGTGTGTGTGTGTGTGTGTGTGTGTGTGTGTGTGTGTGTGTGTGTGTGTGTGTGTGTGTGTGTGTGTGTGTGTGTGTGTGTGTGTGTGTGTGTGTGTGTGTGTGTGTGTGTGTGTGTGCGTGTGTGCACGTGCGTGCGTGCGTGCGTGCGTCCGTCCGTCCAGAGTTGGGGAGGCACAGAGACTATAGTTTCTTGACTGAATGCAGGATGTTGCTCAGGTTTCAATATTGAGAACAGTGGCGCAGAAGTTCAAAATGTTACCTTTTCTACCGACATTTTAAAATTTTAAACTGAGAAAAGAGACACTCTTAGCCTGGGATGGCTAAGAGTGGAGGAGAGAGTATCTCAGCTTTTATTGTGTCTGGTCTTTAGGAACCTAGATGCTTCAGTTCCCAAATACTTGTTTAATTACCTGCCCAGAGTGAGGGATGCTCACATCAGGTACTCAACCATGCAGAGGGGAAGTTCATATGATCTTGTTCTCCCCAAGTTTAGGATGCTTATGGAGGAAAACGTGTTTTATTACGCAGCCACAGTGGAATGCCCTCCCTTCTGTCCTTTGATTGATTGGATTGACTTTTTACAGGGACCTGTTCCGAATTGAAATCCTTAAATTCCCTAACAAGATTTAAGATGACCTTAAATCTTGTCTTTATCTCAACACTAACTGGTCATAGTTAGATTCTTACCCTAGATAGCCCGCTCCACAGCTTCTAACTTTATAAGGATTCTTTTTTCTTTGTTTCATGGTTGTTTGTACAGTTTGCTGCGTGTTCTTCTATGCCTCAAAGTCGACCATAATGGAAACAAGCTTCGGCTTTTTTTGTGTTTTTTTTTAGTATAATCCTCACGTTGGCTTAAAAAAAAATGGTAACATTGTTGTGATCTTTTTAAATTTCAGATAAAAGTATTCTATTCTGTTCCAATGTAATCTCTCAAGAACAGATTCCGACCTGCGGTGGAATCTGTCGGAGCGGTTCGTCCTAACCAGTGCGCATTGGCTAAAAGTGGGCGTGCCTTCAGATCAGGAAGTGGGCCGCGCTTTACCCAATCAAATGTAGTGGGCGGGATTCACGTGTCCATCCACCATGATCCACCCTCCCCCCCTCGAAACTAGCCGAAACTAATTTAACAATAGCGTCCTCGGAGCGGACAAAACCACGGAAAGATATTCACATTTTAAATTACTCTTTCATCATAGAAACAAGTGGGCTTATAACCAAAACCATCCATGTTCTCTGGGAGAAGTGGTGTTAGTGTTCCGTGTAGAAATATTGTTAGTGGGAATGAAAACATGGTCGCACCAACCGGAAGTGATGCGCTATAGGCAGCCATGAAACCGGTGTTTCCCTGCGCACTAGGCTTCCATTTGCCTCCGGCCAGACCCCACAGACAATGATCACAAACAGCAGAGGTCGCTGTTTTTCATTTTCTGTGGGGTCTGGCTACGCGAGACTAGTTCCAATGAAATATGAATGAGTCTCGGCTTCGTAGCATAAACCTTTAAATTAGGCAAGTAGCTTATAGCAGCCAACATGTTCATGTACATTATGGCGGTGCGACCACAGTGACAGGCTGCATGGCGTCGCTGGTGCAATCCTAGTATGTCCAACACTGTTACTTGGAACGAACGCGTCTTAGTGAAATAGTGAAAATAGTGAAAAATGTGTCGTGTCTGCTTTTCTCACACTCTTTTCGGCTATTTTCGCCCTCTTGTATGACGAAGGAGGGCATCTTATGACGAAGAAAACAGAAAAAGTTGACATTTTGGAGTTACAAGGTTTCCGGCCTGCCAGCGACGATGTAGACAAATCTTTAGAGAGTGACAAGCATAGTGTGACAGGTTGTCATCATCACTAGGACAAACATCGTGTCACAATGTTAGAGCCTGAAGGCCCATTCACTAGTCCAGACGTATACTGTAGCAGACCTGTAGGGTCTGCTCTGCCAGGACTGAAATGATCTAATTAATAGGTTGTTGAAAGTTGTTGAAATCATTCTTCTTTCTAGTAGATTCGAATAGAAAGAATCAACTTTCAAACTGGTGTACCTATTTTTGGGGCGTGTCGTTTTTGTTTTGTTTCTTTCCCAAATTTTCTCACAATATTTCTAAATGTTCTAAAATTTCAACAAAAGAAACGACAACAACACAGATCTACAAGGGCACGTGGCGTCGTGTTTTATTTTTTAAGCCATTTCTTAATCTGTGTCATTTTTAAGCCATTTCTTAATCGAGTGTCAGCAATTAGATGCTACGTATATCGACTCTGTTACGTGGAAACCGCATATGTCCAAAACTGTTACTTTTAAGGATTCAAATTCAAAAGTAGCAAAAGATCGCCAAGCTCAAAACACGGCTTTTCATGCTTTTGTGTGATGCTGTAGTATGACGAAAAAACACAAAGTTAAAATGTGGAGATAAGAGGTTTCTGCCCGACAGCAACAATGTGGTTATTTGAGGTTCCTTGGCATGGATAAGTTATGGAACCCCTGAGGGTTTCAAGCACGTACAATACACTAAAATGATACAGTAGCCGACCTTGGCATCCATGCGTCTGGGCATGCCCACGCCGAGCTCATCGTTAGCGAGCGTGCGTAGCTAGTGTTCGCGTATAGCCGCATGACTCGACCTGAAAGCGTTTCACATGGACATGCACTGTCAGTGAAAAGAAAACAATCAGCTTTGGGGGCATTTTAACTTGCTTAAAAATAGGACAACATTGTGTTGCAGAATCAACTTTTTCATAGATATCATAGATAGCTTCATAGACTTGTTTGACAGCACTATCATCACTGTTGAGTAAATTCAAGATTATTTTTGTATATATTGTTTTGCATTAATATTATGTGAGATTCATGTTAATTTGTATTTTAAGACATTTAACCACTCAATACTTACGTTAACTTGACCTTTGGCTCTGGACTTGGTCTGCTCTTTTTTTCCTTCTACACCAGACCTCATCACCGAAAATAGCAGATGTACAAGCTCACAACGCCTGCAGCACGAGGCGTTGTGAGCTTGTAGATCTGCTATTTTCGTCTAAGACTATGGCTCAAGTGGTTCATGTAACAAAAAACTCCTGAAAAAGTTCCTATCACACAAAGATTTGGTGGCCCCCTTGTACAGTAGTAACTCTGAGGACCCCCTAGGGGTCCCGGACCCCCTGTTGAAGACCCCTGGTCTAAAGGATGTTTTAGTTCCACATCCACTCAGTCCACAGACCTGAGATCAGCCGCCCCGGGCCCCTGATCGCGTTACACTCATGTGAGGCAGCGTGATGTGATGTGAAAGGCTGGCCTGGGGTCAGTGTTTGTGTGATTCACTCTTATTATGCAGCATGACACATCTGACATATTTAGACATGTAAGGATGGTGATGGCTGTTAGATTTATTTACCAGAATTATTCTCTCTCTCTATCTCTCTTATATGTGTGTGTGTGTGTGTGTGTGTGTGTGTGTGTGTGTGTGTGTGTGTGTGTGTGTGTGTGTGTGTGTGTGTGTGTGTGTGTGTGTGTGTGCGTGTGCGTGTGCGTGTGGGTGGAGGCTTACAGTTGGGAACAGATTCAGGTAGGGATTAGACACTTAGTTAGTTTTAGGGGTCGTGGGTCAGATAACAATAAACCTGATAGGTACGGTATGTACGGCCAATGTTGCACACCAAAATAGCAGAGCTATAAGCCCACACCATGCTATTTTCTGAACGAGACAACGGCACACGAACAAGTAATAACTGTGGCAAAAAAAAGAAGGTCAATTTTTTGATAAAAATGACCGTCCGAAAACGTTGATGTGCGTGCATGTGTGTGTGCGTGCGTGTGTGTGTGTGTGTGTGTGTGTGTGTTATTATTTTTTGTAGTTCTGAATTAATATAGATATTATTAAACAACAGGGTTTATCATTTATTATTTATCATAAAACACAAATTACATTGTGTTCATATATTGTATTCTTTCCCAGTAATACATATTTTTATTTTATTTTCAGTAATATTTTTATAACTCGGGGAGAAGCCCAACAGATCTGAAGACAATGTTTAGGCTACTATGTCACATAATAAAATATATTTGAGATAAATAGGATTTTGTTGTGTGACTGGTAGTTTGAGAAATTAATAATAGCCTAATAATATTAATAGTAATAATTTGACAAGGCAAAATAGACACATTTCTTTCTCTTTTAAATATAACAGTTATATGTGTAGTTATGACAATTATTTTATTTATTTATTCATTATTTCTTGTAAAAATAAATATATAAATTAACCTGGGAACAAGTAATTCATTTTGAATTAAATTCACAGGTATGTCTTATATTCTGTCTTATTTTTTAAAATATTTTATTATAGTTTATCCTGCTAGATCCACAAAGTGAGGAGTAATGTTGATTGACAAAAAAAGAATCCTGCAGTTTACAGTTTACAGTTAACAAAAATCCTGTATTGATGGATACCATTTGCAATTTAAAGGGAATATAAATGCATTTTTGGAGGGAAAAAAAAAAATGTATTTAAATAAATAAAGCACTATATTATGCTTGTGTTTTTTTCAATAACAGGGGTCTCCCTGTCTCTCCAGCTCTTTAGTAAACAGAAAATACATTAGAATTTTTGGGATACCAATTTGATCCAATCAGGGCTATTCATTTGAGTTCCAGTTCCAATTTTGTCTGCTAATATTGTTTTGTGTTTTATCACTTCAAGTTTCATGTGTTTATCCTGTATCCTGTGTGCGTTCTCTCTCCTAATTGTACGGTATCCTGACCTGAAAATGTATTTTTTATTAATTTATTAGCCTATTAGATAGGGAAACCCCTGTTACTGAACAAGCAACTCCATACAGAGCTATTTAACACTTAGCATATTTTAACAAAATAATAAACACCACCTTTAATGTATACTTTGTAAATGAACACTGACGATTTGTAGCCTTACCTTTTGTTTGTTTGTTTGCTTTCTGGGTTTAAATATGGAGTGTTGGAATCAGACTAAAATGGGAAGACGTATAGAGTGAAGTTATAGAATATACACCTTGTATCTTGAATTACAATTCCGAGCGTCGTTGAACTTGAAGTTCAAATATATATATTATTATATATATTATAACAAGCCTCTCTCCGTGTCTCCGTCAAATACAATATAACTCTGACAATGTTCATTAAACTAATTAAATTATAGAAAATGAACAGTTTTTTTGTAAAAAAAAGGAGCAGTTTGTAACTTTACCAAATGTGTCCAAAGTGTTTATATGTAGTCTACCAGCATGTTTACAGAAACAGGAAATAAAAGAAACTAAAAGAAAAGTGTTGACTGACCTGCAATTTTAATACAGCTGAACATTTATACATTGCACCAAACATGTGCTAACTTAACTAAACTATTATTATTATTATTATGATTATTATTATGATTATTTTTATGATTATTATTATTATTATTATTATTATCATTCATATTATTATGATGATTATTATTATTATTATTATTATTATTACTATTATTATTATTAGTAGTAGTAGTAGTAGTAGTAGTAGTAGTAGTAGTATTAGTATTATAAAATAAATCACCTTGTACCGGGACCCGAATCAACTCCTCTCCTCTCCTCTCCTCTCCTCTCCTTCTCGACCATGCACTGTTCTGCTCTCACTTTGTCTGTCTGTCTGTCTGCCTGACAGCTTCTCACATGTCTGCAGGGTTTGAATTACAGGATGTCACTTGAAAAATGTAGTTCATAAAACCTTTGGTTCCAAGGTTGTGTATTAATTAATGTTTACCCATATATTTGCGTTCCTGAAATGAATACCAGACTACATAAAGCACTTGCCAACGTGCGTAGCAATTTAATTTGTAATTTTTCAATCATTTGTGTCTTATTAAGTTTGAAGCTTTAAAAAAGGTTTCAAGCTTGAAGGTTCTTTATTGTTGTTGAAGGAGTCAAATATACTTTGGTTGGGCCTATTGGACATTGCAGCAGCATAGAAACAGTGATGAACAGTAAGAAATGCTGTAATGTTTACAAGAATCCCATCTTAGTCTGTGTGTGTTGCTGCTGTGTCCATCTACGAGTGCAAATATCTTGGTATTCTTTACCTAATATTTATTTAAAAAAAAGACTATACTGTAATATCATAGCATGACTACAGTATATCAATTTAGATTTTACATTTATGGAGAAAAAAAAGTATGAAACAGGGCTTAAGTGATTGAAACCAGTAAATACGAACATTACAACATATCACTTTCCCCCCCTTTTTTTCTAATTAAGCTTTTGCAGATACAGGCTTTATGAAAAAAACATTAAAAGAACATATCACTGATCTGCAGCTACTCAGTCAGGGGTATATATAAACTGAATATTTGATGATTTAATGTCCTTGAGCTTAATTACAGTCACATACTACTGATGAGGTGTTTGTTCAGCCTCTTCTTAAAGGCATGAATACTACTTTTTTTTTTTTTTTTTTTTTGTAATTAAAGTATTTATTCTTTTTCCAACAAATAGACATGACAAAACATAACAGACAAAACTAACAACACAACAGTACAGATAATAATACAAAAAATAAATAAAAATAAAATAAAAATAAAAAATAAACATAAAAACAAACAACAACATAAATTAAATACAACAACTTCCTAACACAGGCAGTCATAACACAACTAGGCTAAGCGGACAACACCCCCTACCTCCCCTTTGTGATTTTTGATTACACATCAATTGCGATCTGTTTCAATATGATCAATGCAGCAAACCTTTTATGTACAAAAAGAAGTAGTCCCACACTAGATGAAACTTCCCTTTAACATTATTTTTTCTGGCTCATGAATACTACTTGATGTAATGTCTCCAACAACCGCAGGGGGAAGGCTGTTCCATGTTGTGATAGCAGAGTGGAGAAAGCTCCTATCAAGGCATTTGGTGTGACTTGAGGATGGTCAGAGCGTGGCTTGGTAGTACCCTCCGGGTGATACGACCTGAGATGTGAGCTTGGGGTAGCAGTGCTTTGAGAGGTTACAATATCCAATATTCCACATAATACACTCATATTATTAGGATATCAATATAATATCACTGTGGCTAGACATGTTTATAATTGTCATGGGAGCCAACCTACAGAGGTATATTCTGTTTAAATGAATGCAAAGCATAGCCTGTCCACTGTGTTGGTATTTCATTGTTTCTCAGCAAAGAGCGATTAGAAATGACTCTTTTTTTATGTCACTTTGTTGTCCCAGCTTAACTAAATATTCCCTTTACAATCTGACAAGTATATAGTATAGTATAGTATAGTATAGTATAGTATAGTATGGTATTGCTGTCAGGCAGAAACCTTGTGTCTCCATGTTTCAAATGTTTTTATGTTTATGTTTTTCCGCAAATGAATGGCCTACTTCATCATACAAGAGTGTCGCACAAAAAAGTAGTGAAAATAGCAGATCTACAAGCTGACAACACGTGGCGATGCGTTGTGAGCTTGTGATCTGCTATTTTCACTACTTTAAAAAAGAATATTATAAAAAAGTAAAGACTTTGGACATACAAGGTTTCCACCCGACAGTGACGATAGTAGTTTAGTGTAGTTTTGCATGTATTGTATTGTATTTGTTATAAAACCTTTCATGGGTTAGCACCATTTCTGACCCTCTTCATTTACAGTATATGTCCCCACATGGTCATTGAGATCAGCATGCAAGCTGCTAGTGGTTGTCCCCACGTCTAAGCTAATACTGTACTGTAGCCTATTAAAACCGGGAACGCATCTGCGTAACCACTTTAACCATAATGTTATACTTTGGCTATTCAAATATTGCAGATATACAAGCTCACCGAGTGCCACGCTATGAGCTCGCTGTGGAGGTTACCACTACTGTGTAAACTATGTTGTTGTATTGTAATGTGTCCTCCTCAATTAGGACGCTAGTTCAGGGGAGGCTGTCACGCAGGATGTAGATGGTGACCCAGGTGGGCAGAGATTGATGGGATCTTAAATTCACACGACGATAACCGCCACCTACTGGTGTTGGTCGGTGAATAGGTGTTCTTAGTGATCGGCTTGGGTTGTAAATCCAAGACGGTCTTTCTGGTCTTCTTGAGTTCAGATTAGGGCGTAAATCTAATCTGATTCTCCTTAAATCCTGGATATCTTCTGTCCTAGCCAATGGGGTCAACCGACGGGGTCGATCTGTCCGACGTCCCGTAGAATTCGGCTCTTGTCTTGAGTTTCTGCTAGGGATAATAGTTACCTATCAACTATCTCCTTTCCACGTCCTCTTAGACCACTGTCTTGAGACCCTATGGCAAGGGTGGGCAACTGGCGGCCCAGGGGCCACATGCGGCCCCTACCTTCACTTAATGCGGCCCGCAGGTTAACGTTGGTATACTGATATATTATTGATTTCAGCTGTTACAATTCCAAACATGCAAACATGACCAGCTTTAATTACTTCAGTCTATATTAGTAGCTTTATGACTAGTAGTACAATTGTACTTGTGTCTTTTTCATGTCCAATATACTTGTATTTAAGTTCATAAAGTTAACATAAGTATAACTAAATGCATTTGAAATTAAATTAAAAAAAATACTTTTCAGGATTCTAATTCAAAAATAGCAAAAATAGCCGATCTACAAGCTCAAAATGCGTCGCAGACTTTTGTGTGATATAGAATGGATATAGAATAGAATGGGCGGATACCGGATACTAATGGAAATATGGCATTCATTTACGGAAAAAAGTTAAAATACAGTCTGCAATGTGGCCCTTTAGAGTGAGTGTGGAAATATAGTGGCCATCTCCATCATTAAAGTTGCCCACCCCTGCCCTATGGGGCTGCCTTGTCTAGTCGGAATCTCTTCGACCGCTAGTCTATGAGATCCTGTTAGGGGTATGGCATAGCAAGGTAGAGTGAATGGGTATCTATTACCGCTGAGTTCTTCTGTTGGAGTTATTCTCTTTATGGCTGACTATCGCGCTGGACTGATGTATGATCCTATGACGAGGTCACGCTATGAGCTTGTCTTGGGAACTTCGCTTCAAGCTTGGAAATCTGCTATTTTTGGAAAGTTTTGAAAGTTTGTGCAAAGCTTTGAATATATATGTTTTAAAGCGAACAATTTTAACTCAAATCTTTGCTTCTGCGGGGGGTCCCTGGAACAATATATTTTGAGATGGGGGTCAGCCTTATTTTTAACTCCGCGGCCAAATACATATCATTTTGGGGGCCCTTGACATGAAAAAGTTTGAGAACCACTGATTATAGTACTCTCTCTCTCTCTCTCTCTCTCTCTCTCTCTCTCTCTCTCTCTCTCTCTCTCTCTCTCTCTCTCTCTCTCTCTCTCTCTCTCTCTCTCTCTCTCTCTCTCTCTCTCTCTCTCTCTCTCTCTCTCTCTCTCTCTCTCTCTCTCTGAGTGACTGCCTGTTAGTCTGTCTGCTCTTTCAGAGTGTGTAATCGGATGTATCTGTCTGTCTGTCTGTCTGCCTGTGTCTGGATGGCTGACAGCTTGTGTCTCTGTCTGTAGTCTCTCTCTCTCTCTCTCTCTCTCTCTCTCTCTCTCTCTCTCTCTCTCTCTCTCTCTCTCTCTCTCTCTCTCTCAGCATGCCTGTCTATCTCTCATTAGGCAAGGCCTTACCTATTGTCTCACTCAATTTTGACGTATGTCTGTCTGTCTGTCTGTCTTTCTGACAGCTTGTGTCTCACTGTCTCTGTCTGTAGTCTCTCTCTCTCTCTCTCTCTGTCTGTAGTCTCTCTCTCTCTCTCTCTCTCTCTCTCTCTCTCTCTCTCTCTCTCTCTCTCTCTCTCTCTCTCTCTCTCTCTCTCTCTCTCTTCATTCATCTTTCATGTCTGCTTGAGGAACGCAGATTTCAAATGACTGCAGGTTTTGAAGGTGTGATATTTAACCACATGTGATGTGATGTAGTTCCTGCCTTTAGTACAACAACGTTGCATCTGCTGCTATACTTGAGCGAGGAAGAACAACATGGGTCACGACATCATCAGATCTGTGTTCCTGTCCATCAGTCGTACATAGAGACCCGTTATCTTTGAAACATCTTTTATCCAGTGTGTGTGTGTGTGTGTGTGTGTGTGTGTGTGTGTGTGTGTGTGTGTGTGTGTGTGTGTGTGTGTGTGTGTGTGTGTGTGTGTGTGTGTGTGTGTGTGTGTGTGTGTGTGTGTGTGTGTGTGTGTGTGTTGTGGTTCTGGCAATTACACTCCTATTATAAACGTGTTTTAGGAATAAAAAGGCAGCCATCACCTGTCATACATGCACGCACGCACAGAATGCATGCACCCAATCGCGTGTGCGCGTGCCTGTGTGTGTGTGTGTGTGTGTGTGTGTGTGTGTGTGCGTGCGTGCGTGCCTGCGTGCCTGCTTGTTAATGTACGTGCAGAAACAAATGTACAGTATTTCCATGAAAGTAGATGAGTACAGGAAACTGAACATCACACAGATGAATACATAATGAGCCTCCACTCTACCTCCTCCCCACTCCTTCACCTCCTCTTCTACTATACACCTCCTCTCCTCCCTTGTTCACCTCCTCTTCTCCCTCCTCCCCTTCTGGAAAGTAACTACTTCAAGGCTTTTCAGGTCAAGGACCCCTTAGCTGAGAGAGAGAGAGATGAAGCAGGGACCCCCACTACATATTGTATAACATGGTGTTGCAGAATAAACCTGTTCATATAGTTTCATAAACTGACAGCACTATCATTAGTGCAAATGAATGTGTTTGTTTGTTTGTTTACACATGATCTTTTCTATTATATGTTGGATTCGTTTAACCACTTAAAGCCTCAATACTTAGCAAACCCGACAGTTCACCCTGTACTTGGTCTGTTCTTTATTCCCTCTACACCAAACCTCTTTTACCGAAATAGACGATATACAAGCTCACAAGCTTGTATCACGATGTATTGTGGGCTGCAGATCTGCTATTTGCGAAAATGTTTTATACATTTTTGAAGATTTGACTACTTTGTACTTTTACTCAAGTGTCCTTTTGGATGCAAGACGTTTTACTTGTAAATGTATTTCTGCATTGTGGAATTGACAAAAGTGTCAATTCCACAATGTAGAAATGTTACATCACTCTCTCTTTCACCTCCTCTAACTCTCTCTACCTCTCTCCTTAACCCCTCTCTCTCCTCCTCTCTCTGTCTTTGATAACACATCACCTCTTTCTTTCTTTCTTACTTTCTTTCTCTCTCTCTCTTTCTCCACACGGGAGTCCGGGGAGGGGGTGGGGGTGAGACGGGGTGGAGTGTGTGTGTGTGTGTGTGTGTGGGGGGGGGGGGGGGGTAGGTGAGACAGGTTCAGAGGCCAACCTCCACACGGAGCAGAAAGCAAGAAAGCAACCACAGCGGGGAGGTGAAAGGGGACGAGGAGGCAAGGAGAGGAGGTGGCAGGAGAGGAAAGACGAGGTGTAGGGAAAGGATGGGTTGATGGGGGGAGGGGGGGCGGAGTCAGGGAGTTTTACTCTGTCCATTCAGAGGCGTTTGTGGGTGGGGATCATTCTAATTAGAAGTGACTTAGCGTGGCGGTGATCTGTGCAGGCCATTAGCGTTGTCACGAAGCGCTGCCCGACCGCCGCTACCGGGCATGCTCAGTGCAGTCGAGTCGAATCCCCCTTCTCCACGCCCCGCCTTCGTCTCCCCTTCCCCTCTGTTCTCTCTCTCTCTCTCTCCTCCCCCCCCTCTCTCGCTCTCTTTTTCTACATCACTGCCAGTTTGGCGAAGGTCATCTCCTGGGCCGTTTGGTTGCCTGGATGCCGCACGCGATCTTCAGGGCCGGGCGGGGCTGAGCGAGAGAGCGAGCGAGCGTGCGGGCGGAGCAGGAGGAGGATGAGGAAGAGGAAGGGGAGGGGGGAAGGGGGGGTTGAACCCACTTCGCTTCCATTGGTGTTTGTTTGGAAATAGTGCAGACGTGCTGCTCCCATCAGCGTTTCCGTGTCACTGCGGGACGCGCCCCGCTCTGCCCTGGACACGCCAAGGCCTCGTGTTGCCAAAGAACGTTGGGTTCCCTGCTAAATGACTGACTGCACACGCACAATACACACATACAAACACACACACACACACGCATACACAAACACATACATACACAAACACATATACATACACACACACACACAAACAAACACATCACGCATACACACACACGCACACACACACACGCACACACGCGCAATCGCGCATACACACACACGCGCGCGCACACACACACACACACACATTTACATGGTCCTCAAGAGAGAAATTGTTATTTAAAGATTCAAGTTAGGATTAGGATTAGGCCATTAGAAGGTTAGGGCTAGGGGTCGGGGTTCATTAGAGTTATGCTGGATTTATACATGAGATGCACACCCTGTCACAACGTAAGTAGATCTACAAGCTCTGCCGCACTACTGCGACACGTTGTGAGCTTGTAAAAAAATCACAAACTGGCACACTTTTTCGCATTTATGAAGCTGCCATCCTGAAATTGCGATGTCCTCACAAATGTAGCAATACTGTGTGTGTGTGTGTGTGTGTGTGTGTGTGTGTGTGTGTGTGTGTGTGTGTGTGTGTGTGTGTGTGTGTGTGTGTGTGTGTGTGTGTGTGTGTGTGTGTGTGTGTGTGTGTGTGTGTGTGTGTGTGTGTGTGTGTGTGTGGGCGTAAACTAAAGCCTGTGTATTGCCAAAATAGGTTAAGCACAAGTAAATAAATCAGTAAGGTTTTGACAGTGCTGTGGTCTGTAATGGAGGGTGGATGTGTTGTTGTAAACACCACTGAGATGAGCCTAGATACTGTATGGCTTTCTAGACGGAATGAAGACATTGTCACTGTCAGGTGGAAACCTTGTATATCGTTGCTGTTAGGCATAAAACCCTTATCACCGGACCTAACTATTTGTGCTTTTTTGTAAATGAACGCCCATACGTGATCATACTACAGCGTCACACAAAAGCATCAAAATTAGCAGATCTACACACTCAAAGCGCGGCGTGAAACGACACGTTTTGAGCTTGTCGATCCGCTATTTTTGCTAGTTTGAATTTGAATCCTGAGAAGTATAACAGTTTTGGAACATATGAGGTTTCTACCCGACACAGACGATATTCAAAAACATTACTTTTTTGGAAATTGAGGGAAAAGAATAACTATTGTGTTCCAATGGATCCACTGTAGTGATTATTTAGTTATTGAATCAATATTTATAAAAACCCAGACACAATTTTCGAAAATAGCAAAAACGGCAGATCTACACTCTGAGCTATTTTAGCTACTTTTGCGTCACACCTCTTGTATGAAAAAGTATAGCATTAATTTATGAAAAAACATAAAAAGTTGAATTATATTGATACAAGATTTCTGCCTGACACCAACAATATATGGCAAACTTATTGTTTTATGTTGTGATATGGAGTATAAAATTATATATTTTATTTGCGAGGGTCAAAACTGTGAGAAAACACACACACACACACACACACACACACGCACAGAGCTAAAATAATAGTATTTTATATGACAGGAATGCTACATTTTAAGGACATTTTTTTCAGTGGTTTAATATCAATTAATGTTTGTAAAAGTTAGGATTCTTCTCGAAGTTACCTAGACTTTACAATGTTTAATACTTGATTAAAATATCATTCACAGAAATAATTTATTGAAAATATCGTACGACCTACTAATACATAATCTGGATTTTCTTTTAACATATTCATTATTTGTTCATGTATTCTAATTTATTCAAATTTCCAGAGTAATCATTAATAGCTTTTCATATAACTCTGAAAATCATAATAGAACATCTATTGTTGTGCTACTACATAAAATAGAAATTAATTATGCTTTTAATTCACAATTCATAATGTTGCTGTGGGGCAGAAACCTCTTATCTCCATATTTTAACTTTTTGTGTTATTTTTGTAAATGAATGCCCTTCTTGATCACACAGCGTCACTCAAAAGCATCAAACGTAGCAGATCTACAAGCTCGAAACGCGGCGCGAAGCGTTTAGCTTGTCAATCTGCTATTTTTGAATTTCAATCCTGAAAAGTAACAGTTTTGAACATATGAGGTTTCCACCCGACAGAGCTATGTATTTTATACAGATACAGCGTTGTTCATTTATAAAGCATACATACACATGATGGAACATAACTTAAATACGATATACATTGTAATTACATTTAAATATTATTCTATTGTGATTAAGAACTTAATTTGTGCAAGTATTACAGAAAACTAAATACTGTCTGTACACAGAAAAATCCTCAGTGTTAATTTAAGTACAAATTTATTTGTACTTTTTTTTGTACATATCAGTTGGCTTCATCAGTCATGTTGGATTATTAAAATTCATACATGAGGATTACATTCAACTCTGAACGGGACAAGATATTTGAGCAAGGTTCTGCCTGGCAATAATGACTGTTCATGATTAATCATGATTGTTTATGATTAAGACCATGACTGTTTATGAGTGATAATAAACGTGCGTTCATGATTCATAATGTTTATGACTGATAAAGACTGCATGAGGGTTTGGATTGAATTCTACTGGACACTGTCATTTAGATGCATTATATTCTGTTGTGTTGTTTGAGAATATCTTCATTCAAGTGAATCGACTAGTCTTGAGTGTGGCCAAAGCCTGGAATGTAAAACGAATTGGAAATGTTAAATGTTATTAATTCAAAAAGTGTAAAACATAGTTTAGATAGTCCTACTGTCCTACTGGCAGTGTGCAACAGATACATGTATTAAAAACTGTAGATATTCTGTGTCCGCAGCATGCGCAAGATACATGTGGGGCTGATCGGTCCAGTGGTTCCAGACTATAGGGGCCCTATCTTGCATGCCGCCTTACCCCTTATCCCTAAACTTTTTTGCCATTTTAAACTATTTTGAAAAACATTTTAAAATAGTTCAAATAGCCGATCTACAAGCTCACAACGTGTCGATGGAGATGGGCTAGTTGAACTATTTTAAAATGTTTTTCGAAATAGTAAAATATGGCTTGATGGGGGCCCTAGATGTTTTTAATATTTTGAATTGAGGGTCAAAGACACCGCTGAAGCCGATTCTACAAATGCCTTCTAAATCAGTATTACTTTTTTCGTGTCAAGGACCCCCGAAATGCTATGTATTTGGTAGTAGACCGCCCCCCATCTGAAAATGTTTTGTACCAGGGACCCCCAGTAGAGAAGATTTGTGTTAAAAATCTAAATGGTTCAAAGAAAATGTCAAACACTTTCAAGATGTTTCTAAAAATGTTCAAAAATAGCAAATGTACAAGCTTGTACATCTGCTATTTTTGAATAGCCAATGCTAAAATCTAAAATGACACACATGCTTTCCCAGTTTTAATTGCGTAACAGTCTGAAGCATTTTCTTTTAAATCTGGAGGAATTATTGGCAATTCTGTTAATTTCACTTCCATTTATATTAACTGACTAGTCCTTGCTGTGAAATGATCTCATTGTGCATAATCAGACAACATATCAGACCCGCTCAAACGGCTGGCTTACACTCAAAGGTTCCACATGTTCACTCTGAAATGGGAAAATCTGCTTTCTGCTTTGATGCTCCAGTTTCATGGAAACATCTACAACTCGCACTGAAAAAACTACATGCCCCAATACTAGTTTCCTGTTTGGGTTTCATTTGGTTGTTTCTGCGTTTTATATCTGTATTTGTCTTAATTTGTGTGTGTGTGTGTGTGTGTGTGTGTGTGTGTGTGTGTGTGTGTGTGTGTGTGTGTGTGTGTGTGTGTGTGTGTGTGTGTGTGTGTGTGTGTGTGTGTGTGTGTGTAATCTTGACAGCATTGAAAATGAGGGCAAACCTCAATGCTCTATTCGAGAATAAATAATGGTTTCAATATGCATCTCTTCATTTTGTCATTTTGCCTCATCTTTCTGTGGCTCTCTCTCTTTCTGTCTACGTTTCTCTCTCTCTGTCTCAATTCAATTCAATTCAAAGGGGCTTTATTGGCATGAGAAAATATATGTTTAAGTGGAACAAAGCAATTAAAACAAAACAATGAATGTACAAGTAAATGGTGAGAAATAAAAGTGTAAACAGAGCTGTGTTATATTGCAACTTGAAGAGAAAACTATCTTACAAAACCATATGAATTGTGCATTTTCTCTCTCTCTCTCTCTCTCTCTCTCTCTCTCTCTCTCTCACTCGGTCAGTAGTAGTCTTATCTTGTGTGTGTGTGTGTGTGTGTGTGTGTGTGTGTGTGTGTGTGTGTGTGTGTGTGTGTGTGTGTGTGTGTGTGTGTGTGTGTGTGTGTGTGTGTGTGTGTGTGTGTGTGTGTGTGTGTGTGTGTGTGTGCGTGTGTGCATTGACCTTGTTTTTATGTTGCATTGTATTTTATCTTAATGTTAATGATATTTGTTTTTTGATTATTGTATGTTTGTATATTGTTCTGTGCTGGACCACAGGAATAATATCCATTGCCAGGTGTAACAGCTAACGGGTATCGTAAATAAATTCAAACTAAAAACAAATAGCGATCTACAAGTACACAAGGCAAGGCATTGTGCGAGGCGTTGTGTGCTTGTAGATCTGCCATTTTCACTACTTTTGTGTGACACTCTTGTATGATAAAGTATAGCATTGATTTATGAAAAAACATGAACAATTACGATATAGATGTAAACACACATACTGACTCCTGCAGAGTCAACATGTAAAGATAATACGTTACTTCTAATTGTAAATAACAGTTCTTCCCCCCTTACTGGATCAAACCTGCACATAGTGTACTTTGTACTATTATCGTACCTTGTATTATGTGGACTCAACACTATAGGCTCCTGGTTGTATACATGCTCATGTAGAAGCCACACGTCTGTATGCAAATTAATCTAGTTTTAAGAAAAAACATGTTTAATTTGTGATATCGTGGAGAAATACTTCACTAGTCATGATCCTAATGTGTTGCGACATCTCTTTATATGCTGCTAAAGTTATCCTATTCTTTTCCCTGTTCATATTTTCTTAAACACTTTCAACCTTTTCAGTCTCTATTTTGGTGTGTGTCATGATGGGCTAAAATCTTCAAAACGTTTAATACACGTTCAGAATTTGGAATAGTAACGTATAGTATAGTATAGTACTGGTACTATTATAGTTAATTTATTTGTTTAATATTAAATAGTGTTTGTATAGTCACTATTTGTGTGAGTGAGTGACAAATCACAAAACCTCTGGAATAATGAATCTCTTCCATATTATATTAGAAGTGTAGTGTGCTGTTAAAGTGAATACAGGTGTATACAGATGTGTATACAGATGTGCTATTGGTTGTAAACTGTAGGTGTGTTGTTGTGTCCTGAGTATGTAAACACATTCTTACTTTTTGCCATTCTATGGTTCACAAGAGTAAAAGTCTTCGGTTTTGGTTCGTTAACTACGATAATAAACAATGGCAAATAATTAATGTCTGTCTGTCTAGCTAGACGCTGTGAGTTTGTAGATCAGCAATTTTCACTATATTTTAAATAGGGCTTAAGTGGTTAATTCATAATGTAGCCTACTTCCCTTCCTAGAAATGTACTGGAGTCAAATGTACAATATTTGTCTTTAAAATGTAGTTAAGTGATTATTAAAAAATACTAGTACTCAAGTAAAGTAGAGATACTCCAAAAATGTATTGAAGTACGATACTCATGTAAATGTACTTAATAGTTACTGTCCACCACTGCTCTCAGAGTTATATTAACATCAACATTGACTGTTATTTTATGACACATTGTTTTATGACAAACAAAGATAGATTCAATGTGACAGCACTGATTCATGTCTGTTAAAGCCTCAACTGGAGCTGTTCGTGTGTTAGAGTTGTTACGGTCCAGGTTGTTTATTTGGCATTAAAGCATTTAGTTATTTTAAAATGATTCCACTTAAAGCATGCCTTGATTTAAAAAAAACATTGATTTGTTAGTTTACAATATAAATTCCAATATAAATGTAGTTTTATATATGTTTATTGGGGTTGTTTAGTAAAGCATCTGGCAGACTTTAATATCTTTGCTGTCAAGCAGAAACTGTATCTCCAAATTTCAACTTTTTATGTTTTCTTTTTTGTTTTCGTAAATTAACGTCCTACTTTTCCATACAAGTATCACACAAGAGCAGTGAAAATAGCCGGGTTTTGGACATACAAGGTTTCCACCCGACAGCAACGATATGGACTTTGATTCACTGGAGCAGACTGTTAGATTCAGGGCAGAAAGAAACGTCATCATCATTCAGTGAGAGAGAGAGAGGGGGAGGGAGAAATAGAGTGAGAGAGAGAAATAGAGTGAGAGAGAGAGTTGGATAAAACTAAGATTCAAGAAGAATGTTTTAAGAATAAAAACAATCTTAAGAAGATAAAATAAGATAAAACATATTAAAATAGAAGTCTTGAAGTGTGGTCTGGCCATCTGCACTTGGACTGCCCAGGTTGGCCTAATGTATGAGCTATTAATAGATAGTTGTACGTAACAGAATCATGTACAATCTCTCAGCAGCAATATGGACATTCATTTATCGTATAAATGGATATGTAGATATGACTTGAGAATGATAGTGTCAGCCAGGTACACGTAAAGAGTACGGATACATTTGTACAGTCGATCTACAGTGAATATAATGAGCATTAATCTATTGAGCAGGCCTCTGATTGGTATACTGGTGAACATCATAGTAGTCCATGAGCAGAAGTGTAGAGTGGGCAGCAGTCATTAATCCTCAGACAGAGCAGAATCCATGTGGGGGCTTGGTTCTCCCGCAGGCTGTGGTTTTACATGAAGGTAAGCTTCTCTCCGCACTGTGGGACATTAACATGCAACTTAAAACACATTAGCAGCAGTGGTGGAATAATTACTCAAATGTTTTACTTAAGTAAAAGTATCAATACTGCAATGCAGAAATACTCTGTTACAAGTAAAAGTCTGGAATTCAAAATTTACTTGAGTAGAAGTACAAAAGTATTGGTATCAGAATGTACTTAAAGTACCAACTGATGAAGTTACGGGATAAGGGTCGTAAGTCCAAATGTCTCAAACAACACGTTGAGCTCGGCTCTGACCGGCGTCGCTGGAGGTGTTGTTGCTTTGTCATAGATGGTCAAGTTAACTCCAATGAGCTGTTATTGTATTCCTCCAGAGATAATCAGTGACCTTGGAGGGCCTGCGCTCTGTACGGCTCAAAACACATGCCGTCTCTAGAGGAAAGGAGAGAACTAATACTAGAATTAGTTCCGTACAACCTCGAACTTAATAAAGATCATAAGATCGGTAGGCAAGATACTGAGGTCACACAGATACAGCAAGGCCCTGAATCATGGGTGAAACAACAGTTTGGAAATACTCCAATAAAGTAAAAATACCTCAAAATTGTACTTAAGTAAAGTACTTGTGTATATGTACTTAGTTACTTTACACTACTGATTAGCACTTGAGGTTTTTGGGACGTTTCTGAGTTTTGACATTCCTACACCCATATTGCTTTATTCAACTTCTAAACATAATGGCAGAATTTTAACATGTTTATTGGTTCTGATGCCATTGGTTCTCACTGCCCACAGCGTTGCTATACAGCTGCACTGTATGTGACAACTAGAAAAGTGCACTCCTCGGAGCATAGATCTCTGCCAGGCTGGGCTGCCTATCCAGGGCTGTGTCAGTCATGGGGGGCACCGAGGCAGCCATCTGTACGGAAGATGGTTTCACATGTGTGGTGCCCCGTCTAGGCGAAATTACTTTTGGAGGTGCCTCTATAGAGAACCCTCAAGATGCGATTCCAGTTTGGGGATGATTGGCTGATTTGATGTTGGTTGCATTCACGGCGTATTTGTAAAAAAGAAAAAAAACAGAACCCTCCCACAAATGTGTGAAGATATTTACAGGCAAACGGTATGGAATATCAAAACCATGTTTGACACCCCTTGTCACATGATTTAATCATTTGCAACGATTTCTGCAACAAACAGTGACATTTGTGGCATTTGTGTCAACCACTTTTGGTGCAAGGGAATTTTGGCTCTGAATTGCTTAGAGGCCCCTCAATGTGGGACCCAAATTTGGGGTAGACCAGATGCTGTGTTGGCAATTTTGTGGGAAATGTCCTTCAAATAGGACCCTCTCTCAAACTTTAGAAGCCAATTGTCGGCAATCGAAATGAAGCAAGAAAAATATGAATGATGACGCATGTTTATCACATGACTGGAGATGATGTATACCAATTTGAGTGAGTTTTGGACAAAATATGTAGGAGTAGTAACAAAAAGTGTTCTGAAGTGCAAAACGGCGGAAAACCCAGTTATGCAGAAATGGGCATGGCCTATATGGGGAGATACGCCAAGGGATCCAAGGAATCCAGTAGTGGAGCGGCATAGCTCATATCAGACCAATCGTTCATTTTGTGACGAAAGCGAAACATTTTGTACGTGTGTTTGTTGATAGATTCGTAACAAAACTGCATATAAAGTTTTCAAAGCGAGTTTCCGGACGTAAAAATCCCATCTCTTTCCACCATACAGGATTTCGTTACCAGCTATAAAGTCGTGACAATCCAAAGTGGACTCAACACTATAGGCTCCTGGTTGTATATATGCTCATGTAGAAGCCACTCGTCTGAATGCAAATTGATCTAGTTTAAGAAAAACATGTTTGATTTGCGATATCATGGAAAAATACTTCACTACCCACAATCCTAATGTGTTGCGACGTCTCTGATTGGTGCAGCTTGCGTTAATATGGAAATGTTACCGTTGACTCAAAAGACTGCAATGGGCTCTATGCACAGCAGCATTGGAAATACATTGGGCCTCTTCCTTACTTCCTTCACAGGTGTTACCATGAAGGCTCTGTTCCATTTAGTGTTCTCAATTTTTTTAATTTCAAGGACCCCCATAACGCCGAAATGGAATGGTATACAAATGGAACCAAATGGACCCTTGCAGGTCCACTCGGTTCCGTTTGTACACTCTCAGAGTTACACACCTGTAAGGGGCCATTTGGAACCCCCTCAAGGAACCATGAGGGTCCCTGGACCTCACTTTGAGAACCACTGGTGAAGCAGAGTGTTTCCAGTGAGCCAACATGCACAATATCAGAACCCTGACTCTCTTTGACCAGAATGGAACAGAGCCTTCATTAGTATCATTGGTTACACCTGTGAAGGAAGTAAGGCAGCGGCCCAATTTATTCAAATGACTCTGATGAAATGAAATAATAGAATTATGTACAATCTCTCAGCAGTATATGGACATACATCTATCGTATAAATGGATATACAGACTATTGCCAGCTGATATGACGTGAGAATGATTGTCTCTCCGTATTAAAGGAGCAGCTGACATCAATGAAAAGTGATGCTGAGCTGTTCTCTCGACTCTACATTAGCTGTCAATCAAGAAATGGAAACCCGGAAGCCTTATATATTTCAGCATGAGAGCCAAGCTTGGCCACCAAGGTTTCCATCTTTCGTTTGACATGTAAAGTCGAGAGAACAGTCGTCTTGTCATCTATTAGTTTTTTGAGTCAACAAGCGGTTTCAGCTAGTTGCAGTATTGTGTCATCGATGGGCTTAAAGGATGACTTCACCCATGCTCACTAATACTCATGATAAAAGAAATGTTTTAAATCTACGTGGTCTGTGTCTCATAGGAGGGCTGTGGACAATTCAGAAACCTGTCTACCAGTGACATCATTGGTAGGCAGGTTTCACAAAAACACAAGAACAATGGCTTCCGTTATAGCATGCTAACTTTCCAGGAATAGAAAGCCTAAAGTTTCTATTAGCTTGGGTTCCCCATCAATAACTGGTAGGCAGGGTTTCTGAACTGTCCACATGCCTCCTCTGAGACACAGACAAAATGGTACCATATTATAATGAGCATGAGGACCAATAGTGAGAACCAATTATATGAAGTGAGGACCAATTATATGAAGATGGGTTGAAAATGGGATAAGTTGTCCTTTAACAATAGCATAACCAACATTAGCAAATACCTTGTGTAAATCTCTACTTGAATCAGAATCAGAATCAACTTTATTGTGACATCACAGTTTTACAGGAATAAAACAGTGGTTACTTGGAAATGATGTGCCTTTTTCGTGATAGGCCACTGCCGTTGCCATGCCCCCTTTTGCCCAGTTGACATGAACAAGCACACATAGCTTTAAACACACACGCACACACGCACGCACGCGCGCACACACACACACACACACACACACACACACACACACACACACACACACACACACACACACACACACACACACACACACACACACACACACACACACACACACACACACACACACACACACACACACACACACACACACTTGACCTTCATGCAACATTTAGAGCAACAACTGTAGCCGCTAGGCTGGAGGGTGGGTTAGGAAGCTGACCAACTGCTGGTGGCCATTTTGAAGAATGTGAATTAGTGCTGCCCCAATTTATCTATCAACACATCTGGCACAAAACAATTTGGCACAAAAAGAATAACAAACGCCACCATGGGAGTGTGCATGCACAGCTTGACGCTGATTGGTCCAGTGATTTGGGGTTTAGCACGAAAACACTTTATATAACTCAGTCCATTGTAATGTTTTCTGTTGTTATTTATTGATCTTTAAGCTAACAACATGTTAACTAGGAAAATGTGCAGATCTCCACCAGGATGGGTTGCCTAGCCAGGGCTGTGTCAGTCGTGGGGTGCAGTCGTCAAGATTGGATGTTGCGTTCATGTTTTAATACGTTTTTGAACGAAATAGGGCCCGCCCACAATATTATGACGGCAATAACAGGCAATTATATGGAGTATTAAAATCGTCACATGACTCACACGACCATGTTGTGCCTAATTTTGTACGATAATGATTGTGTGCAAAGCTTCATGCTGATCGGTGCAACGGTGTCCGAGATTAGTACTCATTAGTACACACAGACAGACATCTTATGTTGCAGCAACATAAGATGTCAACATTCGAGAGTGTTGCAAGATTCTATGTCAGCAGTTTTACATCAGGCATGTCCATCGTATATGCACAGTCCCTGCACACTAACTACTAAAGAAGATGTGATCTCATATAATTTCTATTACAATTATCATGTGGTTAACAAACGTAATGTCGTTACCCGGTGCAAAAATGTCACAAAGGTCACATCCGGGTGACGTTGCGGCCTGAAGATTCAGTATGGTAAATGTTGCACTTGAGTTGATGTGATGTTAGTTTGTGTTTCGTTTGTCTGGAATGAATACAGTTGCCAAAGGTGCGTAAGTGATTTCCAAGCCGTGTCGTCCGTGTTGGCAAGCCGTGGTGGACGGATAGGTTAAGCCAAAGCTTGAACCAAAACTAGCACTCTCTCTGTCTCCGAGTGTCTATTGTAATCAGTCCAACTGTCTGATCCACAAGCTCACCGCATTATGAGCTTTTGGATCAGCTATTTCCGGTGTGCCTGCCTTGTGCATCAGTGTGCCTGCCTTGTGCATCAGTGTGCCTGCCTTGTGCATCAGTGCCTGCCTTGCTTTCAAGGAAAAAAGTATATAAATGCTGCTTTACACACCTAAAGACCCTGCATGATAGCCGATACAAGGCAATGAAATATATTGAGCTCTGTTTGATGATCACAGAAATATTTTTTCCGTACGTTTTATATCTTCGCTGTCGAACGGAAACGTATCTATGTATTTCAACTTTACTTTAATTTAGGAGGAGATCTCTGGTGGTTAAATCAAAGAATAGGACCTGCACACTGTCAGAAACTTGCAAAAAATAATTGCTCTTTATTCAACGTTTTGGTCGTTAGACCTTCATCAGGACAGACAATCTTTGTCATTGTCATTCATCAGGACAGTGTCTGTTGATGAAGGTCTAACGACCGAAACGTCGAATAAAGAGCAATTTTTTTTTGTGCAAGTTTCTGACAGTGTGCGGGTCCTATACTTTGATTTAACCATCAGATATCTTCTCCTAAATTGTCAATTTTTGACTTACGCACCTTTGTCACAAAACTTTTCTTTAATACATCTGTGCTATTGAACACCCTATACGTCTGTGTGTGGGTTTTACAAATATTGAACCAATGAAAAGTATTAAGAAGGCCTTCTGACTAACTCCATTATGGCTCCTCAGACTGTCGGTCAAACCACCTAACTCAAACTCAGTTTTGTTTCTCCGCCTGACACATGCAAGTATCTGACAATGTATAAAGTCACAATGCCAATTTTGATGAGGCAGTATTATGTACTGAAAAGTTGGCCCTCTTGGCCAAGAGGTTGCGCTTATGAGCTTCAGGCGGTACTACTTGTCAACCAGTAGGTGTCCCACCTGACACTAGGGTCTAAATGCTCTTCTGTTTGGTTTATAATGTTGACAGCGGACAAGGTTTGTTTGTGTGACTGGACTTTTTCACTTGTAGATCAGTTCATTGACAACTGTTGATTATTATTATTATTAAGTATAGAAGTGATAGGCATTTTCTGTTTTATCATTGTGTTATTTGCCTCAATCTGCCCACATTTTAGCCAAGATTGAACCTGAATTGCACATTGTTGACAATAGACTGTGTGTGTGTGTGTGTGTGTGTGTGTGTGTGTGTGTGTGTGTGCGTGTGCGTGTGCGTGTGCGTGTGCGTGCGTGCGTGCGTGCGTGCGTGCGTGCGTGCGTGCGTGCGTGCGCGCGTAACCATTATCTATTTACCAGCCGCAGATGTCGATCCCATAGCTCAGGCGGACGGTCACAGTGATTGGGTAGTTGGTAATCATGGTAACCACTGATTAGTTATGAAATTATGAGCGAACAGCAACTTTTTAAAATAATTTAGAACTATCTGAGCTTACACAAGCTACATTCAGCATAATACAGGTAAATCAAAAAAAGGTTGATAATAGTTTGATGATTATGCTTGAATTGTTGGAACCAATATAGGTTTACATGTCTTTGTCTCCATGACAACCAATGGCCTTCTTTCCGGGCTATGTGATGTAGACAATACTAGACTGACCCTGGGGTCATGGCCAACTTAAGGACAGAGTTCACACTGCAAAAACGGCTTGGGAAGCACAGGACATGACCTTTACAAACAAAGATATCTGTATGTGGGAAAAATCATTGGTTTACTGACAGTAAACCATGGGGTCTCCAGCAAATTTAGTTAATAAAGCATCACGATCATTTTAACCACTTTAACCATATTTTATAGCCTACTTGGCCATTCAAAAATAGCAGATATACAAGCTCATAGCTTGTAGATCTGCTGTTCTTTTTAAATCGTGGAAATGTCTGCACATTTTTGAGTATATCATTATGGCACAAAATGTTTTTCAGATGGGGGTCTGCAGCCAAATACATATCATTTTGGGGGTCCTTGTCATGCATGAAAAGGTTTGAAAAGGACTGGTGTAAAGTACACATTGTGGCAGTTTAAAGTGCTGTACATTATTCTTCATACAGTGTTAACTAGCAAAACATTTGTCTATATGACAGCTGGTGTTTATGACATCATGTATTATATTACACTGACTAGACGGGACAAATCCACCATGATGTAACCCAAGTTCGTCTGTCTGTCTGTCTGTCTGTCTGTCTGTCTGTCTGTCTGTCTGCCTGCCTGCCTGCCTGCCTGCCTGCCTGCCTGCCTGCCTGCCTGCCTGTCTGTCTGTCTGTCTGTCTGTCTGTCTGTCTGTCTGTCTGTCTGTCTGTCTGCCTGCTTGACTCTGCCTGTCTGTCTGCCTGTGTGTTGAGTTAGTTCCCACCACCAAACGTGTTGTAGATTAGTAAATGGCAGCAGATCGATGCATTGCATAACTGACCAATAAATAAAGGATCAATCAACCAACCAGTTGATCGTGCAAAGGAACGACAAATCAACGAACTGAAGGCTTGTGCTCAAAGTGGGGGTCCAGCTCGTCACTTCAGGCCGCGCTGCGAGCTTGTACACCTGCTATTTTTGGGGGAAATATTGATTTTTTTTTTAAATAAAATTGTGAATGAGTAAGATTTATTTTTAACATAAATATTCTCTTCTGGGGGTCCCTTGCACAAAACCTTTTCAGGTGGGCGTCCGCGGCCAAATATAATTTGTCATAAATTTTTTTGAGAACCACTGTTCTACATGATAATAATAATAACCTTCCAAACTTATCAACCATGCAGTTGATTGTAATGCTGTTGTTTTTTTAAAGTTGAGACTGATTTTTTAACCATGTTTAATCAGCGTGCAGAAGACATAATGCATCCTTAATGTTTATTGACTATTTGTGTTTATGACTAATGAGATCAGAGAAAGATTTATTTATGAATCAGATTAATTTAATTGAATGTGAGATTGATACGTGTTTGTGGTTGAGATGTTTAGAGTCTATGACTATGTGGCCAATGCCATTGTTTGCGTACAAAAAAATAAAACAGTTTGTGCGCATTCATTCCCATCAGAGGTTTTCAAAGTGCAGTTCGGGACAGTTGAGGGGGTTCCATATAGTAAGATGTATTAAAATTCAATTAATGAGAAACTTTAACACTTTTATTATTGACTTTGTTCTAGAAATATACCTCTTTGAATAGCAGAGGGTGTTAATATAAGTTCCATAACGGACTTTAGACCATCAACCTGGGGGGCTTTAAATAAGACCTTTAGATAAACTCACCCAATTACGTTTGTAACAGATTTAGATACATGTTTAATAGGAATTTGCGTGTTATTTTAACCAAACGGGGCATTATGTGTAAAGCGGCAAGCACTGCTCTGAGTGTTTAGTCAAACTTGTGTGGGCCTATAGACCCCTTAACAGACGACGTCACACTGATAAGAACCAGTATGCGTGCAACCAGTATGCGCTAAATGAAACCCATTCTATCAGGTCTCGCCAGGACGTGCCTCACTAGCCAACACACAAGAGGGGGTTGGGGTGTGCTGAAACTAGCGCACCCCGAAACAACAGGTTGGAAATTGATTGCGTGAAACAATCACCTGCGCATCCAGTCTCAATGTTAGTAAACAATTAATTGGTCTATAGTTCAGTCAGTGTCAAACACTTACTATAAGGGACACCATCATATGTAGTCCTATGTAGAGTATGTAGACTTAAGGGTTAATAAACCATGATTAATTATGAATGACTGCTATAGTATCCACACCCTATGGTAGGCTATTTACACATTTTCACATACTTTTATCCTAAGAGTGTTACGCTAAATTAAGTTCAAATGAATGCATATTGAATTAAAATAGTCCTGCGACAAAAAGCCATCATTATTATTATTATTATTATTATTATTATTATTGTTGTTGTTATTATTTCGTCACAGAACAATAGGTCTTGCATGGCCCTGCAGTGGACGGTTATTAAAACATAATAACACGTCTTTTAAATAGCAAAACTTCTCATTATTGTGCTATATTGTTTCATTGAATGTATTCTACTGATTAAATACTTTTAATAGGCTATAACACACCTAGAAATAGACGCTCAGATTAATACAATAAAATTCTGGCATGACATGTTTGCCTACAGGCTAAAACACAATTTAAATGGAGATAATTTAAAGTTTTGCAACTTTTGTTTTGAAAGAAACAAATAGAAAGTCCATATTTTTTACTTCGTAAACATTGAATTTTGTCTGTTCAAACATGCACTGTATGAAAACAAATGCGTTTCCTAGGTTTTAATGAACTAACAATTTATCATATTATTCGTCTGACTGACCGCTATGGCTCCATAAGGTCCAATTTATCTCCGCCATGTTTAAATGTAGCCTATAATCAGTCAATTAACACACCTGCTAATAATTTGACGCACTTATTAGCACAATTGTGATTTTCTTTTTTCTCTTTTCTCTCTGTCTCTCTGTTTTTTTTTAGTTCTTCCACCAATCCATGAATGTTGTCATGTTTAGTAAAACTCCAAAGATCTTCCATCTATAGTTTTAAACCTAGATGAAATTAACCAAGAAGAACAAAGGTCATAAATATAGTGGGGTGGGGTTCTAAATGTAGCCAACAAAAATAAAAGGTTTATTTATTTATTGGTGGTTAGGGTTAGAACCATTCAGACGAGAACCGTTTGTGCGTTCAGAAATACAGCACTGAGTGCACTGGCCAATACAAACTAATAGGCAAGTTTCGGAACGCAGTGTCAGGGTGTAGGTGGGCCTATAGCCCGATTTAAACATCGTCGTAAGGCGGTGTTGTGTGCCGAATATAGCAGATACACAAACTTGTATATATTGTCACTCCGTCAAGTGGAAACCATATCCAAAACAGTTGCTTTATTATTATTTTATTTGTGTTAAGTGAAAATAGGCTATTTTCACTTTTGTAGTAGGGCATTAATTTACCAAAAAAAACATACAACGTTTGAAATATGGAGATACGAGGTTTCTGAAAACGTGAAACTATTAACCCATTCAAACCGGGGAAGTATTTATTCTGTGTCATTTTAGATTTTAGCTATAGGTAGTTCTCAAAAATAGCAGATATAGAAGCTCACCTCCTGAAGTTTTTTGGGGGAAAAAAGAAAGAAAAAAACACAAATCTTCTCTTATAGGCCTTACTGTGTGTGTGTGTGTGTGTGTGTGTGTGTGTGTGTGTGTGTGTGTGTGTGTGTGTGTGTGTGTGTGTGTGTGTGTGTGTGTGTGTGTGTGTGTGTGTGTGTGTGTGTGTGTGTGTGTGTGTGTGTGTGTGTGTGTGTGTGCACCTGCATGCGTGTGTGCCTGCCTGCATGCCTGTGCGTGCGTGCGCGTGGCGTGTGTGTGGTTTTAGTAGTATAGGCCCCTATGATGACAAACTATCTATCTATTCCTAAGTCACACCGTTATAAATCAAACCCAAAGAGTCCACAGCATTGTATTGTAAACTCTTGTCTGCGGGTGCCGTCATTCATACCTCTATTGTGAACACAATGTGAAACAGCACAGTTAATAGCAGCAGAGTGGATATGGACGCCAGACCGCCCGTATCGACCGGCCCACTGCAGATGTATCTGAGGTGAAGGTCAAATATATGACCTTGAGGTGTTGGACCGCAGGCTGACTAATAACTTCATTGTTGCATCATGGATATGGATATGGACAGTAACTAATTAGATGTACGCCTACTATTGCATGTACTGTGAGTAGGCCTATTTAGGCTAGCAGTTTGAGAGTATTTCTACATTGTGGTATTTTTACTAGCACTTAAGGGATATATCTGAGTATAGGCCTACTTCTTCCATACTGTAGGCTATATGACTGATCAAAAATAGGCCTTTACACATGTATTTAGTAAGAGACAGACATAATATGGAGCCAGTTGAAGATAACATAGGTAGGCCTATTAATGTATTATTGACGGGTGTTAAACGTTCTGGTTCTTGCATCACGTGGCTATAACAACGTTCCAAATCAACCATCTAAACCTGATTTATATTTTGTCGTATGGTGTTGTGATGAGCTTAAATAGGGATGATATATTTTCGGCGAGTGACATTTGTCCATGCAACGCGACGTTGCATGGAGCATAAATGAAGTAATTAATGAACTCCTGTGTTGCAAGTGATTGATGGTTTGTTATTCACTTTTAATACCAAACATAACTGATTATTTAAACAGTGAACAGGGTTTTTTTTTTCGGGGACCCCTAATTATTGTTATTATTATTATTATCATGATCGTGATTGTTATTATTAATATTAATATAATATTAATCCGGATCCCTGGGTTCCCCGGACCCTACATTGAGAATCTTCTTTCATGCAGGTAGTTTTTTAGATTGACTGTCATCATCTTTATAATTATGTAACACACATGCTTCCAGCACAATGTCTTATCAAATTGAAATGCAAAAGGCTGAGTCACTTGTGTACAAGTGTGTACGCTACCAACCACAAGGGCCATTTGTCCAAATCTCTTCACTAAACAATAGCTATTGTTTCCCCCAGTATAAGGATGCTGGGGGTTCAAGTGGTTACAGTGACAACCAGGAATTGTGCTGTGGAAAGCCCATGGCTCGTCATCGCAGACAGCAGAATTTTCTGTCTGTCTGTCTGTCTGTCTGTCTGTCTGTCTCTCTCTCTCTCTCTCTCTCTCTCTCTCTCTCTCTCTCTCTCTCTCTCTCTCTCTCTCTCTCTCTCTCTCTCTCTCTCTCTCTCTCTCCCTCTCTCACTCTGATCTAGATGAATAAACTCCCTCCATTCTTGTACACCCTGACCTAAATTCTATCAACGCGTCTCTTAAAGCTACAGTTCCGTCGGGGTTGTGTGTGTGTGTGTGTGTGTGTGTGGGGGGGGGGGGGGGGGGGGGGGGTGACTGTATCACTGCTGGGTGTAAATAATGAATCACACAAACATTGTATTTGTGTTATAAAACAAGCATATAGACGGAATTATGTTTGTCTTCCAGGTCCAACGTTGTTGTGACAAAGATCCAGAATCCAAGACACATGGGCTGCTGCAGTGTGTGTGTGTGTGTGTGTGTGTGTGTGTGTGTGTGTGTGTGTGTGTGTGTGTGTGTGTGTGTGTGTGTGTGTGTGTGTGTGTGTGTGTGTGTGTGTGTGTGTGTGTGTGTGTGTGCACCTGCATGCGTGTGTGCCTGCCTGCATGCCTGCGCGTGTGTGTGCGTGCGTGCGCGTGGCGTGTGTGTGGTTTTAGTAGTATAGGCCCCTATGATGACAAACTATCTATCTATTCCTAAGTCACACCGTTATAAATCAAACCCAAAGAGTCCACAGCATTGTATTGTAAACTCTTGTCTGCGGGTGCCGTCATTCATACCTCTATTGTGAACACAATGTGAAACAGCACAGTTAATAGCAGCAGAGTGGATATGGACGCCAGACCGCCCGTATCGACCGGCCCACTGCAGATGTATCGTATGGCCTGCGCGTTTGGGGACGAACCACCCACACTTACAGCGGCCCGACAACAATCTGCAAAATGTTTAGGACATTATGTGGATATGATTGCATGTCAATACACGCAACGCGGCTCCGCCTGACATGGAAACGGAGCCGGAGGGGGTCAGAGAGGAGAGGGGTGATGGAGGCTGGTGGAGGGTTTGCGTTTTGAGCGTTGCGGGGTCTATTGTTTATAGACATCCGGTAATGGATGAATAGATACAGGCCCGGGACAGACACATCCCGCATTGATTTCCAAACGACTCGCACTGACCTCTTGTTTGCCCTCATGGTCGAACAGACTACAAAGTGAACATAAAGCGGCATTGTGTGGCTATTAATACGGACCGTGTACCTGCATAAACAGGATTGCTTTACAATGACACCGCTACTGTGTGCCCCCGTCCGCCCCCGTCCACCCGCCGGAGACTTTCTGACAAGTAGAAAACAAATATTATAATCTCTCTGCTCCGTGCCCGCATCGTCTGAACTTTGAACACAATCTATATAGCCTAAAGGAGCAATCCGTAACTTTGACTGTGAACTATGTCCCCGGCTCTCTCCCCAAACATGTAGCCTGGTTTGGGAAATATATTTGGGATATTATTGCACTTGGGGCAGTACTACTTGGTAACGTGCATGTGTCCAATCAATGGTATAAATGTCTCAATGGAAGTGTATAGGGGGACCACCTCCAACCTATATGCCTATACTAGTTATATAGCTATATTGAATTATACTTAAAATAACGTTTTACTCATTGACAAGTCAACTTTAAAGGAACATACCAGTCTAATTTGGCCTCCAGGCCATGAGCAGACATTGCCCCTGTCTTCATAAACGTTGATTGACTCGTGGATGACTGGGAGCAGTGAAGGGTCTATGTATTCCTGCCTACATGTTTAGGTATAGCTCGTAGCTGTAGGTAATTCACTATGCAGTTTAATGTATCCATCAAAAGAGAAATCCATCAGAGAAAATGTTGGCATGGTGCAAATTCTGCTAAATGCAAGCTAAGTTGAATGATGACGTATCTGAACAGAAACAAATGGAATCATATGGATCTTGGGATCCATATATGATCCATATATCCTGCATGTGACCATGCAGCCTGTGGTGTCAGGAAACATGACTCCACATTTGGGCCTGCAGGTTTCTGCCCGACCAGAGCCCCATTGACTTTAAGTTAAATATGTCAAAAGGTATAAAACATGTGGGGGGAAAAGGTGGTCCTCCCGTGGCCTATACTGACAGCATGCACAAGACATTTGGTGCTGATCGGTCCAGTGGTTTGTGAGATTAGCTCCAGACACTCACACACAGACCAACCCTCATAGTGAGTTTCATAGTGCAGCAAGTAATTTCTCAACTCATCTCTACCCTCTTTTCCTTTGTTTCCTTTGGCACAGACAGCTGGTCTCTTGCAGAGCATGTTGCATATTGTCTCTGTCATGTGGAAAACTCCACAACGAACCAACACCGAATCAGTGGATCCAATGCATAGTTATGATAGTCACAACTAAGCTCTTGTTTATCATTTGCATTGGTTCAATATTCATACAAACCCACAGACAGACGCACTCAACCACTTTAACTCTCACCAACAACAGCAGATCTACAATGCGATGTGCTTAGTGCTTGTAGATCGGCTACATTAAATATGCAGATAACAAGGCTTCTAATCTGCCCGACAGCAACGACCTCAACATTACCAGATGTGGATCATGTTGACTCTATACTGTAGTAGTACCCATTAAGACCGGGAAAGCATCTGTGTCATTTGAAGATTTATTTGGGCAGCTATTTTTTGAAAAAGCGTGAAAATGTGTGCAAATCTTTAAATATATATGTTTTTTAAAGCAAACATTTGTAACTCAAATCTTGGGGGGGGGGGGGGGGGGTCCCTGGAAATAAATATTTTGAGATGCGGGTCCGCGGCCAAATACATACATGACATTTTGGGTGGTCCTTGTGCACCATGCACTGATATAGCAATCAAAACAGAAACTGCTATAGCAATAGCAGTTATTTCAGGAAAAAAACGTTTTCAGATTCTACAAAAGACATTTGTAGAATCAGCCTCAGGTCTAATGTGTGCATGAGCGCTAGGAGCTTGTAGATCTGCATGCTATTTTTGAAAAATCTTCATCATTTTTCAAGGCCTCAGGTCTTAATGGCTTTAATGTGTGCAGTTGGAAATAGATTATCTTATTGCAGCTCTGATAGCACTGAGTCATCAGTGTGTGGCCGTGGCTCTGCTTGATGTGGTCACTCGCACCGCTTGATGCGGTCACTCGCTCAGCTTGTGTCTCACTGGGTGTGTCACACAAGGCCCAAAGCTGACCGGTGTGTCTGCCTTAAAATGCATGCACAGATTTAATGCACTGGTTCTCAAACTTTTTCGTGTCAAGGACCCCCAAATTGATATATAATTTGCCGTGGACCTCCATCTGAAAATGTTTTGTGCCAGGGACCACCAGAAGAGAAGATTTTTGTTAAAAACAAAATTTAAAAAAATATTCAAAATGTTCCAAACACTTTCCAGATTGTTCTTAAATGTTAAGAAATAGCAGATGTACAAGTATAAATTGATAAAGTGGTTAAACTGATTGTGATGCAGTATTAACCCATTTTGCTGGGGACCCCCTGGAACCAACCCCCCTGAGGGTCCCCTGACCCCACTTTGAGAACCACTGATGTAATGTGTTTTGCTGAATGTGCAATGGCAACGTTTTTGTGTTTTCCTTCTGGTGATTGGGGTTGCTCTAATAAAAGCCATTCAAATGTATGCATAGATCAATATGTCTGGAAAAATAGTTCCTTTACAAGTGAACTGAAGATAGAGGACTTTTGACACTAGTGAGGTACAGCTGACATTGACACAAAATGTTAAGGTACATTCTGTAAAGTTTATTGAATTTTGACAAAACGTAAACAAAACACAATATCTCAAAAAAATAAAGCCATTTCGGAGGAAAACGTTTGAGGTTTATGTAAATTTGTGGTCCTTTTATTTAACTCTGTGAGTGTAAAATTGAAGTTTAAATTTACACTTTCAAATTCATACTACTACTGAATAATATTTGTATGTGCAATATAGTTTAGTAATGGAGTCAAAACCAACTTTCACAATATTAATTAGTAATTATAAGTAATTGACTGATATTTGCATGGTATTTGGCTGTTTGGGGCCAAATTTTGACAATATTAAAGGGGGTGTAAGTAATTTAAAAATAGTGTTAAAATAGCTCTATATTCTGATAGTAACCATTAAGTGTTTGTTCAGTGACAGGGGTCTTCCCATCTCTCCTGCTCTTTATAAACAGAAAATGCATTTTCAGGTCGGGATACCAATTTCATCCAATCATGAGAGCGACCTCATGTAAACAGGATAAACAAGAAAAATGTGCAAGTGATTAAACAAAAAATGAGCAGAACTGGAATATTATCAAATTGATTGGATAAAATTGGTGTCCCAGCCTGAAAACGTATTTTCGGTTTATTAAAGAGTTGAAGAGACGGGGAGACCCTTGTTACTGAACAAACACTCTATAGCAATAATGAATACTTTTCAAGTTTTTGTTTACTTTTAACCAAAAAGGTATCACTTAGAACACCTTTAACATGTTTTAATGCATAATCTTGAGTGGTTTCACATGGTCAAAGAAGCGTGTTTGTCACTGACAAACCAACAAGAAGACCTCAAGAAATACCTTTCAGTCAAATGCCCAGTGTTCATTTAATATAGCATCACAATATCTTTTTTTCTCATTTTTTACCATTATTTTATAGTTGGCTCTTCAAATATAGCAGATCTACAAGCTTGTAGATCTGCTATTTTTGTAAAATCTTGAAAATGTGTGCAAATCTTTGAACATGTATTTTATATACATTTTAACTATTATATTTGCTTCTGGGACCAAATATTTTGAGATTCGGGGTCTGCGGCCAAATACATGTAATTTTGGACGTCCTTCACATGAAAAAGTTTGAGAACCACTGACATAGAAACATAGCCTAATAGGATTTAGAAGACATTTGTATAGAATCGGCCTCAGATGGTCATGAACACTGATCATCTTCTGTGTAATATATAGGCTCGGCTGCTACACATACAGGCTGCTTGGTACAAAATATATGTTTTCTATACTTTTAATCAAGTTAGTTTTTTCGAAAACATACATCAACAGAAACAGACATAACTTCATAACAACGCTAAACAACAAAAGTGCAAAACCTTGAAATCAATGTACAAAATAATAACTTTTCATCGTGACATTGCAGCACAAGTAAAATCCTCAGAGTTATAATGTATCCACACATGTAACTCAGAGATGGTACAACTCACTGTGTTCTATGTTTTTTTGGAAGGGCGATAAGCATAGGCTCTATTCACAGCAGCCATATTATGAAGACATTCACAGGTGTTACCAATGATACTAATGAAGGCTCTGTTCCATTCTGCTCAAACAGAGTCAGGGTGCTGATATTGCATGTTGGCTCACTGGAAACACTCTGTTACACCAGTGGGTCTACAGTTGGGGTCCAGGGCTTCCAAATGGCTCCTTACGAGTGTGTAACTCTGAGAGTGTACAAATGGAACCAAATGGACCCGTAAGGGTCCATTTGGTTCCATTTGTACCCTCTCAGAGTTATGGGGGTCGTGGAAACCACTGTGCTACACTAAATGGAACAGAGCCTTCATTAGTATCATTGGTAACACCTGTGAATGTCTTCATAATATGGCTGCTGTGAATAGAGCCTATCATTCCCTGCAGACATGCGCGTTGGGCAATGGATGAAATGGTTAGCAGTGGCGATTAACCGTTAAAGTACTCACATGTTGTACTTGAGTAAAAGTATACTGCAATGTAGAAATACTCTTTGTTGCAAGTGAAAGTCCTGAATTAAAAATGTACTTGAGTAAAAGTACAAAAGTATTGGTATAAAAATGCACTTAAAGTACCAAAAGCAAAAGTATAGGCTACTCATTGTGCACAATGTCCCATTTAAGAAGTTCAAAATGTATACAAAATATTTTGAAAATAGTAGATCTACAAGCTCACAATGTGTTGGCAATGCATTGTGAGCTTGTAGATCTGCTATTTTCAAATGGCCGACATACATATAGGGCTGAAGTGGTTAGTGTGTTTTGTAATAATAATCAACATCTACAAAGTAAAGTTTTCAAATGATTGTATGGAGTAAAAAGTACAATATTTGCCTCTGAGATGTAGTCGGGTATAAGTAGCCTACTGAAAATTGGAAATATTCAGTATTACAGTAAAGTAAAAAATACCTCAACATCGTACTTGAGTAAATGTACTTAGTTAGCTACGTTACGCCACTGATGATGGTTACTAGAGGGCTACACTTTTTTTTTTTTTAAAGTCTGCACGTCACATAGCGTAACACGGTAGAACACACCACTGGTACAAATGTAGCCTACATTATGTTGTACCATCTCTGAGTTAAATCAACACTCGTGATTTTACAGGGAGGGGGCCATTCATTAACCCCTTAGTAAACCTCTTAATACAGATAAACAGTCACACTTTGTCAGCCGCAGCAAAGCAAGCATGCGATGATGTAGAAGCTCATCATCTCCTATACGTGTTGTAGCGTTCATAATGGCTTATAACGGGTTTATAACGTTCATAAGGGCTTATAACGGGTTATTCATGTCATATTAATGTGAATATCATAGGAGGGATGGATGGACCACGTGGTGTCATGTTTGACCTATACTGCAGGCCAAACAGCCCGAGCAGTGTGTGTGTGTGTGTGTGTGTGTGTGTGTGTGTGTGTGTGTGTGTGTGTGTGTGTGTGTGTGTGTGTGTGTGTGTGTGTGTGTGATAGGGCCGGGGTGCCCTTGGCTCTTCAGAAGACAGACATCATTTTATTTTGGGTCGGACGTTGTTACAGTATATTATATTATTATAATTATCCCTGACTGTGTTATTGTTTGCTGTATAAAAAGGTAACGGCTCATATTATTAAATCTCGCGGGCTCAGCATTTCATGCAGATGAAACCCAACACACTGTCTCTGTGTGTGTGTGTGTGTGTGTGTGTGTGTGTGTGTGTGTGTGTGTGTGTGTGTGTGTGTGTGTGTGTGTGTGTGTGTGTGTGTGTGTGTGTGTGTGTGTGTGTGTGTGTGTGTGTGTGTGTGTGTGTGTGTGCGTGCGTGCGTGCGTGCGTGCGTGTATTACATTGCAACTCGTTTGCTGTCGGGTGGAAACCTTGTATGTCCAAAACCCTTCCTTTTTTCTCTTTAAAGGAGTAGTTCACCCTCCAAAAACAAAACAAAATGATTGGCTCAGGAATGCAACAAAAACAAGAGAGACTCCATGAATTCAAGGCTTCATGGGATGTGTAACTGATAGAAAATAAGTCATTTTTTGGGTGAACTACTCCTTTAACCACTTAAAACCCCAGCATCTGTATTGTGGGGAAAGCTTTCTCCGCAGATAGACATTGTGTGAGCTTATCGATCTGCTATTTTCAGTGAAAGCTTTCCCCACAATAACAGAAGAAAACAGAAAATATACTAGCATAGAGCCCTGAAGGACTCCGCTTAACCATCATATAGGGTTTAAGTGGTGAGAAAAAAACATTTAGAATCGTGAAAATAGCCAATCTGTACAACCTCTAACCGCATGCAATGCAGCTTGTAGATTGTCTCTTTTCACTAGTTTTGTGCGACACTCTTGCATGATGAAGTATAGGGCATTAATTTCCCCCAAAAAAGAAAGAAAACCCAACAACATAGAAAGTGTAAATGATACGAGGTTTCTGCCTTGACAGCAACAATACTGCTGCGTTTAGATCAACGTTCTGCTGCCTCCTTTGTTTATTTATTTATGTATTTATTTATTTGCTCCAAAGCTAATTTTTTTTCTAGCTTTCAAGGGGACAGTATGAAAAGGTTCCACCGCTGATCATGTTTACCTTTATTCATATTATATATATATATATATATATATATATATATATATATATATATATATATATATATATATATATATATATATATATATATATATATACATATATATATATATATATATATATATATATGACAACATTATGAGGTTTCACTTTGTGTTATATACTTTCAAGCTTTTAAAAAATGTAAAAAATAAATAAAGGTACAAACGTATTATACTGTAAACAAATGTACAGTTTGCACCGTGGAGGGTTAAAAGCTGGAAGAATGCTCTGCCTATTGTTACTCATCAGTTTAAGACAATTGACAGTTAATACCAGCTAGAGTTATTATTATCATTATTATTGATATTATTATTATTCCAGCTTTGCAGGGATAAGATCTGTTTTGAAGTCACCAGTCCGAGAATTCCCCCCCCCCCCCCCCAAAAAAAAAAGTTTCAAACCGCCCTATTAAATCACATTAATTAAATCAACCTCATTATTCCATCATTATTATTATTCAGTATTCACATCTTCATATTATTATTACATCATGTTAGAGGCTTTGTTTAAAGGGATATTGCTTCTTTTTTTTGTTGTCAAAGACAATAACAAAAAATAGAAAAAAAATGCAAGAGGTCAGCCGGGTCATTATCCATACAATATGAATGCTTTTTTAAAGTTAGTTATTTCTATAATATTATGTAATGATAAACTGTGTTGGACATGGAATATGAATTATGTGTATTATTATGATAGGCTGGTCGTCATGCTGTATGCAGGCCTCATGCACGATGCCTTTAACAAGCTGCTAACATGCTCTCCAACCGACACACTGAAGGCCCTATTTAAAAAGATAAAACAAAATAAATAGTGAAAATAGCAGATCTACAAGCCCACAATGCATGCACAGCGACACATTGTGGGCTTATAGATCTGCTATTTTCGCTATCAAAAAGAAAATGTTTTTGACATATTTGTTTTGCAAATGTTTGCCTATAGGGAAGTCAGGGTTGAAATGGTTAATTATCTGTCGCATAGGTTGTCAAAACTCTCTCGCTCTCCAACAAGCTGCACACACACACACACACACACACACACACACACACACACACACACACACACACACACACACACACACACACACACACACACACACACACACACACACACACACACACACCGCAGTACGGCGGAGTAGCAACAACATTATCAGAGAATAACAGGATAAGATGCGGACGGAGGCCCCAGAATGAATGATAAAACACATAATTATTTAAGTTAGTCATTAAAAAAAAAAAAAAAAAAAAAACACTGACTGTTTTGCATAATAACCCTACCCTTTTCCTCATAATTATAAAGAGATTGTCATAATTCCAAGACGCCATATCCAATATTATTCACTTCTAATTGAAGACAAGTATTACATTATAAATAAAGTTTTTTAAAGTTTTTGTTTTAACCTGGTCTTGGCCTGTCCCATGACAACGTGGTGTGTGTGTGTGTGTGTGTGTGTGTGTGTGTGTGTGTGTGTGTGTGTGTGTGTGTGTGTGTGTGTGTGTGTGTGTGTGTGTGTGTGTGTGTGTGTGTGTGTGTGTGTGTGTGTGTGTGTGTGTGTGTGTGTGTTATGCTGCCAATTATGACTATGCGTAATAATAATAATAATAATAAATAAACGACTAATAATGGATATTGTATCTCGAAAATGATTCAAACTCTGCACAGACAGCACAGGTGTGCACAATTAAATCATCAGTGTTAATTTAACTAAGAGTGTAATTGCCTACAAATGTACAAGTGACCCTTACAGGTCCATGTTGTTCCATTTGCACACTCTCAGTTAAAACATGGCTAAATTAACACTGAGAGTGTCTGGTCAACGTTCCCCCTGAGTAGATATGCTTTAATTAACACTAACGATTTCATTAATAACCCTGATTGTTTTATAGCTTTAAGGCGTTTCTTGTTTTCCTTCCTCCCTAAAAGATGATTGTCTCCTATTTTTCTTTTTCTAAATTATTCGTCATAAATATCTCATTAAGGTTTTCCCCCTCCAGCTCAACTCACCACGCTGACAAATAGAATTTAAATACAGAATGTATACAATAAATACAAAAACATAAATAAACCAACTCAAAAGAAAGTACCGGAAATTATTATTATTTTGTTTTGTACAAGATATAAATAGCTTGAAATATACTTATCGTTACCTTTGGCAAGTCTAGTTTACATGTTCCCCTCGGGTAACACACATTTGTCCCTTTTTCTTTTCTTTTTTTGTCAATAAACGCAAATAATAATAATAATAACGATAATAATAATAATAACAGGAAGAATAAGTACCCGTCGCACTTCGGGGTATTTATACAATATGGCCATAACCATGGTTTTTAAAAGTTTTTTCATAGATTGTCATCGTCTTGATAATAATAATATACCCGGTATTATTTGCCCTTAAATATCACGTCTGTAGCGCCGCGTCCTGCTGGCGCCACATAGACCATGAATGAAAGAAAAGATTGATAAAGTTATTAATAAAGTTCTAATGTAACTCTATAAGGAGGAATGGGTTCAGTTTAGGAAGGCGTTGGGAGTCACCA